>NC_048600.1:81251871-81574968 GCF_003668045.3 Cricetulus griseus | reverse complement strand
GGCTTTGATTTTTCTACTCCAGGGCTAGATTAATATTGCAAGATCTTTAAGCTACCCAAAAGAAATGCTGAAATCCTATTTAAGAAATTTTTTGGTGGGGGTGGGGGGTGGATGTAACCTATGTGTGCAGTGTCTGAGCATGTGAGTGCATGCATATGTCAGCCTGTGGTTTCACATGAAGGCCAGAGGAGGATGTTGCATGTGTTGTTCCATCCCCTTTTTGTCTTACCCCTCCCGTTGGGTGGTGGGCAGTTGTTTTTTACTGAACCTGGAGCTAGACTGGTTTCAAGCGAGCTCAGTTTCTACTCCCTCACAATACTGGGGTGACAGGTTCATGCACAGCTACACCTGGTTTTCTATATGGATTCTGATTATTTGAACTCACATCCTTAAGCATGCACAGCAATTGTTCTCATCTTCGAAGTACTCCCAAACACTGAAATCATATCTCAGACCTTTAAAATACAACTTTCTTAAAGCATGCACGCTTTAACACACGTGTGTGTGTGTGTGTGTGTGTGTGTGTGTGTGTGTGTGGACATGGACATGACATGAATATGGAAGTCAGAGGACAATAGACAAGAGTGTTGCTTCTCTGCTTATACCATATGTGCTGCAGAGATGGAACTTGGATTATAAAGCTTGGTTGTCAACATCTTTCCCCACTGAACCATCTCAGTTCCAGCCCAGCATGGTTCTGGGGGCGAGGAGGCCATAGCAAACTTGCTAAGTAGATAATGGGCAAATAATCAGCCCAAGGCAGGGGAGTTGCCTATTGTAGTGGCTCAAGTATGATCCCAGAACATAAGGGAGCACCCTCATGGGCATGCTAGATTCAAATCTTTGCCACTGGGAGGTAACGTGGGCAGAGTGCTTGGCTTAGCTAGGGGCAGGGGAGACATCTGGAACCCCTGTGTTGCTATGTAAGATGGGGAGGTAGTGCTCAAGGTATGGATTATGAAGAGCAGACCCCAGAATTCTCCAGGCAGGTAAGTGAAAAGTATAGCCTATTTGCTAACAGGCCATTGATGGGAAAAGCAGGTCTTCACCGATGGAGAGCCACCTGTCAGGCCCACTGTGAATCTGCCTTCTGTCACTGTGACAGAATACCTGAGGTAATCAATGGCAAAAACAGAAGCTTGTCTTGGCTCACAGATTTTGTGGTTTCTGTCCACAGACAGCCATTGCTCTTGTGTCTGTGGGGAGGCTGCCTATCACAGCGGGCAAGCTGGGTGGAGGAAGCTACTTAACTCATGGCAGACAGGAGGCAAAAGAAGGGGACCAGGAAGCTGCCAGTGTGTCAATAGCATGCGCCAAAACACCCAACTTCCTTACCTGAGGTCATACTTCTTAAAGGTTCCACTACTTCCTAACAGTGTGCTATGGGCTGAGGGCAGGGCCTTTGGGAGAACAGTATCTAAAACATCACCCACCTTGGCACTTCTCAGGAACGACCTAGGTGACACATCAAAGTGATGGCTTAGTCCCCCTGCACATTTTACCCAGTGTGCTACCAAAGGATTGAGAGAGAGGAGAGAGAGAGAGAGAGAGAGAGAGAGAGAGAGAGAGAGAGAGAGAGAGAGAGAGAGCTTTCCCCCCACAGCTTAGGAGAGAATATTATTTCTTAGGATCTTTCTTTCCTGTACTCTCTCTGCCCTTGCAGGAGGCATTGGCTCTCAGACATGATTAGAAATGGACCAGATACATTGAAAACCCACTCACTCACTCACCCCAGGCACAGCCCTGGAAGGTATGCAATTAGGGAATAGATGTGTAGCCTGCCCTGAGGGAAGGGAGGAAAGGCTGGGTCCTTTCTGAGAGCTGGCTAGAAGTGCCCCCAGGTGAATTGGACAGATGGGTCACTGTAAAAGCATTTGCCCTGAAAGCCTAACAGTGAGTTTGATCTAAAATTCCCACCCAAGATAAAGAGAGTCTGATATCTTCTGATGTTCACGATGCACTTGTGTGTACATACACTAATACATCTATTTTAAAGTACCTTAAGGGTATCAGACTGTCTTTATGAAGTTGGCCTATGAGGCAAAGCTGCCAGGTCACCAGTTAAAAATAGTGGCTCCAAAGATCTGTCTCTGGCCCTGGCTTATACTGCTCCTGGATGGCAAAGTCAGAAGCAGAGCCCGAGTTTGCTAGTTCTGGGCTCTGTAGATTACAGTGGCCTGCCCCTTCCCTCCTCTGTCTTTCTATTTCACTGGCTCTCTCACTCTGCTTGCTCTCTTGCTCTCAAAGAGGCTGACTGTAGAGGCCTGATTCTCATTTCCATAGGTGAGGATCTGGGGTTGCCATGGCAATGAAAGAGCTGACAGTGAAGAGTCACAAATGGGTGGGGAGATCTAATAGAGACCTGTGCCTTTCTGTTGGGGGGGGAGAGCAGGTGGGATGCAGCTGGGTCCAGTCTCTAGACTTCAGGTTGCTGTGCCCTGGAGGGACCCCCTGCAGGAGGGGATCCCTGGAAGGACCACAGGCAGCTGTGTTGATGCTGCTGAGAGTGAGGGGTCATGACCCAGAGGTTTGTTTGAAAACCTGCATAAACATCTTCTATCAGAGGGAGCACTCACGCTCCTCAGCCAAACAAGTTTGCTTGAGATGATGTATTGTGATCTGATTTGTTAAGTCTGAGTTGGGCCCATAAACTTGCCCGGTGCCCTGAAGAAAGACTGATGGCTATCGCTGCAAGGAAGAAGACCATTTGTGTCACTCCTTTTGGACTTGCCTAGACCAAGCAGCCTGGAATCTCTAGAGGCCAGCTCAGTCCCATCATTAAGCAAAGCTCAGCTGTTTATGAGCTCAGACCCCAGCCCTCATCACATTTCTCCAGGTTCACTGCTCTGAGCTAAGGACAAAGTGACCCTTGACACCCCTTGGCCTGGAGTCAGGGCTTCAAACAGTCTGTATGGGCAGGGGAAAGAGGAATGGAAGCAGTGGGGATTCAGCCTGGTCAGGCCCCTCAAGTACAGCCATCCTCACCGTGGGAAATGGCTGCCTGTCCCTTCTGCCTGGACCCAGATTCTTAGAGTCAACTCAGAACTTCCCCACCTGCTATACTCTACTTCAACATGCCAAGGTCTTGGCTCTACTTCCAAATAATATCCTGACTGTCCTCCTAAACTTACCTTTGGCCAAGACCTCTCCCTCCTATCATGTGTCCTTTTCAAGGCTGGTATTCTGAGTGAAGATGCCTACATCCTCTAAGGTGAACATCAAAGGTTTACAGCAACTGGTGCTATAAACCCTATAGACGCTCCCTCCCCATCCTGCCACCATTTCCCGGAGTCTATTCTCCTAGGTTTCTCCTCTGCACCTGCCACACTGGTCTCAGACATGTAGCATGGCTTCCTCTTGGTCTAAAACAGTGGTTCTCAACCCTTCTAATGCTGCAACTCTTCATGTTTTAGTGACTCTCCCCATCACAAAATTATTCCATTGCTGATTCATAACTGTCATTTTGCTATTGTTATGAATTGTAATGTAAATACCTGATATGCAGGATATCTGATATGTGACCTCTGTGAAAGGCTTGTTTGATTCCCATAGGGGGTCACAACCTACAGGGTGAGAACCACTGGCCCAGAACTTTCTTCCCTGAAACTTGTCAGGCTCCCTCCCTTGCCTGCTTGTGCCCAGTCAGCTGAGACCTTCTCTTCAGGACCACTCCAATCACCCTGGTATAACACCCAGCCTTGCCATCCTGGTCCTTCCACACTTTATGTTCTGCAGCTGCTCACTGATGCCCTTACTAGCTCTCTGGGCTTTTTCTACCTGGTTCTGTTGTCCAGGGATTACGAAGGCAGAGCAGAGCTGTTTGTTCCATTCACTGATGTATTCCCAGCACTCAGAGAGGAGAGTGACATAAAACACTGTAAGGAGCCTTGTAACCAGGCAGGCAAAAGGCTTGGCTGGAGGGAGATTAAGACAAAGGTTACAATGGGGCAGGCAAAGGCCTGGCTGAAGTAAGATTAAAAGAAAGGGAGCATAGGCCCACTACTCGGCCATTGTAGATAAGAGAGAGAATGTGTGGAGTGTGGCAAAGTGTGATTAGCAAGATTTAGCAAACTATTTAAGGACCAGCTCACAACTGGGAACTTTAGAGTGTGCCACAACTCTATGTCCTGGAGCTCTCCTCCGATAACCTAAAACAACCAGTCCATCAAGCTGAGTGCTGCCCCTTGATTCCGCGACACTGAGCCCTCAGAAGACTCCACAGCCTGAATCCAGAGGAACCTAAGTCCCCAGCTGGAACCTGCAGGCCGCTGCAGGAGAGGTACCCCCCCCCCCCGCCCAGCTGAGAGCCTATTGTCTGTGGTTCTTAGGATTGTTTGCTTATGCTTGTGTGTTACTTTGACATAAGTGTGAAATAAAACTTATATACTCAAAACCAACTCGCTGAGTTTGTCATTCCTCCCAGGTCAAAACCTGGTAAGGGCTCGAGACAAATACACACTCAGCAGTTGTTGAACACATGAATGGTTGAGTGAGTAAAGGAACAATAGCAGCAACCCCTAAGGCAGAAGGAAAGCAGGGAGTTAAGGAGTGGTGTGCAAAAGGCTGGGACCAGTAACTTTGTGTCCGTCCAGGTCCTGTTGTCCTTGGTCCTTCAGATAAGTCATCAGGACTGAAACCACCAACAGTGTCTAGAGACCAGGAAGAATGTTGAGACTGTGTGTAGGAAGGAAAATATGTGGCCTTCTAAGAAAGAGGGTCCCTATGGGACCCATCGTCTCTGGAGAGTTTATTTTTCATGGGACAAATCTAAGCATCTCAAGTGTACACAGAACTGAAGGAGGGGGACAAAAAAAGGGATGGCATTGAATTTCCTGAAAACACTTTATAATAGCGTGGGTCAATTATACATAGCAAACACCTTCAAAATTTAAACTCTAATTTAAACATTTAATTCTTCAGAATTAATACACACAGATGCTATTATGGGGTGGGGGAGGCATACAGCCTCCATTGGGATCAGAGTTTTGACAGTGTTACTTACAACTTATATTACATCCATTTTATTTACTGGTCTAGGCAGCCGGAGCATGGAAAGATATACAGCGTGGAATAAACACATTCGTCCCAGATGAGGAATGCTGGCAGGAGACACAGCTTTTCAACATTAAAAATGTATAAAGTATTTAGCAAAAGTTACAGAAAACAGACCAAACAAGCAAGTTTATTTTGTTAGAAAATTCCACGTTCATGGGGCTTGCTGATGTGTTCAGGTTGCAAGGGAAGGCTGCTGGACATCTCTCTCCCCGGCAGGGAAGACATACAGAGTTGGGCCCTCACCCAGGTTGGCTGGTGTCCCTTGGAATGTTGGTGCCTGGGTCCAAGAACCTGTCTGCTGAGGAAGCTGCAGGGAGGGACAGGTGAGCACATAGAAGTCCTGACAGGGTGTGACCTTAGGGTGCAGGACAAACTGGGAAGCATGACAGGGCCGGTCTCAGCTTTTTCTTTCTGCCCCGGTTTCACACAGTAACTCTGGCCCTTCACTCTCTACCATTGCAGTCCTATTGGGAACTCCCCTCAGACACTCAGGGGCAACATTCCAAATATCACTCAGCAAGGTTTTAAAGGCCATCCCCACTCTCCCAGCTCAAGATTCCATAGTTCAATCCCTGAGAGCCACACCCAGCACTAGACGGTTAAGACAGGGGAGCCTTGACTTTGGGTCCCTATTGGATCTTGCCCCTTGAGAAGCAGGTCCCTCACCTCAGGAACTTTCCCACAGAAAGCTACTAGGGGGTCCTAGTAGCTTTGCCTCCCATGTGAGACCCTTGGGTTCCGACTCCCAAGCTCTGACCCTCACCTGAATCTAGGAATGCCTCAGTTTACCTGGAGCCTCACAAGGGCCTTCTAGGATCTATCTTTCACTCAGAAGTACGTGATCAAGACAGCTTGGAGGAGTAGGCCCCACAGGGCCTCACCTACAGCCTGGCCTGACTTTAACTGGGCTTGGTTCCGTCTCTGCCACCAATAGATAGTAGTCTCGGTGTGACGGCTGGAAAGTCAAAGTACAGCTGGAAACAAGGACTTGATCAGCTGGCTCCTTGGGGACAGACCCAGATGGTATTGATACTGGCTTCTAGCTTATTTGGGGTTTCTGAGAGGAGCTAAGCAATTCTTGGCTTGTGACATGATTGAGTTCCATTTGGGTTTACCTAGAAAATTGTCCATCATGAGGATTTTGGCCACAGATGTACAGATGACACCAGGCTATATATGACCATGTGCATAGCGTGCAAATAGGCAATGGGGGTTTGGAGAGAACACTGGATTTGAAGGCCTCAGAGACCTCCTAGGACAAGCACCCTCAGTTGGCAGATGACACAACAGATTCAGGGAACCGTCAAACTGTGCCCAAGGGTCATTGCTCAATAAACATCAAGTCCCAAAGACTGAGGTGACAGCCCCTAAGGGAGAGGATCTTCCTGCACTGAGAGATATACGGCTGCAGTAGTGGAGGGTGACGCTGTCGCCATTCCTTCCTGCTTTCTGTACTGATCCCAAACTAGAATCACCAGCAAAATGAGTGTAGTAGCATCAGGACCACACAAGGGCGCAGCTGAGGTCTGGGGAAGGAGCCCCAGGAATGTAGGAAGCAATGGTTTGGAATCAGTTATACAAATTGGAGATCTGGGGCTATGACTTCCAGGGCATAAAAAACTCATTTTAAAACTAAGGAAACCCTGGGACCCACCCATGTGATGGAATACAACTCAGCAGTGAAAGGGAACCCTCTACTGATGCACACAACATTATGGCTGACTCAGAAGTTTGTATCAGCGTGACTCCATTTACACGGCATTGTAGAAAAAGGCAAAACTATAGGGACAGAACACTGATCTGGTTGCTAGATTGGGGTGGGAAAAGGGAACTGGCATGAAGACATGTCAGTCTTGGTTGTGGTTGACAAGACCATAGATGTTAAGGTTCAAAGAAGTGCATTCCTTGAGAGGGTGAATTTTATTGTATTTTAATCATACCTCTTATCTTGAGAAGGGGTTGGGAGGATACTTTTCAGCATGTGAACCGTTATGGCAATGAGGGGGTCTCCAGGCTAAGTCATCGGGCAGCTAACCTGCTCCCTCACTTTGTATCTGTAAAATGCCTTTCTTAGCTTCATAGCAACAGCGGTCTTCAGACTCCTGTTTATTAAGTTCTCCTTGTCAAGGTGACTCACAGCTGGGAGCAAACCCTCCAACAAGCAAAGGTCTTTTGACACCTTGTGAATTTCATGGCTTGTGTTTCCATGAAGAGGCTTTGGCTTAGCCAAGAATCTCCTGCACCCATTCACCACCCTGGTAATTGGCTGGATTTTTCAGAGGGAATCGACAGAATCTCCTGTCTCAAATTTGGATACTTTGTTTCAGCTCTTAACCAACCATTGTGGAGAACCTCTCACATCAGCCGGTCTTGTGAGGAGGTAGAAGGGTGGTCTCCACCGCTGTGCCGGAGACAGCTTAGGGTTGCCGTCCACATCCTTCAAATGGCTTGTGCCCCGTGGGACTATTCAAAAGTACTAGAAAATAATGAAGGGTAACAAGTATCTCTTCCTGGAGGTTGCCATGGCAACCAACCCATTTTTGAACATCATTCATTTCAGAGATTTTTTTTTAAACCAGGCTTTTGCAGACAAAGCTTAAGTGTGTTGGCACTCCTGGGAGGGGGGCAGGTAGAAAGTGCTGTTTTGCTCTCAACCTGGACAATGGATGCTTGCCCACCATGAACAAACCAAGCCAAATCTTCTTAGAACCTAAGCACCAGCATTTACAAAAGCAAGATAACGGGGCTGGATGTAGCTAAATGGTGGAGTGCAGGCCTAGACACACGTGACTCTGGATTGGGCCCCCAGCACTGCAAACAGAACAAGGACCCCAACGATAGCTTGAACACTCAACTCCGGTATGTACTTTTGGGTTCTCAGCCTTCATCATCGTCTTGACTTTACCCACAGTGTGCTGTGAAGGTGGCTGGACACTTGACTGGGTGTCATTTCCTGGCACCCTCCTCCTCCATGCTCTCACTCTTCCTATTTGTGGTACAAGGAAAGGTATTGAAAAGCAATCAAAGCTGTTTCTGAAATTGGAGCTGGGCATGAGCAGAGAGTTTGGTGGTGACGAGACTCAAATCTTGCTGCTGGGTTAAGACCTCTTAGCATAGTTAATACCTCAAGAATCCCAGTGCAAAGTGGGATTGAACCTTCTCTCCAGAAGGGTCTAAACACACCTATCTGTGCATGAAGCACATTGGAGAGTGTCCTCTTAGACACAGACTAGCATTCAGCACCCAGTTCCAAGCAGTCACTGAGAAAATGAATGTGCAAAATGAACGGGTGAAGAAAACCCAGCACACATCCAGTACCTCTGAGAACTCAAATGGGCAGAGAAGGAGGAATGACATCATCTCAGGAAGAGGCGAGTCTACACAAGAGAGGTCTGAGGGTTTGTTTGGATGACAGAGCCATAGCCTGTCCTCAGATAAGATTATATGCTGCTTGTCTATACCAAAATGTCCTGGATGGACAATAGAAGGGAGTAGGAGGAGTAAAAGGTATATGTGGGTAGATTAAAAAGGAGGTGAGGTGGCAATGAGGAAGGAATGGCCTCAGAATGAATTGGCTCACATCAGCCAACTGGGGTTTTGCTGGAGCAAGCGGCATCTCAGAGGACTCTGAACCCTCTGGATGGGGGGGGTAAGTCATGAGCCACATTGTGGTCCCCAAAATCCCCGTGTATGACTCACAAATTAGGTTGCTAAACCACAGCACCCATTTTTTTAAAATACAGAAACTGGGAAATAATATCCTAATATTGATAGCTGGTGTCGTGGTTCATGCTGAGTCTTGGAGCGTGGGTTGGTTAAATGTCCTTTGTGGTTGAGATGTGTCAGTAAGAAAAGTGACAATGCTCAGTTTGCTTTAGTGTATCAGGCATCCTCCTAAGAACCATGGGAGATGGCTCTGTGGATGAGGCACTAAAAAGGGTCGAAATTAGTAAACAGCCTGCTGTTAGCGTGTAAGGTGGAAAGTTGTGAGTTGTGCTTGCAGGATTCTGCCCCTTGGGGATATAAACAAGTCAAATACAAAGTCACCTGTGGGAAGATGAAGAAGGATGACCTCCCTCTCAGGGCACAAGTTCCCAGCTAGAATCTGACCCCCTGCTCACTATGTGACAAGTTCCTTCTCCTTGGTGGCAATAACCTACAGCCACAAAATCTGCACTACTCTCCAGTGCCAGCAAGGAGGACATCAGTTCCTAACCCATCACGCACATCCAGAGCTGGAGCCATCAGAGAATAACCAACAGTGACCTGACCTCCATCCTACATGACCTGTGTCAGCAGTGTGGCAGAGCTCTGGACAAGGCTGCCATAGTGTTGGGGGGCAGTGCGCATGTGGCAGACAAGACTCTCTGGGACTCCATCCCCAAAGCCTTTGAACATGCACACAGCTGCCTGAGGACTTGGGAAACACCTTCTATTGAGTCTGGGAAGGGGTGTCAGGGTGAGAGTGGGGAGCATCTTCCTTGAGAAAGAGGCTGAAAGGAAGGGCAGATTGGGACTTCTGTGGTGGACTTTACAGCCAGTGCCTGATCTGAAATGGACGGGAGCCATGATCTGGTGATGCCAGCTGAGGTAGTTCTGTCCTGACCTCTCCAGAGTTGGGTTGAGAAGACATCCCCCGCCAGCCTTGTGTAGAGGGATGAAAAAATAGATATGGGCTCCCAGAATGCTTTGGGAGGAAAATAGGGAGGGCTGAGAAAAGTTGTGGGTGCAGGCTGTGGACTGCTGAATGCCTCCTATCCTTGATCCTGACCCTGGCATTGTTTGGAGACAGAGACCTCCCTCCCTTCCTCTTCCTGTAACCATGGAGATGAGAAGCCAGCTGGAGGACAGGCCCTGGATACCTGGGGCACAGGAATGTGATGGCCATCCCAATGGAACTCAGCAGGGACCCCAAGCCTCAGTTTGTTCTCAGAGTTGACAAGCACAGCATGGAAGTTGGAGGGGAGGCTTCAGTCTAAGAGATGGAATCAGGGCTGTGAGTCCATCTTTATGGCCAGGGAATATTGGGGAGCCCCTGGCTGGGCCCTCTTTCTGGCATCACTGGCCCTTTTCCTCCTTCTCTGTGGACAGGTCAGCAGGTAACAGGGCAGATCCACCCCTTCTCCATGGGACCCCCAGCCCCTCTCCCAGCAGGACCCCCAGGACCACATAGGCACGTCTAGATCTCCATGTCCACTGGGCGAATGTTGCCTGTTTTGTGCTCTCTGACCCATAGCTCCCTGTCTTTGGCTGGGTCCACTTTTCTCAGCAGTTGGTCCACAGGCTCGACTGTCTGCAAGGGACACAGAGGAGGGGTCATTGTCAGAGGTGGCAGCTGAACTGGGATGTCTCCTGTGTCCCGTGCTGCTGCAGCTGGAGCGCCACCTCAGATCAGCCCTCTAGAAGGTTCCAGGGCCCCATGGAGGTGGTTTGGGGGTGCAGAGCAATGTGAGAGGTGGAGGTAGTCTGAAGATCCCAGGCCTGGAGAAGAGGGCAGTCTGTCCTAAAGGGGACCTCTTCCTCCCTCTGTCTTCCCTTGGCTAACAGACCTGCCTTCGGGCACTGGTCATTGTTTTAGAAGCTGTATATTTGAATTGCTTTCTAAAGCAAATTCACACGGAAGACAGATGTCTTTGGTTATTTTAACCATGGCAAAGCTGGGTGGAGCACATAACTGTGATCCCAGCACTGGAAAACAGAGGCAGGAAGATTCTACATTCAAGGCCTAGCCAGATCCAGCCAAAAACCAAAGTAAACCAAATACAGCCATTTTTTTCCTGGTTCTTGGTAGTAGCCCCCCAGGAGAATCTGCCTCATGTACTAAGAATGGATCACATGGACCTCTGGGGCAATCATGCCAAGTCTACCCTGCTAGCCTTAGTGCATAGGTGGGAAACTCACACTTTGGTTGAACATATCTGTCTCATGCCGTAGCTGTGTGTACTGGCACAGATGTTGTCGGATCATTTCCACCCTCTCCACCTCCAGCCGCTCCAGCTCCTACAGAGGAAGAAGAAAAGACCAGAGGCCCCTGAGCCCATCCCTAACTCAGGATCCTTCTCACCGAGCGGGTGTCAGACCACCATGTATTCTATGTGGATCCCCAGCTTCTCTGACCCTCTGGATGCTAATGAAGAAGGAACCAATCTCTAGGGTGAAGATGAAGGTCATAAGAGTGTCTCTGCCAGCTCTGTATGGAACTCTGCACGTGCAGTGTCTGAATGTCCCTATTAGGACTCAAAGAGAGGTTTTATGATTGTCTCCATTGTTCAAAGCGTCATGGAGCTGTAGAAAGAGCAACATTTAAGCTGGGATCTGTAGTGCTCTCCAGCTGTTGGGCAGGGCAACAGGATGTGTGCAGGAGCGCTCAGCCTCTCAAGTTCTCTGGCTTCTACCCACTCCTAGTGCTGAGGGACAAAGAAGACCAGGCAGGGAGCAAGGCAGGCTGGGAATGTGCTAGCCATTGTCAGAGAAGAGTGGAAAGGCTTGTTGTTGGTTTCTAGCTGGTTCCGTGACTTTAGGGGATTAGGCTGTTATTCTGTGGGGAACTAGGTCACTGCCCAGGTGATTAACCTGGAAGGGAGGTAAAGAAGGGGGCTTAATTAGAAGATTAATGGAGGAGAGGAAAAGCAGGGCACTGACCCCAAGGAGGCTGCTAATCTTCCTAGGTGGGCTAGCACCTGGAGAAGGTGGCTGGTTAAGGCTTGGGAAGGGGTGGCAGTGGACACTGAAATGATAGAATGTACAATGGACATGATGCTGTCCCCTTCTCCCACTTGTTCCAAGTACCAGCCATGCTCTACTGCCCTGCCCAGGCAGTCTGACCAACAAGGAGAGATAACTGATCCTTTAAAAGGAACACACAGGATAGCATTCAGGGCCTGCCTCCATGGTCTTCCATCACAACGTCTCTACAGCTCCCAGTCTTCCCATTCAGGTGTCTCATAAGGACCCCTCTATCAAGGACCTGAAGATGTGTGTGTGTGTGTGTGTGTTGGGGAGAGTGTGTCAGCTTCCCACTGCTTCTCTGTTTATCACAGCAGGGCCATGGCTCACTGAGATGAGGAAATTCCTGGTGGATCCTGACTTCTCAGTGGACAGAAAAAAGATAACTGAGCAAGACCAGGCCCTTGTGGAGTTCATAGGGCAGGAATTGGTAGAGTAGGAGTTTGAATCCATGGGCAGGTATAGAATGAGGGTTGAACTTCAATATTGAGAGAGATATAATGACCATCTCTGTGGTTACCACCACTCCATCCTCCCATGACCACTGTCCCCTGCCCAGGGATGCTTGTGCATCAGCCTCTTTACCATATGCTCACATTTCTCTGATCACATACCAGTGTGGTTGTCACCATCTCTTCAAACCACTTGGACTGGGCCTGGTTGTAGAGGTCCACGCAGCGCATGAGGTCATCTCCTGGGAAAAGCCAACAGACACCATCATGCCCTGTTACATGCCACCTTGTCTCCACTCTGGTTGTCCTCCTCTGCCTGTGCCCATGGTATGCCTGTTGCTCTCCCAGTCACGGTGGCCATTGTAAAGCCAGGGAATGAAGGAGGAAGAAGAGAAGAAGGGAGCAGATAAAAGGAGAGGGCAAAGCACAGGGGACCAGCCACCAAGTGCCTGTCTGAACTGAATTGCAGACCCCAAGAACTCAGTTTCTCATGAAGAGACCACACGTGACTCTGGATTCCATGTTGCACATCTGCAATTTCAGCACTTGGGAGCCTGAGGCATTAGGACTGCTAGTTTGAGGTCAGGATGGGCCACGTGAGATGTTCAAGACCAGCCTGGGTAACTTAGGGATGTAGCTTAGGGGGTAAGAAGGTCTTCCTAATGAATGCAAAGCCCAGGTAGAATCCCCACTATGTTCTTTCTCCCCTAAGAGAGAAATTTGCAAGTTGTGTGTGTGCACGCACATGTGCGTACATGTGTGCGTACACACATACCCATATGCTAGTGTGACAGTAAGAGACAAAGGACAGCATTCTGATACCCAACATAACATCCTGTGGTCATGGCTCATTTACTGTGCAGCACTAGTACAAAGCCACACCAGAGCAGGGGCAGATGAATGGGAGCCTTGGGAAACTGAGTCAGACTGAACCGGAGGGAAGTATTCATGCAGCATTCCGTTTTATAACAGCAATCTGAACACACAACCACTATAGCTTCACAGCTAACATACTACTTTCTGTAATGACATGAGTATCTGAAACATTTTTAAAATTAGAACAAAAACGAACTATGAGGTGACTACAAAATATTGGTAAGGATGCTGACACCCCAGAGCCTTGGGACATGAAGCACAGTTGGTGCGCCAAGGGCATCAAGAGACCCTGGGAACTGGTGACAAGTGCAGGACTTCAGGTTCAGACCTGCTGAACCAAAGGCCAACTCTCCCCCAGACCTGTGGTGAGGAATGTATCAGAGGAGCCCACAGTGCTCTGCACTGTGTAAAAGTGGCTCTGGTGAGAATTGGGCATCATGCTGGGAGCAGCTTGTGAGCCAACCCCCAGAGCCAAGTGACTCACTCTAATAAATCAACAGGCGATTCTAGGAATCCTCAGAGTTGAATCCAGTCATTTGAATAGATTCAGAGTCATTTCATTGACATAACTCTTACTCATATGGAGGAAAACAGGGAGGCTTGTACATATAATTCAAAACCAGCTCAGAATCCTCATGCCCCGACCACAGATATACCACGAGTCCTGTGCCTTGGGGAACAGCTATGCTAAGTGTTTTCTTCATGTCATTCCTGGCCAAAGCCAATGACTACCCCTTCGGTTCAAGGAGCATTAGCCAGAGGGGAGTGCATAGATGCATCTCTGTCCCTGTATTTCCGCCATGACTTCACCTGCTCTGGAATGGGGCCACCAGCATGCTGTTCTATGAACATATACTGTGAGACCCCTAGACCCCAAATGTCCATTCTGATTTTGAGGACATATTTCAGGAATCGCTGCAGCATCAGAGAGTGGTGTGGGGAAGGCTGTTTCCTTTCCATGCCACACCACGACATAGAGACCAGGCTATTTCTGAAAGTGTCAGTTGAGAGACTGGATTCTGGAACCAGAATGCCAGGGCTGCCTCACTCCACCATTATATGCAGCATGACTCTAGGTATACTAACTAATCAGTCCTGCCTCAGTTTCTTCACCATGAAACAGGTATGACAGTTGTAGTTTTAAAGAGTCATCGTAGCTGGGCAGTGGTGGTGCTTGCCTTTAACCCCAGCACTCAGGAGGCAGAGACAGGTAGATCTCTAAGAGTTTGAGGCCAGCCTGGTCTACAGAGTGGGTTCTAGGACAGCCAAGGCTACACAGAGAAACCCTGTCTCAAAAAACAGAACAACAACAAAGTCATCTTGAAGAAGAGCTGATGTGTGCACAGTGCTTGGCATAGACAGACAGCAAAATACTCCTCATGGCAAAGATGATGGCTTGACGTCAGACCCTCCCTCCCCAGATCCAGACACTCTTCCTCTCAGTAGCATTGTGAGAGATGTGGAGGAGGAGAAAAGGAACAGAAGGGAAGAAATGTCAGTGCTTGCTGCCAGGTGGAGGCCTCTCCGAGTCTGTCTTCCTCAAACCCAGACACTGCAGAGGAAACGGCACTATACAGAGAACCAGCAGCAGAAACCAGACAAGGAAAAGCAAAAGCAAGCAAGCAAACAAAAGACCAAATACAAAATCTTCTCTTTTTTTTATTCTTCAAAGAGCAAAGGACAAGTGATAACCATAGGAATGACCAGGGGTGACTCTCCCTAACACATGCATGACCTGTCAATCAGTCACTAAGACTGACACACACAGCATTCAACAAGGATTTGACATCCTCAGTTCATTGGTGGTGGCGGGCATAAAAATAATTCATGAGTGTATTTTCAGAATGCTCAGCCCTCTTATAGAGAATTACAAAGTAGCAGCAAAAAAAAAAAAACAACCCATTTTTTTTTTTTTACCAGCACACCAATGATTTCAAATTTGATAATGGTCAATTCTGATAAGCATTCAAGCAAGAGGCATTCATAGGTGTTATCCGGGGAGCCCTCTCTGGAAAGCTATTTGGAAATATCTGTCAAAATGAACCAAACTTTCTGACCCAGCATCTTCATTCTCCTAGTGTGAGGATCTGGTCTTACAAATGCAGAGAGTTACAGTTTCAATAGCAACACAGTATCTCTGGTCCTAGCAAACATTCAGAAACAATTGCAAAGCCCTAAAAGCCATCAAAGGCATGCTGAAATAAATTTGGATACAATAAAGGGGGCTGGGGCTGCAGCCCAGTGGGGATGTACTTGCCTACGATGTGTAAGGCCCCAAGTTCCACAATGAAGCAGGCAATAAGAAGTGCCTGATGTACGGGAATGGATGCCTAAAGAGACTTAGCGGGAATGAGACAGGGCTTATTTCTAAGACATATTAATTGAAAAACAAGATTAAAGATAGAGTATATGGTTCAGTTTATGTGAATTCAGAGAATTTGGGGATTATTTCAGGTGAATAACATACTCCTGTGCACTGATGAAAACATCTGTTACACACTGCTGTTGCTGTATAGCTTTGTTTTGTAAATGAATGAATTAATTTGAATATATGTCTTCTCTCTTTGGGTCCCCTCCCCATTCACAATAAATGTGTCAGGAGTTTATGAAAATGTTTCTGGACCTATGTATCTAATTTTTGTCAACTTATTTTATAGCATCTAAGGAGGCTACTTCATTCTGGAATGATACAAACCGTCGCCGGTTCATCAGAAATCAAGAGGAAGAATATTATCTAAAGATACCCTTGCATGGTGGAGACTTGTATGTTTGCCAAAGCTTTCTTGACTCTAAGGGCCCTTATCTTCCTGCCTGTGTAGCTGCTAACTGCTACCACTAGGTGACAGCAGAAACCTGCTCAATGGAGCAATATGGGCAAATTTTGAAATATGGATGCTTTTAAAACTCAATGCTGGCTTCTGTCCTCAGGGCAGGAGCTTACTTCCACAGTATAACTAACTCCCTCGAGAGGTGGAGCATCTTGGATTGGTGGGTTGGTGGTTGGAGGTTGCACTCTTTAAACAGGGACAGAGCCCTGAGCTTTTGGTTCACGGAGAAATCTGTCAATCTCTCTGGACCTAGATCCAGGGCTTGGGAAAACTCAAAGGCCATGGAAGGGACAGTATGAACTGGCCAGTCCTCACTGCAACCTTGGAGAATCTCACCCACTTCTTTTCTCTTCCCTTGAGATCCCTGGACATAGGGCAGGGAGGAGACACAAGGGACATTTCAAGGGGGAAGATGGGAAGGACCATGCCACCGGAATGGAAGACTGACAAAAAGAATACCCCTTCCCAGGGCTGGTATCACCAGGACACTGCGGGGCTCACCAGCCTGAGTGGACTTCCGTCGCGCCTTCTTGATGTCCTCCTCAGTCTTGTTGCTCAACTTGATCTCCAGCTGCTGGGTCTTCATCTCCAGGTCCTTCTGACGCTCTGTGAGGGCTTTGCGGGCCTGCAAGGGGGCAGGGGGACAGTGGGGTGGAGACAGCCCAGCCCAGAGAAGCAGTTTATAAGACTGCAGCCAGGCTTCAGGGTCCTGACACCCATTCACCTATGCTCATCCTTCCCGCTTATGTGGATGGTGGTACCCTGGCACAGAGGAGCCAGAGGGCTGGCACCTAGCTGGGTTTTCTCTCCCACTCTCTTCCAGTCACATCTGCCTGTGACCTGTCAGTCTCTGAGGCCATGTTGCCTATATTGTGATCCCAAAACCACTGTCTTTGAGGCTGGAGAGACAGCTCAGCCGTTAGGGACACTTGTTCTTGCAGCTGACCGAGGGTTTGACTTCTAGCTCCCACTGGGTGTCTCATAATCATCGATAACTGCTGTTGCAGGGGATTCAGTGCCCTCTTCTAGCTTCCAAGGGCACCAGGGAGACAGTGGTACATAGACATACATTGGAGCAAAACACTCAGACATATAAATAAATATAATTAATAAACATTAAGAAAACACTGTCTCTCAAGTGTTGGAAGGGACCATAAAGGTCATCTGAGTTACCTCCTAGCAATGCACAACAGGCTGTGGGTACCAACTTACTTGTCTCACAGCCTCAGCCCTTAGTGTGCCTGCATCATCATCCCCATCACCACCACCACCACCATCATCATTGTCACCACCACCATCATCCTCTACTCTCAGCATTTGGTGGAGATGGAGCCCCGTCTTGGGTACCTGCAGCGGTTTGCCACGTCTGTTCTATAGAACACCCAGTTAGGCCACTGGGGAGGTTGCCTGTTCCTCCAGGGCCGACCACCAGCAGCCCTGGCTCCCAAGGCATGGCCCCCATACCACCCACCACCACCCACAGGAAGGTGATTCTTTGCACATCTGGGAGGGGAGATTTGTTCAGGGAACACCTGAAGGTGAGGCCAGACACAGTAGCCATGTGGCTGTGACACATCTGACTTGGTGACCACAGAAATAGGGGTTGCCTTGTCCCATGTGGCCATTACAGCTCCCACTTCCCCTGAAGCTTCTCCTTGCTCCCAATTGCCCTTGGGAGAGTCATCCAAGTGTCCTGGGGTAGGAACTCCCGCCTGCCACATGGGTGGGCGGGAGTTCCTTGGACTCCCCCACCACTCCAGCATACAAGGGCACAGGTTTCTGCAGTGACACCCACAGCTGGCTTGTGACCCATCCTGTCCTAGAAGTCCCCAGCTGTTCACCAGCTAGGTACCATGGCCTCTCACCTTCTCCACTGAGGCATAGCGGCTGGCCAGCTGCTTGCGGAGGTCAGCGATATGGTGGTCACACTTTTTCATGTCCTTCTTGAAGTTCTCTCGGAAGTTCATAAGTGGTTTCTCCACCTCACTGTGGAGCTGTGGAGGAGAGGGAGAGGGCACACTCAGTGTCAAGGCACTCGGTGTGCAGGGTGGGAGTGAGACCTCCCACCATCTTGTAGAAGCCAGGCCCTGGGGCAGTGGTTAGACCATCCAGAGAGGCTAAAGAAATGGGCATCTTTATCAGCTGTCTGCACTGGCCATCTCAGCTCCCAGGCAGGATAGCCATGCGCTGAATGGGTAGCCCGGAACTTCCCAATTCTCCCATTAGCTCACTCCTTCCTTTTCTATGCCTCTATGACAGCTTCTTCTCCTTCCAAAATTCCATATTTAACGATTAGTGCTTCACAGTAAGTACCCCGTGCAGTGACTAAGTCACACTAAGGACCCTCGCAGGGGTACCCTCACTTGTGTCTCACAATGTGTAGTTCTCTAGTATAGCTTTGTTTGGGTGTCTTCCTCTTTTGCCTTTTTCGAATCAGGAGCCTTTTGGAGATAGACCATGTCACCTGCCTGTGTCCTCGAGCACTTAGCAGATTGACTGTTGTGTGAAGCTCGGCAGATAACTAGGAGGGCTGCCAATCAGTCAGGTGATCCCAGGTCATTTCTATTTATTGACCATCTGCTGTGTGCCTGGAGTACAAAGGTGACCTGAGCCTGGTCAGAACTCCAGGAAATTGTGGCAGGTGCTGTTGGGAGGCCCTTTGGGAACTCGCAAGACAACTGTCCTGAGCAGCACTAAGGGGAGCCAGGTGCACTTCCTGTCCCCACCCTTGTCAACTGACCTCATGCTCCCTCTGAGGGCCCAAGAAGGAGTCCTCTGCGGTGAGAAGAGCTGGTGGCATCTGTTTTTAAAGCATGCTCCCTCCTTCCCACCACACATCACACCTCTTTGAGATTTCTTTTTAAGGCATTTGTTTTGATTGTAAGCATGGTATGTTTATTTTTTGTAAAAACAGGGATCGATAAGACCAGATCTAGTCAGTCAAGAGGGAGGCCTAGTGCTCTCCCATGCTCCATACCCAACCTCCTGGAGCTTGCCAGCCCCTGCCCAGACTTAGCCTTCTATAACTCCACTGGTCAGGCCCTTGGGGAACCCCCAACACAACCCCCTCCTGTCTGTGGATAGCCATCTCTGCTTCCCAAACAGATGACTCCCAGTTCTGAGGTTCTGTAGACTTTCTTCTCTCCTCCAGCTTAGATTTTTGTGACATTGTCTTTTTCTTTTCTGGAGATCACCCGAGACTTGAATGTTCTTATTTTAACCCCCAGCATCTTAAGCTGCATTGCACCCCCTCATGGGAACATAAAACTGAATGTGGGTCTTACACAAACTTGTCAACAGTGCAAGGTTTGTGCACATGCAACAACCAAAAGTTAATTCAAAATCAAATGTGTGATGAACCTAAGCTGTCACATGATGAGACTTCATAGCAGTCTTGCTTTGAAACTATATGGCACTTTGCACTGCACATGCCCAGCACAGCACACAACAACAACAAACACTGCCTAAAGTGCCTCAGCTGAGATTCAAGGCTATTGCTGTGAACTGCAGTGTTTTTACTCCACACACCACCCTTTCTGTTCTGGGGATTTGAACTCAGGTCTTCACAATCGAGCATTATCGAGTATTTTATCCACTGAGATATTTCTCCAGGCTGTATATCAAGGACTTTTTAAAACACGTATTTTTTCTTTAAAAGCTTTGGTTTGGTGTCATTTTAAGATTCATTCTTATTTCTGAATTCTTTGCTTCCAGCAAGGCATCAGTGATCTCTCTTAAAGTGTATTTCTGTGGAATGTGGGGCCAGTCTGGCCTGTACTAGGCGGGCTGGACTGGATCTGACTGGTAGGGGGCATGCCCCCCCCAACCCCTTATTTTCACATCACAGGTTAGAAGAGAAGAAGAACTCCAAGTTGGAAGTGATTTCAGTGACTCTCTGATCCAGGCATTTCCAAGTGGTGAATGACTAGTTGTGAAATCAACGTGGTGGGTCAGGACCTGGGTTTTTGACCCAACTTGGTGGAGAAAAAAACCAGGGTGTATTTTAGACAGAATAAAAATAGTGTTATGAAGGTACACACATGGTGCCTCTGAGTGGGTATGGGGTTGGTTTGCACATATGCTTGGTGACCATGTGAAATGCCTCCCGTGGTTACAGACAGGCAAGATTAAAGCCATAGGCCGGGTTATAACTCTTCATTTCACACATGATAAAAAATGGAAGTGTGAGGCTGCCAAGTAATTCACCCATGCTCACAAAGCTTGTTAGTGACAAGCTCACATTCATCCTCCCGATGGTGCATCTGCCTGTGCACATGCCCTGACTGCACGGTCAGGTTTCCTTCCATCAGTAGGAATGTGTCTATTCTCCCCTCTTTCACTAGGGCCAGTTCTAACTGCCTTCCAATAGAGCAAGCTCATTTCTTGAGATTGCTGTTGCTATTAGCACCGGCTTGAGCTAGGAGACTGGCAAAGCTGGAGAGTGTGCCGTGCGCAATCCCATTTCTTAAAAGGCTTACCATCGACACTGAGCATTCAGATGGAGAAGAATTTCAATAAACCTTTTGGAGCTGACATAAAATAGGTTTTGTGCCTCGGGAACCATATTCTTCAAGGCTGACAAATCAATCCTCAGAGTCTCCTTCCTCTTAAAAAAAAAAAATCACCAGGCCACTATTAGGAGGCTACTGGGATAGCTTGGAGCCATTAACACACCCAGGCCAGAAGCAGAAGAATTGCTGATGGTGTAAAGTTTGCGCCTTGTGTTTGCACACCCCTTCTCTATGAGCCATCCTTAGTGCCGGGGTCTGTGAGCTTGTGAACCTTGCTTTAAATGTCCCGAGTGTTTGGGAAATCAGCCTGCACCCCCACCATCGGTACTCCCTCCAAGGGCAAGAGCTTCTTCAGGTTAGGGTTCTTCCTGTGTGTAATGCTGGAGACAGAACCCATTTGCCTCGTGTTGGTGGCCTCAGCCTCCACCTCATGAGGGAAAACCAGCACTTCTGGGGGATGGGACAAGAGGAGAGAGGCCTTAGAGGGAAGCTACTCATGAACCATGGCTTAAAAATAACCTGCTGCTTCATTTGTGGTGGCGCTGAAGGCAGCGGCTCAGGGAGCTCCCTCCTTGAGAGGCCTCTTATGCCAATGTGCTGGGGAAGGGCTTGGTTACGTGGGGTGAGTGTACTCTTATGAGCTGGAAATCTCACTCACATCGGGGTACCAGCTTCATCTCAGGCACACACACCCTTCAGAAGCCAGGAGCCAGAAGCGGCACTATTCACTGAAAAGTTCTCCCCTGGTCTCAGCCCTGTGAGTCATTCCATCCTTCTGTGTACATTGTACGTCACAGAGGGAAAGCTGGTAGAGCGACATATTCCTATCCTTCAAGAGTGCACACTGTACAGGACCCCAGTGCAGGGAACTGCAATGACAAATGAGAATAGTCCTGCAAAGAAAAGGCTGGCTAGCAGCAACTGTGGAAGCCTCAGGAAGGAACAGTGTCTTGGAGGATATTACTTTTAAATGACAAAGTTGGTACTTAAACACAGGGGCTCTGGGTGTTCCAGCACTTGAATAGATAGCATCCTTTGATGGCTGGTGGCAGAGGTCAGAGGGAAGAGGGGGGTCTGTCACCATGGTGGTGACACTGCCAAAAACCTCTCTTTCTTTAAAAGGAAGGCATGTCAGTGGGCAGGCCTACCAGTCACACATGCTTTAGTGTGAATTATCGCACTGAGATATTTAGCTTAATTTTCACTTGAAAGGAGCCGAGAGTCTGAAAGAAAGAGTAGAGATATAAGTCAGGGAGAAGAGACAACAGGCTCATTTGGAATCATGGGAGAAATCCTGTGGCAGAGCTGAAAGCCTGGGGCATGAGGAGATGGTCAGCAAGCTCTACAGCCTTCCTAATGCTGCGACCCTTTAATACAGTTCCTCATGCTGTGATGACCCCAATCATAAAATTATTTTCATTGCTACTTTCATAACTGTAATTTTGTGACTGTTATGAATTGTAATATAAATATATGTGACTTTCGATAGTCTTAGGCAACCGCTGTGAAAAAGTCACTTGACTCTCAAAGGGGTCACGACCCACAGGTTGAGAACTGTAGCTCTATTTGCTCTATTTGCTCATTTCGTCTGAAGGTATCTATTAAGCAACTTCTACAGGTGTTCACTGTTGACTGTAGTGAAGTGAACATGATGGAATCACCTCTGAACTCAAAAAGTCCTGGTCCTAATGCCTTGGAGTCAGATGAAAGGGGGGGTGCATTCAGAAATCTGCAACAACTAATCCGTTTTTAAAAATTTTTCCCTTGGGGATCTCTGTGAGTTCGAGACCAGCCTGGTCTACACAGTGAGTTTCAAGACAGGCTCTAAAGCTACAGAGAAACCCTGCCTTGAAAAACAAAACAAAACAAAAATCTTCTCCTGGACATAACCTAGTGTTCTAGACACAGAGCTGACTATCATGCCAATCCATTCCTGTGAAACCAACCAAGAGAGGCTGGGGTTCATGTGAGTGAACCAGGAGGCGTCCACTCTTACCACACAGACCTTGGGCTGCCTGCCTTCCATGGCTTCAGAGAGCTCACTGTGAGCTGCTTGCTTAAATGGCCATGATTTAAAAAGAAATTTTAAAAAGTCACATTATAGTAAGCATACTTATCACAAAGTTAGACTTATATCCTTTCTCAATACCTACACCATGCTCTTATTTGTGCTTTTGGCACACACTTCTGGTCCCTTCCCCTGCTGTCTGTTCAGTGGAGACTGTGTAAGGGGCTATGGGTATCTCTTCACAGTCTGTATTCAAGAATTTGGAACCATGGAAAATGGCAAGCAATATAAGCTCTAAAGAGCTGGTAACCAGCTATCAGCATGCCCTAGTCTAACTGGAGGAAGGGGAGGATTACCTTGGCAGAGAACTTCAGATGAACTTCAGCCTCATCAGCCAGGCTCTTCTTCACTTGGGCCCATGCTTCTCCCAGAGAGCTGCAACGGGAAGGGGCTGTTAGATTGCAGAAGGTGGGGCAGAGAGGGCTCTGGTCCAAAGCTACAGCCCTCCCTAAGAAGGAATGGATGGCAGTTCTAGACTCCATGTCTTGAGGAGATATAGAACACTCAAGAATGTAGGCTTGAATGAGACTAGACTCAGCCACCAAGGCCAAGGTGAGCCAGCCTTGCTTATGGATCAAAAAAAAAAAAAAAAAAACCAACAAAACAAACAAACAAACAAAAAAACAAAAAACAAAAAACAAACAAACAAAAAAAAGCAAACATCTCAGGAAAAATGTTTGGAACCTAGTACCTGCCACATCCCGGTTTGCTGCCAAGGGGACAAATGTATGCTAGTAACTAAAGGAAGAAAAGCAGATTCATTTCCGAGGCCTTTCCCTTGCACAGGTCTTAGCCACTTGGCCTCCAGGAGAGGCACAGATGGTCCACTTGGGATCAGGGACATCCCAGGTGCAGCCACATACTGAGAAGGCTCTCCTAGCCATCTGCAGAGGCATGGCTCCTCTCTAGCAGATTCTGGATTATGCACCCCACTGTGGCTTGCAGTGTGCACTCTAAACTGTGCCATCTCTCTGCTTCAAAGAGATGCTCCAAACAGAAGGCATCTCCCAAAGTCCCGGAGACTTCCAAAGGCCCCAAGACACAGAATTCATTATCTGAACCTTTTGGCACCATGACCATTCTAAACCAGACCCCTGAATCTTCCAGACCTCTCATGCAGTCAGGTGACTTTATTTCATGAAAAATCTGCTTGCCCAGGGAATTCATTAAACTTCAGTGGCAAAAGCTGATTAGAGGACAGCCCTCTGGGGCAGAGCACTGGAAATGCTGCTTCCAGGTTCCAAGGCAGCAGCTAGTAGCCGATCTGTCCCTGCGATCCAGTTCCCTGCATGGCTGGTGGCAGCACTAGCCTGACCTTGTTGGGTGCTCATGAGAAACTACCAAGTGATATCTATAAGTCTGGAAGAAGGAAGAGTGATGTTGGGGTCTCATCAGAGAAAGTCTAGGTGGGTCTGGGTGGCCATGCTGTGTGACATTTGTCTTTGCCTCAATGGCCTGAGAAGCTGTGAGGAGAATACACAGTCCTGCAGACCTGCATGAGTGTGGCTCCCCGATTTCATTCCACAGTGGGAGCTGTCATGACAGTTACATGAACCAGGGGTGAGCTGAAGATATCCCCACAAAGTATGTTCAGTGGTCTTCATCCCTGCCATGACAATGTTATGAAGTGGGGACTCTCAGGGCCATAACAAATTGCTGGGACGGGGGCTACGCTGGCCATCTCCCTTGCTGTTGACATGCGGTGGCTTCTGTCACATGCCAGGGCATTGTGTAGGTACTCTTGAGGTGCTAGCCCTTGATCGGTGACCTCCCAGCCTCCAGAACCATGAGCAATCTCTTTTCTTCATAAATTATCCACTTACAGCAATACAAAAGGGTCTCAGACACAGAGCCACGCAGATAGACGGGTGTGGTTCTGTATTTCACCAGGAAAAGTAGCCTGGAGCACCCCCCACATATCATGGAGTGCTCTTCCATTCAGCTCTATCCCTAGTTCTCAGGCAGCTTTTAGGAGATGATGTGGACACAGCTGGATATCACATGGCAAGAAGGAATCTTGACCATCACTTCAGGCCACTCCCACAGCATCTCAACACAGACCCTAGCTTCAAACTGATAGCCAATAAGCCATCACCATCATGAGTGATGGGGTGTTGCCTTAGGTGCTGAGTGACACCCAGAAGGTTCTGAAAGTACAGGAGTCTGCAAAGACCTTGGGGGGGGGGCTGAGCCTCTTCCTACAGGGCTGCAAGCCTGGTGCCAGCAGAGCACACAGGATAACTGGCTAGGGCCAGGTATGGTCGCCTGAGAATGTTAGCTCAGGGATACTGGGGGGAAAGCGGCATCATTTCCATCCTGGACAATGTCTTCAGGTCTACCATAGGGCTGGCATGCCCCAGGTAGCAGAGTGCCACTCCTAACTTTCAGATGGGCTCAGCCCCATGTCTATGTTCCTGTCTACTCAGTATCCCAAGGCATTTCAAACACATGGCCCTGCCAATATGTCCACATGAATAGGTGTTAATTAAAAATAAATTTTAAGTGTTTGGGGAAAAGCTATTAGAAATTCTCACTTAAAGATGTGTCTGATGAGAAAGAGGTACATGAAAGACTGTCAGGTATACCTGTATCACAACATATAGTCTGAGACATGCCAAATCAAAGCACAGGTTCTTGTCAAAACTCTATCCAAGAATGAACAACATTTCATTGCCTTCCCCATGAGAGGGCTAAAGGCAGCACGAGAAACTGGAGGCTGCTGATTCCCCAGCATGCATGCTTGTTGTGACATCTGATCTAGACAGAGCACCTAAGTTGTCAGATTGCTCAAGTACGCCCTAAATGCCCTTGGGTTTCTGAGACCTCGAATCCCCTGCACAGCCTTCAACGTGCACTGGGCCAAATGTCTAGAGCTGCACTGTAGGTGCAAGATATGGCACTTTTGTACTTTGTGCCTGTCAGTGGAGCAGTGTGCATGTGAACACGTGTGACATGGATACCTGTACCCGAGCTTGTGTGGTTGAGTGTGCTCCTGTGTGTGTGGCTCTGGCATGAGGAGCAGGCTGCTTAGCTTAGGAGCATATGCTGTGTGCTGGCAGGACAAAATGTCCCTGGCAGGAGCCCAGGCCGAGGGGGTGGAAGCAGGAAGGCTCCAGAGCCATACAGCTATGCCAAGCTCAGGGACCCATAGGAAGCCGTTTTCCCTGGTGGCAGGGGTACTTTCCATGTGCTTCCTGCCTTGTCTCGGGCTGAGAAAGCAGTAGGTGAGGCCAGGAGCCAGCTAACCATGTTCATGTCTGAAGAGGGACACAGGCCCTGTTGGGTCATCCTGTGGCTGACTGGGAGGAGATGGCCTGGTTTTAGTCAGCCCATGAAGAGCCCTAATCAAAGCCATATTCAGTTGGCAAAAATCTCCATCCCAGGCAGACTCCAGTCATGAGGCACATTATAGCCTGTTTACTATCACAGCTCCCTGACATCAACTCCTGTGGCCACACCTTCTTTCCTAGGTTCACCTCAGGAAGGTGGTGGGACAACAGAGGTGGCCTCTGAGGACCCTGTCAGTACTAACTTCCCAGGAGCCTTGATCATTTTTTTTTAGGTGAAATCACCTGTTATAAAATTATTCAATTTAAGGGGAGTGATTGAAAAGTATCTACAATGTCCACAGTGGAGAATGGCCTACCCTTGGTGGCTCCAAACCCTTCATCACCGGGTTATAAAGCAAAGTTTATGATTTTTCCCTCCCCTTTAGCCACCTGATTCCCATCTTGAAATTCTGGTGGAGGAGATGGGGATGTGGCAGTAATTAAGGTTAGAGCACAAGCAAAGCCCTGATCCAATAGGATTATTGTCCTTGTAGGACCCACAGCCCCACCCCAGCCCATTTAGAGGATGGTATGTAAGCACACAGTGAGAAGGAGAGCCCATGTCAGACACTGACTCTACTGGGATCTTGAGATCGGACTCCCAGTCTGTAGAACTGAGACAAAATAGAAGCCTTTTCTGTTCTTTTTCTTGACAGGGATCTGACTATGTAGCACAGGTTGGCCTTAAACTCATCATCTTTCCATCTGTGTCTCCTGAGTCCTTGGATTACAGATGTGTATACCTTCACGCACAGGCAAATTCCTATAGTTTAAGCGACTCAGTCTGTTGTATTTTTGTTATAGCAGCCTCAGTGTATATACACACCCTTTATGGAAATAACTACCTTCCAATTTCCTCTTTGCCACTAACTAATGGGTTTTGTCTCTATTGCTTTGCTTATTTGGACACTTCATATGAATGGAATGATATACCTGTGACCCAAGGCTGCTGACTTCTTTTACTTAGCATCACATTTTTTGAGGTTTACCTATATAGTAATGGGTCTCAGTATTCTATTCCTTTTTATGGGTGAATAATATCCAATTGTACATCCATGAGTATCCATTGTGAACACACCATGGTTTGTGTACCTGTGGAATTTAGGTCATTTCTACCTTTTAGCCTCTGTAAACAGTGTTACTTCAAACATGCTTGTTTGAATTCTTTTTTTTGACTCATTTGAGTATAAACCTTGGAAGGAGTGGTGACATATATTACTTCTCTGATTATCTCTTGAGAAACACCAAGCTATTTTCCACAGTGGCTGTGTCATTTGACATGCCTACTAGTGATCACGAGGGCCAGGGCTCTGCAGACAGAAGAGAAGGTGTTTATCCCTGCAGGATTTCTCCTACTGAAGATCCTTGAGTGACTGGGAGGGTTGGGAGTGTCCCTTAGCCCCATTTGAACTGTTACTGTAGGAGAGGGAGATGAGGCCTGGCCTGGGGCTCTTGAAGGCACTCTCAGAGACTGGATAGGAAAATCTCAGACTCAGTTTCCTTTCAGAAGAAAAGGGACAGAGCTGGGCACCCAGAGGCTGCTGTCCAGTCACAGGGCACAGTGCAGAGGGGCTCTGATATGCTCCAGCACCTCAGAGATTCTAGGTCACTAAAGAACATGAATTTGCAGAAGGGATAACATGGAGTTTGAATACTCAGACTTCAGGTCATGGTGCCCACTTTGAGCCACAAGCACCAGTATTTTTGTTTGTTTATTTGAGATAGGGTCTTGCTATGCAGCCCATGTTAGCCTGAAATCCATAATTTCCCATTTCTAAGCCACCAGATTAGAGGCCAAAACTCCTACTTCTGAGTACCAGTCTTGAACCATGAGTCTGAGTCCTGAGCCGTGAAAAGTCATCTTGAGCCATGGGTACCCACCTTGAGTTATTGGTACCCTGCCTAAGGCACTCATGCCTACTTCAAGTCATGAGGATCTACCTTGGACCACGAATGAGCCAGTCCTACAGAAATCTCTCCATCCCAAGTGAGCAGTATTGCTGATATATGAGTAAGGATCCCTCCCTCCCTCTGTGTCCCTTCATCCTTCCCACCCTCACCACTTTCCTGCCAACTCACCCTTCCTCCTGGGCAGCCAAGGAGTTCTGAGAGAGCTTAGCCAGGTTCTTTGCATATTCCTCTTCAATCTTTATCCTGCAAAGAGAGAAAACCTGGTATATCTTCTCGGCAATATAGATCATGGCTTGGATCCACTGCACCCTGTCATGCCCTGGTCTTGTGAAGAGACCCTCTGGACATATGAGTTCCAGAGCATGTGGTCTCGCTGCTCTGCTGACAGAGGAGGAGCCAAGAGTGGCAACTATTGAATAAAGGTATGGTTTGGACTCTGCTTCCCACTTCTGACAGATGTTATCTTCACCACTCCAAGCACAAGGTTGGACATGAGAGTCTTCCAGGAACAAGAGACGCTTGTGACAGCTCCCAGGGATGCCCAGGATGTGCCCAACCTTTCCATCCCTTAAAATCAGGTTCACACACTCCCAGATGGCCTCAGCCCACAGAAGCAAGAAGAGAACATCTTCCTCCACTCTCCCACCCACAATGCCTTCAATCGCCAAGCATTGCCAAGGGTGCAATTGTTCCCATGGAAACCAGGTAGGGTCCAGAGCTGCAATCCCATTGGATTTCCCGGGAGGGAAAAACCTTCCACACACCTCCAAGGCAACTCTCTGGAGCATATTCTGTACAGCTAGGCATATCCACATTCCGTGGGCAGTCAACAGCACGTTCATGTCCTAGGAGGCTCTTGGGGCCATGGTGGGAGGCAGAGTTGTGCTTTGACAACAGAGGTGATCTGAAGGCAGGACCCTAGACAGTCTTTCCACCTTTATTTAGTGAACAGAGGCGTCCTGGGACATAGAGTTGCAGCATGTGTTTCCCACCTGCTAGGGTGCTAAAGCCCAAAGGATGCAGGGGTCGTAGAGGATGATCATGAGGACCTGCTGCAGCCTCTGCACAAATGCTCACCCCTCACTTCTGACTGGAGCCTGTCTGAAAGCTCCTGGGTTTCACACTAACCCATCTTCGTCCTGTCTTTGCCTCCATTCCCAATTACGTAGACCCCTACCATGCAACTTCAACCTGGGGCCAAGATCTCCAGAAAGCAGATCTCATCATGCCACAAGGCCAAGTGTGAGTGCCAGGAGAAGGAGGTGCACACGCCATCTGCCTCCTGAGCCTCTGCTGTGAGGCAGCCTGTGTCATCTCTACCTCCTGCCCACTTCCCTCAGCCCAGCAAACCCACAAGTCCCAGCCCTGCAGCCTGGCTCTCCTGTCTCTGATAGGCTTCCCAAGAGCTCCATATGTGGGCTGAGAAACGTTCCAGGGATTTGAATTCCCTCTGCTGGCTCCCAGAGACCTCAGTGGCCGGAGATGACAGAAACCATTCATTTGCCAACAGGACATTGTTATGAGTGTAAACCATATGCATATTGAGGCTTCAGCTCCTATTGCTTCCTATTTTTCTGTTTTATGCTTCTGTTTTCTTGCATCTGAACAAAGCAGCCTTCCAATTTCCTACTAGTTTAATGGGTCATAAAATAAAGATTTGATTATACAAATGGAAAATGGGCCTCCTAAGGAAAAACGGGCTTTAAAAACGCCAGAGCATTATTACCCGATTACTAGTGTTATAATGAAGAAATACTTTTAAAAGATCTTTGTTATTTGCCATGAATATTTCCAGCAAGTCTTGGAAACTCTGGCTGGAAAGCTGTGTATATGCTTTGTGAAAAAAAATGTGTTGATGGGGGGTGTGTGTGCGTGCAGGTGTGTGGGTATACAGATGTATGGGTGTGTAAGTATGCAGGTGTGTGGTGTGTAGATGTACAGGTATGTGTATGTGTGTGTGCAAGTATACCAATGTGTAGATGTGTGCACATGTATGCAGGTATGGATGCACAGGCATGCGGGTGTGCAGAAGCATACATGTGCAGGCGTGTGTACATAAAGGTGTGTGAGTGTACAGGTGTGTGGCTGTGCAGCTGCCTGTGCACAGGGATGTGGGTGTGCAGACACTTGGATATGTAGGTGTGATGGATGTGTGAGTGTACAGGTGTGTGGGCATGCAGACATGCAGGTACACAGGTATGCAGTCACATGGGGCCATGGGTGTATAGGCATACAGGGATATAGGGATAGGGGTAAGATGTAGGGGCGTGTGTGAGTCCAGGTGCCCAGGTGTATATTTGTGTGGGGATTTGATTCATGGCTGTGTAGGTACACAGATATTTAGGTGTTAGAGCATGTAGAGGCTAGAATGTGTGGGTACGCAGATGTGTGTGTGAGCAGGTGTGATGGTGTACAGGTGCGTTTGTGCACGGGCATGCAGGTTATGCTGCAATATAAACAAGAGAGACAGAGAGGAGAAAGATGGAGAGGGGACTTCTCTGCAGCTCTTCATGCTTTCCATGAGCTCAATGTATTACTTCTTTATCTATGACCCAAGCTCTTCAGACACAGGGCTATTAGAATCCATAGAGGTAGGGGTGGGGTGGAAGGATGGTTCTATATCTCTTGGCCTGGGAAACAGTTTTAATTAAGAGATGGCCTGGAAGGCCAGGAGTAGCACATACTTCTAGTTCCAGTACTCAGGAGGCAGAGGCAGGTGGATCTCTGAGTCCGAGGCCAGACTGGTCTCCATAGTGAGTTCCAGGTCAATCAGGGTTACACAGTGAGACTTTGTCTCAAGAAAAAAAAGAAGACTTGGAAGATCATGTTCCTCTTCTTGATTATGACAAGGGACAGCTTCAAATGAGGGTAAAGGAGTACAGTGGAGAGGAATGGAAACTGTGACAAATAGGACACATACCCCATCCATGGGTAGCAGCTACTCCACTCTAGCCTCTTGTTGTATAGGGGCTATGCAGGTATCAAGAGATACTAGGCTTCCAGGATCTAATGCAAAACGTGTGTGTGTGTGTGTGTGTGTGTGTGTGTGTGTGTGTGTGTGTGTGTGTGTCCCTCCCTCTCTTCTCTCTCCTCCCTCTCCCAATATGGAGAGAGAGAGAGAGAGAGAGAGGAGAGAGAGAGAGAGAGAGAGAGAGAGAGAGAGAGAAGGGGAGAGAGAGACCTCAAGTAGCTCAGACAAGTCATAAACCTGTTACACACTGAGGTTGACCTTGAACTCCTGACCTTTTTTTTTTTTTTTTTTTTTTTTTTTTTTTTTTTTCTGAGACCAGGTTTCTCTATAAAACAGCCTTGGGTGTCCTGGAACTCTCTCTGTAGACCAGACTGGTCTTGAACACACAGAGATCCACCTGTCTCTACCTCCTGAGTGCTGGATTCCTGACAGTCTTTCAACTCCCAAATGCTGGGATTAGGAGTACAAAGGGTATGAATATTTTTGGATATTGTTTCAAATCTTTAGAAACATTTTCCATGCTACACCACACATTTGTTGGCCACGTTTTTTCCCAGGGCTAAGCATGACCATCCATCCACTCCCCTGGGGTCCAGGGCTCAGAGTGGGCCCTGTAGCCAGCTCCAGGACTGCTTGGGCCTTGGTCTCACCTTTCCCGGATGAACTCGGACATCTCCTTCTGCATCTGCTTGCCTTTCAGTTGCTTCTGCAGCAGTAGTTCAAACCCAGCCACCGTACCATTGCCTTGTGGGTCCTTCTTATCTGCCTATAAAGAAACAAAAGACCAAGTCATCGGGAAGTGGGCTGCATCTCTAGATCCCTTCCAGATTAGACCAGGGAGCCTCTGAAGCTTACAGAATGGAGGGAGAGAGGGAGGGACACACACACACACACACACACACACACACACACACACACACACACACACACACACGTTTTGCATTAGATCCTGGAAGCCTAGTATCCTTGATACCTGCATAGGCCCTATGCAACAAGAGGCTAGAGTGGAGTAGCTGCTACCCATGGACATATGTCCTATTTGTCACAGTTTCCACTCCTCCCCACTCTCTCTCCACTTTACTCCTTTACCCTCATTTGAAGCTGTCCCTTGTCATAAACAAGAAGAGGAGCATGACCTTCCAGGTCTTCTTTGTCATGCTGTCTCAATATAACCCAAACTAGCCAAAGAAGGGCTAGAGTGGCTCCCCAGGATGAACAGTGGGCAGGATCACATGCTCTGCCCAGCTCCACAAGTTCCTCATCTCCTCTCTAGGACATGTCCTGGTCCCTAGAGCCCCAAGGAAGACTTCTGCACAAATGGCAGCCACTCATTATTTCTGCTGCTATCACCATTCATCCTGGTCCGCTCATTCACCTCTCACCCTCCATTCCCATCTGAATACACACAGAGCAGGTCCCACCCAATTTTCCTTTAAAACTCTTCAATACCCCCCCTACTACAGACAGCAAAGACACAACTTCCTTTAGACCTACAGAATCTTTCCATCTACTTACTGCCCATATGACACTCTCTCTCTCTCTCTCTCTCTCTCTCTCTCTCTCTCTCTCTCACTCTCTCTCTCTCTCCAGCCCCCAAAGCTTTCATGTCCTCTGCAGATCTCTCTATCTTACAAGCAGGACAGCTGGAGTAGCAGGCACCGCTCTACGGGGCAAGCAGGAACCTTCGAGTGCTTTCTAATGGGTGCATGATTTGGGAGAAAGAAAAAGGACTTTGGGCTAGTATTTAGCAAATCTAAAAATAAGGCAGACAATCTATTCTGTGCCATGGTGGGAAGGGGTTTCATTTATTGGTTGTTCCTTAGGGGCTTCCTGAAAGTTCCTTGTAGAGATTTAGTATTTTCCATAGATGGTAAGGCTGGTGTGAACACTCACCACTATGACTGCAGAAGGGTCAGTGTCATTGTAACTTCAAAACACAAGTACTCTGAGTTGGCTCTGGCATTTTTTAGGTGTGGGACTTTACATGTACATTAAGGCACCATTTTAATGGCGGGAAAATAAACACAATGTGAGATTTATTGCTGCTATCATTTCTAAGTGCACATACAGTTTAGTGACACTAAGTGTATTGAGACTGAGGTGGTGACATTCTGACATCCAACACCTGCAGAAACTTCTCATCTTGCAACAGACAACTCTGTACCCACTAAGCAATATACAAGCTCTTGAGAGCTGAGGATATGGAAAGAGACTGTTTATACATCCCTGTCTGCATCCAACCTCCTCATGATTCATTCGGGAAAAGCAACAATCAAAGGGGCAGAGCATATGCCCAAGGCTACTCACAGTGGTGTTGAGCAGGCCTGGAGCTCAGATTTCTTTATTAAAAGTAATTCTAGTCTCCTGCCTCCATCCGGCCCTGGAGGGAATTATCTTTCATCTTCCTGGCAATCTGGTTGTGGTTTCCATGTTACTGTGCAGGAAAATCACACATTCCCTGGGACTACCAGGATGATCTATAATCTAGGAAAGTCCTGTCTGAGATGCCACACTGGACACCATACCTTGAGGCTTCAACAAGGTAGGGCCTTTCCACTCTTCCCAGGTGTACATTGCTGAAGGGGTTGCAGTGGAGGGAGACTGAGGCAGCACTTACCCAGAAGTAGTCACAATAGCTCCATTCAGTTGGCTTGAGCAGCTGCTGTTCAGGCATTGTGTCTGGGTGGGGGAACGTCACACAGTTTATCTGCAGGGCACAGAATGGGAAAGAGAACACTGTCACTGCAGGATCAAGTGGGGAGAGCACAAAGGAGGCCTCCCCAGGGCCACTTTGGTGGAATGTACTCATGCTCCAGCCACCACTGAGTACATCAGGTAAGAGGCAACAGGCCCTCACACCCATCCTAGAGGCTACAATGAGGGAAACCTCTCTGGTGGGAGTGTAATGGAATCTATCACATTTGTAAATGCCTGGGTCCTGCAACCCAGCAATGGTGCTTCTGAGAGACTGCTACAGATCTGCCCATGTGTGCAGAGATGTGCGTGCTTGGTTGCCACTGCATGCTATCTATGCGGCAAAGGGCCGGACCAGAACTGCACTGTCCAACAGGAGGGGAATTCTTAATTAAAGAAATGAGATGTGTCAGGAGGGGTGGTGTCACTTGCCACTCCCAGGAAGGAGAGGTAGAAGGCTGAAGAATTCAAAGCCGCCCTAGGTTAGACAAAGAGATCTGTATCACACACAAAAGGCACCTGCAGAGGTTGTGTGTATTTATGAACAAAGGCAGAAGTCAAACATGGCTACTATTGGGAGGGAGAGGAAGGAAGAAGGTCAGGGAGCATGGGAAGATTAGCTCAATACACAGTATGTCCTGGTAGGATAATGACCTAGGACACAGTACCATGTACAATGAATACATACATGAAAAACAAATCAGTGGTACAGCAATAGAGTTCACCCATACTGATAAGCAAAAGTTCCAGGGTGCACTGTGAAGTGCTGAGTGGGTCTGGGTGCACAGCAGGCAACTCATAGAATAGTTTATCACATTGTGCTCCATCTGTAAGAAGAAGAGGGGTAATATCTGCGTGTCTGGTATATCCTGTGTGGGATCTTTCTGGAAGCCAGAGGCTAGCACCCTAATTAGCTTCTAAGAAGAGCCAAGGAGAGGGCTGACTTAGAAGCACCTGAGGGTCGGGAGTGAGAGGTTTTACTGAGATGCCTGTGGTAGGAATATGCACAGTTTAAACGCATGATGCAGGCTTGGGGCTGGCCCTTGTGATGGAGGGTGTGGTGTGGAAGTTTCTGGGCCATTATAGCTATTGTTCCTTCCAGCCGTGTTTGGGGTCCTTCCTATCTGTCCCCACTTTGTGGGAGTGGCTTTGCCGCTACTTTTGTTGGTGTGGCTTCAACTCTCCCCAGCCCCACACCACAGCGTCCTCCTTTGACCTCTCCTCACAGAACAGGCATCTGCCAAAGTGGGCTGTCCTGGTGCTGAAAGGAAGAATGGATCAGGACCCCCCCTACCAGGGGGGGTGGCAGATTGCCCTCAAACTGTGACCTAGGAGGGCCATGCAAACAGCTATGTACCCTTGTGACAGAATCTACAACTAGGGCAGGAGCCCGTGCCTCCTTGGGCAGGGTCTATAGGACGTGGACACATATCTCATGGGCAGCTCAGATTTCTGCTCCATGTCGCTAGACTATGAGCTGATTCCAGGGGTTTTCACGTCAAATGTCTCAGTGATGGCAATTATTTCAGAGTTTAAAACTAAAACAAAACACCGTGTACAACCGGCAAACTCCTTTGTCAGCTGAATCAGAGCCTGGGACCTCTGACTTCAGGGCAGAACTTATGTCAGTCATGAATTGTCCTGCCTGCCTGCCAGCTGCCATGAGCAGCAGCTGCCCTCACAGGCCTGGGTGAGGAGACCCAGAAGTGCTAGCCAGAAGGGAAAGGCCTGCTCCTGGGCATTGGCATGGGTGGGATAAAGTGGGGTTCCTTTGGGGAGATGCATGATGGCTTGAGGGAAGAGGCCAAGAAAGTCACAGTACCCTGGAGAACAACAGTGTGGAGTTCTGGCCTACAGCTGCTGTTAGGGGCTGGATGGGAGAAGAGCTGGTAACATCTCACATCCAGCCTCAGGAAAGGGTCTCTCCAAGCTCTTGCTCGAGGCTGAACTCCCTTTCTTTTGTGAGGTGTCCTGATCTGAACCTACTTTAGGGACCTCGACAGCCTCCCACTGGTGATGCTTGGTACCATCATGAAAACAGGGTATGGAGGCTAAGCCTCCAATCTTTTTTCATTCCAGCCATGTTGGTGATGAGAGTCTCCTTTATTTTGCTTCATGAAAGCTTTAATGTAATTTAATGATTTAAGATTTCCAACATAAAGTAATCAGGCACTAAGAATCACAGAGCAGGGCTGGGGAGGTGTCTCTGTGGGTAAGAATGCTTGCTGTGTATGCATGAGTGTCTGAGTTCAAATCCCTAGAACCCCGGTGCTAAGTCAGGCATGGCTGCATGAGGCTCAGAGACAGGATGATTGCCGGGAGCTTTCTGGCTGCCAGCCTAGCTCCATGTTTAGTGAGAGACTACCTCAAGGAAATCAGGCTGAGAGTGACAGGAAATGACACATCTTCCCCCCGATCTCTACATACAACCATGCACACACAAACACACCCATGAAAATAAATAAAGAATCACGGAATCCACAGATTTAAGGTGCAGTTACCCTTCAGTATCTGGGGGGTGGAAGGGTGGGCACCAGTTTCAGGCCTCACATGGATGGCAAAATTTACAGATGCCAAGCTTCCTTATGTAAACTGGCACAGTATTTGCATATAACAAACACAGACCCTCCTGCCATCTGTAGACTTATAATAATAATTCAAGCTCAATAGTTGTTCTACTGTATTGTTTAGGGAATAATAGCAAGGAAAAGGTTGTGCAATTGAGTACAGGCACAGTTTTCAACCTGCAGTTGGTGGGATGTTCAGCTGGCTGAATTCACAGATGCGGACCTGCAGCTAGGGGTCATGGTACTGACTTCTAAGGAACCTCATGATCTACCTTTTCCTCAGTCTTCTCTTGGCCTTAGCCACAAAGGAAGAAGCTTTTCCTAAATGGCTTGGCCGATGGTGGGTCAGGGCAAGTAGAAAACTGGTCTCGTTTAGCTATGTTCAGCATCCTTCCTGAAAGGACCCACACCAAGAGAAAGGATGGTCCTGTCTACCCAGGATGTCCAGGAAGAGAAGATAGACTCTATTAGTCCAAAGGGGAGAGAGCAACAGGAATCCCCTCCAATGGCTATCCTCAGCTGGCTCCAAGGCTGACCCCAGAAGGTCTCCAGGAGGGCTAGGACTTGATTATGTCCTATTCAACTCCTCCTTTGTCCTAGAGCCATGGTGTAACGTGTCTCCAAGTCACCTGGGGCAGGGGATGTTAAGACAAATGGGTGGACCTAGCCTGAGTGTATGATCAGAAGCTCTGGGTGGAGCCTGGCTCTTAGGTGATGCCAAAGACAAGCTAGAAGCAGCATTTGCAAGCCAGGCTGTAGGGATGGAGTGCCACCCAAGGAAGGCTTGAACCCACCTATGGAAGACAGAATAATGAACCCCAGGGTTCTTTTCCACCTCATAGTGCCTTCCAGAGTGATGCCTACAGCAGGGACTAGCAGGTTTGGGGTTTAGGAGGCCAGGGCCCCTCAAGTGGTCCCAGAACAGCCATGGAAGGATGGGGGCTAGGTGGGAGAGAATCTGGGAGATGTGAGAACCTGCAGACTCTTGATGCCTCTGCCACTCTGTGGATATTGGTTCTTGGATGCCCTGGTCAGGAGTCCTGGGGTACCTGTCACTTCTGGTTTGGTTTAGCCCATTGTAACTTCCCCAGAATCCTCAGAGCCTCTCTCCCCCTCTGGTGGTCAGGTAGAGAAGTGCACAACACTTAGGAAATCAGATGGCAAGTGTTCAAATCCAGGTTAGGCTGGTGGCAGAGCTGAATGTTTACCAGCTAGCTCCTTCAAGGCATGTGCCACCTGGGTTTTCCTGCTATGCTTGGTCCTCCCAGCACCCGACACACACAGGTCTGTGTTGTACTTCCAATGGCTTTTTTTTTTATCTTCCCTTTTTTGCTGACAGCTTGCCCATGAGGGCAGGTGAAGGGATGGAGGCCATCCTATCCCAGGGTTTTCCTTGCTCCTGCATATCAGGCAAATGCTGGATATTCAACAAAGCTTCCTTATTGCAGTGACTGGGAACTAGGTCTGAGGTACAGCATCTGTTCTCAAGAGGTTAGGGATGATGGTTCTTAGGATAAATCTCTCATTAGGATAGACATGGGATGCCGAGGGCACAGGAAGGGCTGGGGATGCTGGGATGACTCTTAGATGAAGTGGTACTTGAGGAGGATCTAGGCAAATAGGCTGGGAGAGGAAAGGGTATTTAAGGAAGGAAGGAGCCCCCCTCTCTCTCTGTGTGTGTGTGTGTGTGTGTGTGTGTGTGTGTGTGTTCACACACATGCATGCTGAGTTTGGCTCAGAAGCAAGAGGAGCTCTGGCAGATGTACCCAGATGTCTGTGCTAAAGGAAGTCAGCCACCAAGTGTCTAGTGCAAGCATGGCGTGGATAGAACGGTGCTCTCTGAGTGTGTTCCCAGACCCACATGTTGGAGGCTGCACAGTTAGGAGAGGTGAAAGAATATGACTATGGCCCCAGGAGGGAGAGGCTCAGGACTGCCCTTGACCCCAAATACCAGCACAGCCAAGGTGAGAACATGAGGAGCCTGGCCTGACTGAAGAAGGTGTGTCACTGCACACTGGGTTATGAGAAGGGAGATGAATGGTTTCCGGAGAGCCGGAGGCTTCAGCAGTAGAGGGTGCTGTGAGTGCAGTATAATGAAATCATGCCCAGTAGGCAATCAGAGCAAAAAACGCCCATCTGCAACAGTGGGGCAAACATGCACAGGGGAGGAAACCGAGGCACAGAGGCTGACGGGCGACTGTCATACAGCTAGAGTGGAACAAGAGGGTGCAAGGCTGGTCTCCCAAGTACTGGCCCATCATTTTCATGCTGACCCTTCCCCTCTGTGACCTTCAGGCCTCACAGTCAGGTTCTTGTGTCCCTGAACCACAAGGCTCCATTAGCAAGGCCATAGTACTCCAGGAGGAGAAAGTGGGACATGCCTTTCTCCATAGATACCTCAATTCCTTTTCCCTTCTGGTGATTTCCAGGCAGTTGCTAGGAATGTACAGCTGCACCCTGAGGAAAGATGTGCCTCCCCCAAAGCATGCAGGGAGAAGTGGGAGCCTCGGTCCCTCTTGTTGCTGCACAGCAGACAGCCCGGGATCTACTTTATGATCAGCAAGCACTGACCATGTCATGAGTCTTACCATGTGTGAACTCATGCAGTCCATGCAAGGCACCGAAGCACAGAGAGGTTAAGTAATTTAACCCAGATCACAAAGCTGATATGTAGTAGTAGAGCCATGGCCTGAATCCAGACTAGGACTCTAGGTCCCGACTAGGATCCTAAGCCCTGTCACACTTGACTTGTTCAGTGTAGCTGGTGCAAAGTGTAGCTCAAGCCAAAGATGTTTGTTGAGCAGGAAGCAGAAGAGGGGTGTGCTTGTCAGTGTGTGTGTGTGTGTGTGTGTGTGTGTGTGGTGTGAACACTTCTACTGTCTCCTTTAGGGACCACCAGTCTCAGTCTCAGCCACAGTCACATGGAGAAACACCCCTGCCCCACCCCAATGGATGGGACTCTTCCTGCTGAGGCACTCTGCAGGATCATGAGGGTTGTTCCTGGACATTCACTGAAGGGACAAAGGGGGCAGCAGCTGGTAAGGCATCTGGCTGAGCCACAGGGATGAAGAACACACGTATGACCCACCTGAGGGGCTGATGTGGGAGGTGGGGCACCTGCTCTCATTGTAGGGCAGCATAGTCTGTGTCCAGGGGCAGGATGACAGTCAGTCTCCTTCCAGCTGTCAGGATTAGGGTTACATAGTTTGGTAACCCAGGCTAGGGCTAAGAACTCTGTGTGACCCTGACCTGGGAAAGTGAGAAAACAGGAAAGGACCCCCTCCCAGCTCTCCTCCAGCCACTAACTCCCTCCCAAGATGCCATGCCTCCAGACAGCTTATATTGGACATCCAAGCAGAGGGCCACAAGGTCCTCTAATTCCTCCTCCCAGGAGATTGTGCCTAGTGCCTTCCCTGTCATCATTACTGGAATCCACTTGATGTGTCAAGTTTGTGCTTAGGGCAGTGAGCAGCCATTAGTGCCTGTCACTTCCAATCAAACTGTGCCCAGCCCTCACCTGTCAGCCCAGCACTTCTGACAGCAGGAATGAGACCCAGGCATGGCTGTCGGCCCTGCCACTGCTGCCAGGGGACCCATGTGCCTGCTCTTCTAAACTAGCTCCGAGCCACCAAACTTCAGAAGCAGCTCATTCCTTGCTCCTTGACTGAGGACATGCACCCTGACTGGCAGGGTCTGGCAACGGCTGCCTCCCAGGTCGGAAAGTGTAGAAACTGGTCACCACATTCCTGTATTCCCTGAGATCAGGAAGCAGGTTTTTCAGCCTTCTGGGAACAGGGAAGACCCATCCCCTAAAGATGAGCTGAGCTCTACTGAGTTTGAACTTGGAGCTAGGGGATGGGATATGGAAACAGGGTACCACGTGTGGAAAGGGTGGTTCAGGTCTTTAGCCTGAAGTGATGAGGGGTTAGATTTTCCAAGAGGTACATGCGCAAGACCCAGGTTGGCAGTACGGAAACCTGGATTCCAGTCCCTGGTTTTCTTTCTCACTTGCTGTGTGACCTGTAGCCATTCCCTCCTTTGCTCAGTTTTCCCAGTAACAGTTCTCCAAGGTGTGCATATTTACATCAAACCTCTAGAAGTATTGAGAGAAATGTAGTTTTCTGCCCTTGCCCCCAGAAAGACCAACTACAGATGTTTTCAGGAATCCACACCTTACACAGTGTCTCAGGAGCCTTGACTACGCGCTGCCTGCTGCAGATCATCTTGTAAGATGTGCTGATATAGGCCAGAGGGAAGAACCAGGCAGGAATGACAAGGTGTGTCATCTGGTACCAAGCTCAGGGCCAAACTCAGAAGCTCTCTGACTGCAAGGACCCAGCAGTGGCCTGACTCTGTGGCTGAGATCTGTCATGGTGTACCTTTGAGACAACTAGCCAGTGCAACACTGCCTGTCACTCTTCACTTCCAACGTTTTTTCTAGAATGTGAAAATATGTCTTCCTCTTATTTTCTCTTCTCCCTTTCTCCCCATCTCTGGGGCTCTGAGAAGTTATCTTGCTTCAGCTTTCTGGAGCGTTTAGCAGCACTGTGAAGATAGGGACCATGTCCTCCAGAGCCTGAACCTAGGCTGGCAATACCCTGCCAGGTTCCTTTAGGTTCTCTAGAAAGAGAAGTTGTGGCTGCTGCAGGGTTGCAGCAGGCTGAGCTGCCCTGCCCAATTTCCAGGAGACCCACGTAGTCATCTCAGGAAGGGTACTACCAGTGGGCAAGAGCTGAGTTTTTGAATCTTGAAGCTTCCTAGCTAGGTGAGCTTGGACATGGCACCACTTTGAGCCCCAGTTTTCCTCATCTATTTACAGTGTGATCACTCTAATGCATATTGAGCACAAAGTGAGTGCCAGACGCTGTTCTAGGTGCTTTACAGTTATGGACCAATTCATCCCACTCCCTTATCGCTGAAACCCTTGCTTTCTTACTCTGTAGAAATAGGCACCAGCAGAGGATGGGAAACTTGCTCAAACTTCGGCACAGCTTTGTGAGTGACATACGTGATATTCTGGCTTCAGAGTCCAGGTGTTTGGTCACTCTGGAGGGTTGATTCTGTTAACCACAACTCACATAGCAGAAAGCAAACAGAGCCCCTGAAAGCAGTCCTGGTGTGTACTGAGTGGGCAGCAAGGTATTGACAGGTATTATGGCTGGTATTACTGTTTGTTTGACTCTCTCTTCCCAACAAAGCAAGATGGTCCACATGGGCAACCACAGCAATGCACCCGCTCACGTTTTATCTTTGCAGAGGTGGTCAGAGCAGCTCAGAACAGGATGACAAGGAGCAAAAGACAGAAAGTCCCTACCTGTGTCTCTTCCATATTCGTGCCAGGAGAGCAAATTTGCATAGACCTCACCTCTTAACTCTGGCTTGTTGGCTAAGAATCTAGGCAGCTCCCTCCTTAGAGTAGAGGGCAGGATGTCCCAGTGCCAGGGCACCATGGAGTTGGAAGGGAGGAGTTGGGGCTCATATTCCATCCCCACACAGGTATCTGGCTGGCACTGGGAGATCCCTGAGGATTTGGACAGGAGCTTCTCATCAGGGACTCCCAGAAATGCTATTTGTAGGGAGCTGTTTCTTGCTTTTAACTTTGACATCTTCCAGAAGTTTCCCTGCACAAAAGCAGCCCTGCAGTGACTGTAATTTCCATGTCACATCTCTGCACACAGCACACTCCACCCCCTTCAACTCACTCTCCCACAAGCACCTTCTCCTGCCCACCACACAGAAACAACATCTGCCTCCTTACAGCCTCCTGCCCTCTAACCCTTCACCAGGAAGAGTAAGCGAAATGGGAAATTGACAGAGGGAGGGGATGGGGCAACTTTAGCTAAACCCAAGCTTTGGCTGGAACTTCTCTATTTCCTAGTGAGCATCGATTCTGGTTGGCGGTCCACGTTACCATGGCAACAGCCCAGTTGTGGCCCAAAGCCCCAGCCTGGGAGCCCTCCCCACCAACAGTGAGCCACTTACTGTGATGGTGTTCTCCTTGCTCTGTTTTTTGCCTGGCGACGAGGATCCCAGGTTCTGGGGAGAGAGGTGAGACACATCATCAAAGCTGTTCTCCATGTTGGACATTTTTTTCCCCATTCCCGTTCCCCAGGTGGGTGGAGGGATTGGTTAAGAACCCTGAGATGGGGAAGTTCAGGGTGTCAGCCTGCTGTTAACTCCTGAGTCACCATATTCTGGGCCAGGGCAGGCAAGTGCATCTTAGAGCCCAAGCTGCTCCAGAATGCTCAGGCTCCAGGCAAAGAGGAGGAAGGCTGAGTTCAGGCTCCAGGGAACCGCAGCAAACCAGGTCTCCCCTCCTCTCCTTTCCAACTGGGATTTAGGGGAAGTTAACCCCTCCGCTGCCCTCTGCTGGTAACCAGACCACGGTGCCAAAGCAGAAGAGTGGAATGGCAGGGGAACAGAGAGTTAAGGAAGATTGTAGGCCACCCCCCCACCCCCCAGCACAGAAGACTCAGCACAATGACATCTCATTCTGAACCCCTCCGAGTCCGTAATACCAAATGGTGAATGCTCATGGAATGAGCACAGGGCGCTGCTCCTCCACCTTGGCAATGCGCCACTGTGCCAGCGCCTGAGAGTCACAGTAGTTTCTCACAAGCAGAGTATGCTTTCAGAGCGACTTTTTGTACTGTCCCCACTGTCAGAAAGAAAACTGGAGTCCTGATGACCTCTGTACCCACAGGTGAGTCCCATGACTGTGTTGGTGGAGATGGCCAAGAATGGCCAGCTTTAAAAAAAGGCCACTTTTTTTTTTTTTTTTTTTTTTTTTTTTCCGAGACAGGGTTTCTCTGTGTAGCTTTGGAGCCTATCCTGGCACTCGCTCTGGAGACCAGGCTGGCCTCGAACTCATAGAGATCCGCCTGCCTCTGCCTCCTGAGTGCTGGGATTAAAGGTGTGTGCCACCAACGCCAGGCTAAAAGGCCACATTTGACATGAGACAATGTTCAGTCTTGAGATGTTAGCAGTCACGCTCAGGATTCAATTCCATGGCTCCCCAGACAGAATCCTGGGATCCCACTTATCTTGGGTCCCTTGAAAACAGCTCCCTTGAGGCACTATGGGTGACCACTTTGTGTATTTCTGGGTTTTACCAGTGAGCCTCAGGGAAGCCAGATGATTTCACCCATCTTCAAGCCACATAGCCCTGGACCCTGGCAAGGTGGCACCTGAAAGTAGGTTTCTCCTGCCTCAGGAAGCCATTAGCAAGCCAGGACAAAAGAAGCTCACCACAGACCCTCCCCGTGTACAGCCTTACTGCCTTGCTCTGGCAGATAAAGAACCTGTTCAGAGAAAACACACACCCTGAAGGTCTTGGTGAAAAGCAACCTTAAGGAGCATCCATTTCATGGGTGACTAACTTTTGAGATGAAGGCCATGGAACTGACTCTCTGGGAACTTAGGGTTGTCCATCTGTAAAATGGACCATGGTCACTGGTTCTCACACAGCTCTAGGCAGCCCCTGCCTAGAGCAGCTGGAGACTTCATTGGAGGCACACTGATCTGACCAGCTTCCATCACTCCATCCAGGCACCTCTGCTGACAGCAGCTCCTCTGCCTCCCTGACAGGCTATGGAGTGATGTCAAGCTTGTGACCAACTATAGCTTCTATATGTATTTTTAAGGTACTACCATATCCACCCGGCCTGGCTTATATCCTTCCAAGCTACCATTTCCCCTCTGGGACATTCATTAAAAGAGCCCTGGGTGCCAGTCATCAAGAAAAGGTAGGCACAAGGTCCCTCCATGGTTCTTCCACACAGAGACACTGGCCAAGCCCAAACCTGCCAAGAAAGGGGCAGTCCCGCCTCACGGCTAGATTTTCTTCTTCGCAAATCTCTCTGTTAGGGACCAATATTACGGTGACACACACCATCCTTGTGTGCCTACTGCAGTCCTGGATTGGCCGTGGGCAGCCAAGGGGCTAGTAGCCTTGGTCATAGTCTGTATATGGTTGCTGTTGTTACTGGAGCTGTGAGGGACTAAGAGGCAAGAAGCCCTACAGGTGTCGCCCTCTAGTGGTGGCTTTTGTTATTCCCCACTGAGAGGAATGGGGGTTCCCAGAAACACAGCATCTTACTGTGCCACAAATACAAGAGAATTTCAATAATGATGGAGGTGCAACAAAAAGGCAAAGGATCTGGTCTAAAGATGACCCCCCCATAGGCCACAGTGGTGGAGGACACCAGAGCTCAATAATGACCACAATGGACTCACTCCACAGTGGGCAGAGGGAACATGCCATTCCAGAAGAACACCCACGAAAATGTATGCAGACTTCACCACCTGGAAATCTCAGTGTCAAAGGGGTTTAGACTGTGATTGTCACAGATACAAAAAACAGAGAAGACTCTCTTGAGGCAGGACAGTCACATAGTATCACACTGGTGTCCCGCAGGTTACTGACCAATCAAATAGGGAAATGAATGAAATTTATCTAGTAGTTATTACAGTGACCCGGAGCCTCCCCAGCAGGGCACAGACCTTCGAGTGTGTCTCCCCAGGGGTGCCACTGGCAGCAGTCAGCTCACCCCATACAGAGCTCCTGTCAAACCTCAAGCTTGGGTCTAAGCACAAGAAAGCGAACAGATTAAGAATGTAGGTCGGCCTACAAGACAGTGCCCTGGAGTCTTCAAAACATGAACTAGAAGTCAGTGTGAGGGCAGGCTAAAGAAAAACCCTGGGGCATCAGTCTAGACAAAGAGATCGAAGCAAGTGAGATGACAAAACTGGCCATATCATGGCGTACTATTCAGCCGCAGGAATGAAAGTTGAGCACACTCAACACAGACATCAAAAACATCCACAGTGAAAGCAATCAGCCACCGAGGACCACGCACAGCTGGCCTTCCTGCAGATAAAACACCATAAAAAGACAGCCTGGAGTCAGAAAGTAGGCTAGTAACAGCCCATGACTTGGGGGAGGCTAAGCAGTAATGCAAATTCTCTAAAGTTCATTGTGATGAAGGATGCACAGCTATGGCTGCACTAAAAACCATCAATGAATTGCACGGTTGGCACAACCCCCCCTCCCCTGTTCCCTCCCTCTCTTTCCCTCTCTTTTTTTCCCCACAGGACTGGGAACTGATCACTGTAGCCCCAGACTGTATTCTAAATGATGGAACCACATAGTAATTAGTTGCATCTCAACAAAGCTGTGTTTGAGAAAGAGGTAGATGGACAGACAGACAGACAAAAATAGGGATAGAGCCTAAAGAGACAGTAATCAACACCTTCATGTCAAACACTTAAGTGGACTGTGGGAAAAGCATCTATAAAGGCATTTTAGGGTTCACTGGAGAACTGAACTGTGGCGTGTATATGATGATGTCTTCGTGCTGGTGTTTTCTTGGGTGTGGTAACGGTACTTTGGTATCTTTCCCCTTTGATTTATAATTAGAAAGACTTGTATTTAGAGCAGTGGTTCCCAACCTGTGGATCATGACCATCAGAAAACACAAATTTCCAATAGTCTTAGGAACTGAGATACCACTCAGTAGCAAAGTTACAGTTATGAAGTAGCAACAAGAAGAAACTTATGGTTGGGGGTTCCTAAGACTATGGGAGATTCTGATGGATGTGACCCACAGGTTGAGAACTTGTGATTTGGAGCAATAAGTCAGGAATTTTGGCTTAGGTAAAGGGTGGAGGTGTCGAGGCAGGATGAGGCCAGTCATGAACATGGACATGAGAGGTCCATGGCACTTTGTCACAGAAGGCCCCCGGTTTTCATAAATGTAAAGATCCCTACAGTAGATGCTTTCACAATTTGCCCTTTGCCTATTATTCCAAAGAATTCTTCTTTTGTAAGTTTTTTTTTTTTTTCTGGATCCAGAGCTCACTCCGTAGCCCAGGCTAGCCTTGAACTAGAGACTCGGCGATCCTGATTTGTGCATTGCTTGCCTGATTCTCCTCCACTTTGGCTGAACTGCCACTTTCACATCCCAGTGTCCTGACTGTACCCAAGCAACTCTTTTGTCACCAAGGACACACAACTTGCTTAGCTGTGAGTGACTTCATGAGGGGCCCAACAGCCCCTTTTCCAAATGTCTTTTTAGCACACCCCCTTCCAAAGATCTCATGGATCCTGTGACTTTGGCAGGGGATTTGCTATGAGAAAACCCTCTTTAGTTCCCAACACTGTTGGCATAAACCTGAGCTCCACATGGCGGGTCATGCAGACCCCTTCAGCCCCATTCTTCTGCCCCCCTACATGCACTAATTTAGTAAGCCATGCCATGACCCATACTTTGTCTCTATAGGTTCTTTGAGGAGTCACTCTCCTTCCTGCCTCTAGGCATGCTGTGCCTCTCTGTCTGGAACACCATCCCCTACCCCCATCCTTTTGTCAGCCAGCCCTTTGTGCAGCTTTTACTCTTTAGCCTGGCATCTTTTCCTAAGAAGTCCATTACTGCTGCTTTGACCACCACTAGTTTGGCTTCTTATTGTACACACTTCCCCATCGCCCTTCCCACTGTTGGAATTAGACAACCGTTGACCCATTGCCCTACCACAGCTAGGGCTGAGCCTTTCTGTGCCTCAGAGCCTAGCAAAGACCTAAATGTGTCACTGAAGTGAAGGCCTGAGGAAGGACTGCAGAGATGCAGATTCTCAGCTCTTTCTCCATATAAACTGCATTCTTCCACACATCCTGTTAGGTGCCCATGCCCCGAGTCCCTCCTCTTTTTCTTTGTGTCTTCTGGCGTAGTCATGAAGCCAGAATGGTGGACAGATGGATTACAAAAAAGTCCAGGTAAATGTGTGCAGGAAAAGAATGCACAAGCTAGGATTTGCTTCCACCAGGTTGGCAAGGCTATTAGCCTTTGCCCCTGGACTCTCTCCCAGGAAGGTGCCTGTTTATCCAGGACCCAGGAGGCAGCATCCTTGGTGACTGCAGTACTGAAGCTGTCCACTGGGAGGCACCAGACCACCACCACCTGTGCCCATTCACTCTGGTCTCACAACACTGGGCAATGGAGAAAGCATTAAAATGGCCTCAGGAGCTCCTGGGCACCCTGCCATGGGTTCTATTTATGACCCAGAATGGTAGGGTCATTAGATGTGCCTGCACCTCCTTGCTACCATTCTTTGCCATTCACCTGCTCAAAGAGAAGCCAGCCAGTACTTTGAAAATCTGGTTTTGGTCACTCTGACCCCAAATCCTGCCTCTCAAATGGTCAAGTGGTCCTTCATTCACTCATGTTTCAATTACTGTCTGTATGCATGTGCATGGCAGAGACTAAACCCCAGGCCTTGGATACATTAGGTGAGTACTCTATCACTGAGCCATGTCCCCAGTCCTCAGTTATTATCAAGAGGAATGATGAGTTATGATTGACAGCCTGGGGATGGAGAATAAACCCTGTACACTAAAGAATGCTGTGTATGCTTAAACATCTTCTGGGCCCTGCTGTCTTTAAAGGGAGACTCTCTCAACCTATTTATGGTTCGCCTTTAGAATTCTTGTGATAATTAGTTTCAGAGGTTCACACACAGATTAAAAAGTAGCAGCCTCCGTATTCAAATGTTGTCTTTTCACAGCCTAACAGAATCCTAAAGGATCTACTTTACAATTCTGGGATGCATGGAGTAGATGCAGATTTACCCTTTCTATGTATACTACACTGTTCATTTTTGTGTCTTTGATGAAGCCTGAACTTCAGGGTTATTATCCAAAAAGAATACTCTGCTAACCTGACTGTGTATAGCAGTCACTGTCTACCAGACCTGGACCTAGGAGCTGGCTTTCCCTGGAAACCCAGTGCCACATGCCCTCATCATCTCCCCCCTCTCTCTCTCTCTCTCTCTCTCTCTGTGTGTGTGTGTGTGTGTGTGTGTGTGTGTGTGTGTGTATACACGTACACTCACATATATGAGAGCATACACGGGTGTGGCAGAGATCATTCTCAACCATTCTCCACTTTGTTTTCTGAGACAGTGTCTGTCATTGTCCTAGAATTCACTGGTGATGCTAGGCAGGCTGGCCAGTGACCCCCCCCCCCCATCCTCCTGTCTTTACTTCCTAGGGTTACAAGATCTCCACATGGCCTGCCTTTTCTATGGGTACTGGGGACTGGTCTCAGGTATGCGGGCTTGCACAAGGAGTACTTCACCATCTGAGCTCTCTCTCCAGCAGCCAAATTTTATTCTCTTAAATAAAAAAGTATATCTGTCTTTTGTAGAGGTGAAATGTGTTGATCTTAGGAAACTTGAAGAAAACAGAAACAAAATAAAAATTACTCATGTTTTCTGGTCAAGATTTTGCAAGCTCAATGTGATTTGTATTTTCTTTTTTTCTTTTTCTTTTTCTTTTTTTTTTTTTTTTTGACAGGGTTTCTCTGTGTAGCTTTGGAGTCTGTCCTGTAGACCAGGCTGGCCTTGAACTCACAGAGATCCATCAACATACCCTGTCTAGTGGTAACAATCAAAATCAAAGATGCCACCAAATGTCTCCAGTGGAGAAACTCGGGCTGAGATGCAGTTAGGCCACTATGGACTATCTGGTCTTCCTTGTCTCAGAAGCACAATTGTTCTTCTTCTAAATAGGACTGTATCCCCTTACTCATGCATACACACACACACACACACACACACACACACACACACACACACACACATCCACACATCCACATATATGCATACGGAGGGCACAGGGCCCACATATATGTACACACACACACACACACACACACACACACACACACACACACAAGCACACATATGTACATACATATACACATGGCACACAAACATACCACACGCACATACATTCACACACAAGCACAGACATGTACACACATATGCACACACATGCATACACATGGCACACATATATGCACACATACATGCACACACATGGCGTACACATGCACACATGAGTACAGGTTCTCATGGAGGTAAGAAGAGGGTGCCATCCCTTGGAGCTAGACTCTAGTAACTCTAGATGCTGGAGTTACAGGCTATGGTGAGCTGCCTGATATGGGTGCTTGGAATTGAACTCCGGTCCTCTGGAAGGACAGTACACGCTTAGTCACTGGCTCATCTCTCCAGCCCTCCCACTTGGTTTAAGTTGGAAGCATTTCCCAAGTCATGACATTTTCTTCAGGGGATGTTTTTTATTGGCTGTGTATTACCACCAACTGGCTATACATCCAGCATTAGAAGCCATTTTGCTTATCTCCTGTTGTTAGACAGTGAGATTGGGTCCAGTGTTCCAGGGGTATAAATAATGCTTGTATGGATGGCCTTACATATAAATCAGGATATATACAAATATCTGAATATTCTTCAAGAGCAGTTATAGGAGGAGAAATCCCTCTGTCCAAGACCTACAGCACACTGTTACATCTGCTTCTAGATTCTAAGCTGCCCCAGAAGTATGCATGTTTTATATGGTTGAGTAGGAACCTCACAGTACTTCTGAAGGCTGGGGGGTCACATCTCAGTAGGGAAGGAAAAATGGGGAGCTGTTTCCAGTGTCCTTCCTCATGGTGCTGGGGTAGCAACATGGTTTTATTGCGGTTCAACTGCAGCAGGATAGGCTCAGGTCTTCGTGTGTATGAATGTGTGTGCATCAAGTCAGATGACAAGCCCTTTTCCCTTCCAACACACTGATCGACTCATGGAGAAGGCTATTGGTGAGTCAATAGGACATGCAAAGTCAGGGTTGATTCATGACAAGTGGTGTGAGGGGGTCAGACACAGCCCTCTGTACTATTAACTAGCCAGACGTGGTCTCCAGTGGCATCTGGGGGCTGGCTGGGAATGCCACCCTGCTCACATCAGATCCCAACCAAGAGGCAGGAGACTTGAAAGGCCTGCCTCACATGGAGCCTGGAGTTTTTTGCTGTCACAGTTTACTGACAGCAAACTGTTGGTTGAGCTGGGCTCAACCAACGCTCAGCCCCCTGAGAGGACAACTTACTAAGTTTCCAAACTCAACACCCTTTGCTTCATTGCAGCTGGCTGTCACATCTTAGCTGATGTCATTCACAGAGCACAGGGTCTTTCCTTCAGTGACCACCCAGAGCCCACAGCATAGACAGCTGTCGTTCTCAGCAGTATCACCACCATGACCATCAGTCATGATCACCATCACCTCTGTAGGTGGCCATACTGACTACTGAGAAAGTATGACAGGGCTTGGAAGTTTCCTCAAGAAACTCATAATTTGTGAGGAGACTATTCCCCCCTTTAGATGCAGCTTCTTGCAAATAAGGAAATCAAAATATTTTTATTGGGTCTACTATGACCCTTGATTCAGTCTCATGAGCTTGCTCCTCTGTGGTCCCATGCTCATGAGAGTGCTAGTGACACTCATCTCATGATGCCACACATGTCAATTTGGATGGCGAATGAGACAGCAGTTTGGGAATCTTAAAACAAATTTTCAGCTGGGTATGGTGGTACATGCGTGTGCTCTCAACACTTGGAAGCTGGAGGCAGGAGGTTCAAAATCTTGGGTGCAACCTGGGCTACATAAGACCCTGACTCAAAAATGAACAATTCTTTTCATCCTATAGCAATTTTTATGCCGTGTTAGAGAATGAGATGGTCACATTTTCCTAAATTCCTTTCCGGGTGACTGAGGATGGGCACAACAGAGGACTACAAGGACAATGGCCTGGCTGGCTCACATTGCTAACTTGACAGGAAATCTGGACTCTATTGGATTTGTAGCTAGCAGAGTGGATCTCTCTGCCCTGATGATTATAATCCGTTATCTCCTGTTCCAAATTTCCCTCGATTTCTAGAACGCCAATGAACTGCAATTCTGCAAACCCGTCCCTCATCAAGAACTGTTAGGGCAACCCAGGGATACTTTCCACTCATGGCAGAAAAGGGCCACAGTCCCTGACTCCCAACTCTATCCTTCCTGAGCTAAACACTCAGCTGCCCCTACCTCCCTTGGCAGCCCCTTACCTGGGAATCACCGGTGGATTTTCGGAGACTCATGTGGGCAGTCTCTGGAGGGTGCGCCGGGGTCCCTGATGCGTGGTATCCATTCACTGTGGGGACAGAGACACAGCTCAGATGCTGCGGGGGCCACAGACAGGCACCCTTGACTTCCGGCCACAGCAGCCCTCTCTCTCCCATCTCATCCCAGGTTTGCAGGAGGTCTCATGTGCCAGGGCCCATCTGTTGGGATCTGATCTGCAGCTAAGAGCTAGGAAAGAGTGGAAAGCTCCAGTTCCTGGCAGCCAGTGTCCTGAACTCTCAGGGGGACCGGCTCTCTTCTCAAGAGCACAATCAGCAGAAGCCGAGGTCATCAGAGCCCAGCTGCCACCACAGGTGCTGACGAGGGGTCCTGTCTCTTTCTCCTGAGTCAGGTGGCTCCCACTCCATGGGCCTATGAGTCCTCTTCCTCTCTCTGGGGGACTCTTCCACTCTCAGTCTCTGAATGCTGTCATGTAAGTAAGGGTGAATATCATTTTCCAAAAAACATGCGGGATCAAAAATATTTCACATTTTGGACGTTTTAGGACTTGGAAATCTTGCACCAGGTATGTAGCGCCCATCAAAAGAGGCAAACTTGACTGGATTTGGAGTTACTAGGACAAGCACATCTCTGCGCATTACTGTAAGGGTGCTTCCAGGAAGGTTTAACTGAAGAAAGTGAAGTCTAAGATTGGCTGAAAGTCAAGGCGGGGGGTCCTGAAAAGCCTGATGAGCAGACTCTTCCATCTCTCTCTGCTCCCTAGCACAGATGCAATGTGACCAGCTGCCTCACACTCCCTTACCATCTCTTCCCTGTCATGATGGACTGCAGCCTCCCTAATAAGTTGTCAAAATAAACCCTTCCTTTCTCGTGTGTGTGTGTGTGTGTGTGTGTGTGTGTGTGTGTGTGTGTGTGTGTGTGTGTGTGTGTGTGTGTGTGGTTTGGTGTGTTTTCCAGGTCAGCCTCTGGTGTTGCTTCTCAGGAGCTTTGCTATTTCGAGACAGGGTCTCTCATCAGGACCTGGGGCTCTTCAGTTGAGCTAGGCTGATGACCATCAAGCCCTGGAGATCTGCTTGCCTCTGCCTCCCCAATGTTGGGGTTACAGACACCCATGGCCACATCTGGCTTTTTAAAATGTGGTTGCTGGGCATGAAACTCAGTTTATATAGTAAGCACCTTCCTCAGTAAGCTGTCTCCCAGCCCCTTAAGTTTCTTTGCCATGTGGGTTTGTCATAGCAGTGAGAAAGTAACTAACACATGCTCTCACATTGAAAGCTGGTAGGTATGTTGGTGTTCAAAACTTTTAGATTTTGGATTTGGGAGATAGGATGTTCAACCTAGGTAATGGAAATAGGATGGGATGGGCAGGTGTCATGAAATTTGGCTCTTCTAATTAATAAGTGATGATCAACGACATGAATTCTTGTGCCTCAGTTTTCCCAATACAAAAACAACAGGGTCTGATGGCCTACATCTGCCATTCCAGCGTGCAGGAGGTCAAAGTGGGAGTGAGTGCTGGACCAACCTGAGCAACTTAGTGAGAGGATGTCTCAAGATAAAAAAATAAAAAGGGCCAGGTGTGATGGCACACACAGAGCCTAGGGAGGCAGAGGCAGGGGTATCTCTGTGAGTTCAAGGTCAGCCCACCGTACATAGTGAATTCTAGGCCAACCAGGTCTATTGAGTGAGACCCTATCCTATCCAAGCAAAACAAAAGTAAAAATAAAAATATAAAAAGGGCTGGGGATGTGGCTTGGTGGCAGAATGTCTCTACGTATACAAGGGTCTGGGTTCATTCCTTAGAACACTTGCGTGTGTGCATACATACACACACATATATACATCACACACACACACACACACACACACACACACACACACACACACACACGGCTTTAAAGTCTCACCCCTCTAGAATGCTTCTAGTGTGATTCCTGGGCAAACACACTTCTATCCCCACTGAGTACCGATAAGCCCTCTTTCACGGGGTAGGGGAAGCCCTTGATGCCTTCCTATTGCTGTGGCTAACCTTCCTTGTCTCTGCCAGCTTCAAGCCTCAGCCTTGCTTCCCATTCCTGATCTTATGGGTTCACACTGGGACCCACACTCTTCCCCAAATACGTGAGTTTAGGGAAGCCATTTCTCTTTGGTGCCAAGGAAATGGGTGTGATTCCACATAGTCTCCAAATCTGCTTAGTAAGTGGACCCCAAGGAGGTGATGAGCACGGAAGAGACCCTCGACTTCTACGGGACTTCTTTTAAAAGCAAGGGGGAGGGTGAAGAGGTAGCTTGGGGGTTAGGCACTTAGTGCTCTTGCAGAGGACCTGGGTTCATTTCCTGACATCCACATGTAGGTCACTTCCAGTTTCATGGATCTGATACCCTCTTCTGGCCTCTGTGGGCAGCACACACATGTGACGTGCATATGGGCATGCAAGGAAAATACACAACTTTAAAATGAGGAGAAGGGGAGGGGAGAGTGAGGGAAAGGAAGTTGCTGTTTTTGCTTGATTCTAGCCCCTGAGAACCACCAGCTTGTACCATCTCTGGAAATTGGAGAGTGAAACTGTCCTTATGCCCAAGGCTGGGCAAGACTGCCAAAGAATAGTTGGAGGACCACAGGAGGGCATAGGAACTAACGTCCAATTCACAACTCGTTGAGAAGTTCTGCAAGCAGGGAGCAGAAGAGAACACATCTAAAAGTCCCCAGTGTCTTTTATAGGCAAGGCATCCCATTTGCATGTAAACTGCCCCTACAGGCTCATGTGTTTGAACACTGGTCCCTAGCTAGAAACATTGTTCTGCAAGGCCGTGAAGCCTTTGAGATATGAGACCTAGCTGGCAGACACAGACCACCTGGGAGTGCACAGAGCTTTAGGGTTGCCAGCTAGCTGCATTTCTAGCTCACTACCCCTGCTTCCAGCTACAGATGTGAGGAATCCCTATGGCTCTCTCAACCATGAGATCCACCATGATAACCTGTCACAAGAGACCACACCTTCTGAAATGGTGAGCCAAAGCCAGCCCTTCTTAGCCACATTGTTTCTGTTAGGTCTTGTGCTTCAGTGGCAAGAAAAGTAGTGATGTGCAGCCCAGAACCCCAAAGTTTTAGAGTTTTTAAGATGATGTTATGAGTGGAAAATTCTAAGCCATGAAACAAGGCTTAAAATATTGTGTAAAATTACCTATGTGTTTTCTGTTTATACTTGGATTTAAACATAAGGAGACTTATGTATTCCCATATAGGAAGCATTTCTGGTCTCAAAGCATCTTAGCTAAGGGACACCATGTCTGGAATGGAATGGCTAGGGCTGAAGCAAACCATGGCATTGAGTTGGCAAAGACAATTCTAGGTAGAACCTTTTCATGGTAGGGGATGTAGCCCATCTTCTATTGCTTGCAGCAAACAATGCAGAGCCATTTGCAAGCCGAGGAATGCTCAACAGCCCCTGGACAGTTGGGTTTCTCCCTGATTTGTAAGGTCAGATCTAGACTCCTAAAGAAGTCTGGGCAGACATGCACGCACGCACGCACGCATGCATGTGCGCGCGCACACACACACACACACACACACACACACACACACACACACACACACACAAAGTTAAGAGAAATTGGTCTATGGCAGGGCCTCATTCAGTGTGTGGAGAAGAAAGTACAATAATTTTGCCTGACCAGCTCCATAGCTATGGTCCTCCCTCAACTCTCAGATGGTTGGCCAAATGTTAATCACATGAGAAAGGCAGTCAAAGAAGAGATTCTGGAACTCTAAAAGCATCAGAGACCAAAGGAACCAGCTCAGATGTGCAAGAGGCTTTGTCAGGAAAGCCATTATATAAGCCATAGTACATCCATTGCCAAAGTGGGACACTGAAAAAGTTTGCTTATCAAAAAGGACAGTGTTGAAATGGATACAATACAGATGCCGGAACTGGACATGTGGTCCACATCTGCAATCCCAGCACGTGTGTGTGTGTGTGTGTGTGTGTGTGTGTGTGTGTGTGTGTGTGTGTGTGTTGGGGGGAGTTTTAAGCAGGATGACTGCAAGGTGAATAACCTGCAGAGGGAACACCATGCCTCCAAAAGAAATGCCTGAAAGTGTAAGATGGAGGTGGAAACCTCAGCACACACTTGGGCTCTGGGGCTGATTAATAGACAAGCATAAAGACGAATGAGATCAGAGTAATTTGATTTAGAGGACTGAGTAGGGGACATGTATAAAACATCCTACCCCATAAACAAAGAGTACAGCATTTGCCAAGAAGCCATGGGACATTTGAAAAGTTAACCATGCTTAAGCCACAAATAAACTGCCAGCACATGGCAGAAGGCATAAATAATTCAGCCCACATTCTTTGACCAGGACACAATAAAAGTAGATATTAATAATGAAAAATAAACATACAGGGCTTCCAACCACTGAACTTCCAAATAGTTGGAAACCTAAAAGAGAACTTAAGAACATAATTAAACATTATTTAGAAAAGAGTGAGGGGGAATAGGTTAAAATGAATGGATAAAGCCTGCATTATGGTTTCAGGAGAATTCATAGCCTTAATTATTCTATTACTGAGCCCAAAGCAACAAAATTAAGTGGACTAAGGATCCGAAGGGGAAAAAAAAAACTGACCTCCAAAACAAACCAAGGAAAACAGGAGGCAGGCCCAGTGTGGGAAATTAAATGTTAAGAGATGGGAATGACATTGGCAACACAGAGCTGGCACTGTCTCTCTTCCTCCCCTCCTCCCATGTGTGTGTCATTGCGTGTATAGGCATGTGGATGTGTGTGTTTAGGGTGGGGTAGGAATCATAACAGTAAGAAAAGGAGATGAAGTAGTTTAATTTGAGGATAACCACAAATTCTTAGAACTGGGAGTTAGAATACTTAAGCACAAAAAATACAGGCAAGAGGTTTTTTTTTAATTTTTTAATGCAAAAGCACATGATTTCTAATCATACACTAATAAAATCCAAACCTTCCATAAGATTCAAATTATCAAAATGACTTCAAGAACACTTGAAATGGGAGGGGAAGGGGAAGAAGGGGAAAAGGAAAGAGGAACAAGAGGAGGAGAATGGGGAGATAGTGGGGAGGAGGGGGACAGTGATGGTGAGGTAGAGGATGGAGATACCTCTGAAAAATGAACCTCCACTAAAAGGCACCAGGCCCAGATGGTTTTATGAGCTAAAGTTGTTCAAACTCTAAGGAAACAAACAGCCATAGTTATCCCAAGACCTAGAAACACGTGACAGGTCTCCCAGTCTGTACACTCTGACCCTTTATACCACAGAGACAAACCATAGCTCAGTCTGGTGATAAAATAAAACATGTTTTCTCTGAGCAGATAGCAATGCCACTAAATTTGATATCATTGGGTACCTATAAGCCCATGTTGTTCCCCAGCTCTTTGAGGGCAGAGGCTGCTCTTCTGACCCCCACTCACTCCCCAGAAATCACTAGGCACATTCTATAAGCTTCATCCTGCCACCTAGCCCTGGCTCCTCTGGCTCCCCTGGCTCCCTGGCTCCCATTGGCTCCCAGCCCTGCCAGGAGCCAGCTAATGCCCAGGCATTCTGCCTTTAATCCAGCCCCTTGTTCTTTCTTTGGTTCTAGTCTGTCAGCTGTTGGCTAATTACTGCTCATGTCAAAACAATTACTGGGAAGAAAAACTAATTTTCCATTCAACCATTTCTCCCCACACAGCAGTTCTCGCCTGACCCCGTTCTGCTATTTGTCTCTCTACTCCAGGCAGACACGTTCAGAGAGCCTACCAGTAAAAACGAGAACAGTTAAAGCCCATGAGACCCAGGGCCTTTCCCCATGAGCAACCCCACCCTCTGGACTCCTAATTCACCAGCCACTGGCCACAGAATAAATGAAGCCCAAGTGGGGGACATCCAAGATCTCTAGCCTCTGAGAGGGAACTAAAATTAATTGATCAAGTATTACCCAATCATAAAGAACCTAGAACAGGGTGGAGATATGAGAAAAAGCAGAAAATCCCAAACTCAGGGGTTTTTATGACTTACAAAAGGGAATGAAAAGCTTCAACCAGTTGGTAACTGCAATAACTTCAAAGGAACCCATACAGGCACCCACACACTGACTTCCATCTCATGGCCCGTCAGACAGAGGGCTTGAGAGATGAACAATGAGAAGGGGAGAAAGACACTTGGTTAAAAAAAGAGGAGGTTGGTGAGGGGAGAGCGATGGGACAGGGAGAGAGGGGACAGATAAACACGGAGAGACTAAGTAACAAAGCCAAGAGCCTATGCTTCTCAAATTCCCCTTCCCAGGATCTCTGCATTCTCTTTTCAGCTCCAGTTCCTGTTATAAAAAAGTTCCTTCCCAAGCCCTAGCATCCAGGGTTCTTCTGCCTAAGAAAACAAAAGAACAGAGAGGAATAGTTCTGGACACCCTCATGCAACTCCTTAGGCTCTGACCTGACTTTGCATCTCTTTGGAATGAGTGCAGTAATTTATCCTCCTTCTGGTTAAGAAACCTGGGAGCTCTGGAGCTCATCCTTCTGGAAATCCATCTATCTAATCTTCCTGATTCATCTATCCATCCATGCATTCATCTATCCGTCCACTCATCATTCATCCAGCCATCCACTCACCTATCAATCTACTCATATATATATACATACACACACGTATGTATACTCATACACACACACACACACACACACACACACACACACACACACACACACACTCCCTGGAGGTATATCCATCTGTCTGTCTACCCACCCACCCATTCATCAATCTCTCTATCCATCCATCCATCCTCTCCTACATTAAAGATAGTGAGGCACTGTAGTGCACCACTTTTGAGAGTAGTTTTATATGTACTTATGTGTGCTATGGATATCATGGGCAGAAGTGTCCAGCACACACACACACACACACACGAATGCACTCACGATCCAGGGCAATGACACAGACTCCTATGGGATTCACTTTTGAGAACCACAGTTGCAGGAGAACACCAGAGTGGGTTGTGTGGTCAGCACCAGGTTATAAGCAGGCCTAGCTCTGCACCTTTCAGCCCCAGCATGCCTTGAAGGTGCCTCTTCAAATTCAGGTTCTTCAGAGAATTCAGAGTCTTCATCAGGCCATTCAGGGGAGCAGTTTTACAAGAATAACCTTTCATTCTAGAAACTTCTGTCTAGCCACTTGGTCCCTACTGTCTACTTTGGGTGTCGAGGATGTAGACTGTGGTCCCAAAGATAAAATTCACAGTGCATTTTCTCCCATGGCTGTGATTGGGTGAAAACCTAGGGCAACACAGTGGGATCAACCTCCTGAAACTCCTTGGATGTTTATCTACCAGGATCACAGGTTCTAAAGGAGCACAGCCCCTTTTCAACAGGGAGCACAATGCCCTCCTTCCCCAATGGCAACAGAGAGGTCTAATTCAGGTTGTGGAGCAGACTTTCAGTTTGAACACTTGCTAATGTGTAATATCAGAGAGTCCTGCTCCTGAGTGGGGAAGGCAAGCATCCAGAGCTTCCTGGCTTAGGGCTGAGCATGAGGGCGTGACTTGGAGCCACTGCAAGTCTCTGCTCAGGGAGACATAGCTGTCTGCTGCATACTTTTCAGGCTCACTTCTCAGGCTCCTCCCAAATTCTGGGCCTCTCCTCTGTACCCAGGTCCCCTTGGGCTTTTGGAGACCTAAGAATAACCCCCTAACTTAACCCAATCCCTAAGGCTGGCAAAGACTGGTCCTAAACCCTGTCTTCCCAAACACCCTCCCCTATGCCCTACCAGGGCAGCCCTGGTAAGTAATAGGCGTTTCCATCTTTAAAACAAAACAAAGCAAAGCAAAACAAAAGCATAAAAAACAAACAAAAACCCCACCAGTTCAGTGCATACCCCAGGCCAGAGGCTCAGGTAGAAGCTCCCTGGTTACATTGGCTCTGATGGATGCACCATCTACTGGCTACAGGTGATTTTTTTTTTTAACAAACCTTATTTAAATAAAATCTAAATGCATCATAGACTAGAAAATGTGTACTCATAGAGAAAACTTATCAAGTCCAAATAAAGTCTGGCATTTAGTTAAGAGTAATGCATGAGGCTCACTTCTTGGTTTGGACAAATGGACTCGGCTGTGATGGACATTCATAGGGGAAACTGAATGGAAGATATACCAGGCAACCTTAGACTGTAGCTCAGTGGTAGGGGGCTTGCCTAGCTTACATGAAGCCTTAGGTCCCATCCCCACTGCTACCATCATCTTCTTCAAAAATTAATTTGAAAAGAAAGGCTGTACGGGGATTTTTCTGTGCTATTTTTTCTACTTGTTTGTAAGCATAAAATTGCTCTGAAAGATTTTTGAAGTTATTAAATTAAGTAAGCTAAAATTCTAGGGTTTTTTCACACTGCACATATGAAGAGCACAAATGGCCAGTGGCCTTGGTATTGAGCACAAGATACAGATTCTGTTCATGGTCCTCACAAGCCCTACAGGGAGGGATAGCCATTCTCTCTGCTGTCCCTCATCCTACAAGTGACTCAGACATGACACTTAAAGAAGGCCATTCCTTACTCCATTTTCCTCCCCTATGTCTGATACAGTTTTTCTCTCCACAAACCAATCCTTCCACAATGCATGCTAAAGCAGCCCAGAGAGGGACTTTGATGTCACCAGCAGTCACTGAAAGGCTCTCAGGAGTTCTGTTGTGGTCTGAATGGCTTTTCATTTAGAAAGCCTGGCGGTAGGCAGCACTAGTAAAGCCACTGAATCCACAGGGCTCCTCAACTCTGATGACATTAAAAGAGGCAATGTGGGCCACGTCCCCAGCCCAGTAGTCACTGTAAATATGACCCAACAGTTAAAAAGAAGAATGGTTCTGAGGGCTCAGGTATATAACTACGTCTCTCCCCTCCCCCCTCCCCTCCCAGTCCAGCTAGGAACCTGGCTATTTTTGTTAATTGTGAGAGGAATGAACCAGCCCTGCCCTGAGCCTGAAGGGCCTGTGGAAGGCAGGAGGGCCCCTGGAATTAAAGCTGAGCCCCCACCCCCACCCCACCCCACCCCTGTGCAGCTTAGTGGGGTTAATCTGTGGTTTCCCAACATTGTTTAGTGTTCCATGTTTTCCTTCAGGAGGGGCCAGAGGGATGTCTGTGGTCTGTGGTCAGGAAATGTGACTTGGTTTTCTTCATTGCCCTTCACACACACACACACACACACACACACACACACACACACACACACACACTGTATAAAACCTCTCCACTACTAACAGAAAGCATAGAGCTAGTGCAGCCTGGCAGCTGCTCATGAAGTCAGCACTGCGTACCCATCAGCTGTCCCCTCCTTTCCACCTCCACATGCAACATGAAAGCCAGTGTGCTCCTCTTTCAGATCGCCTGGCTTGGTACCAGGCTACCTCCCTTCTGTCCAGACCAGCCTGCCCCCTCATTCTGTTCCCAAGCCTTAGGACCTTTGACCTGGTTGTTCCTGGCCAGACTCACTGACTCTCCCACTCCTCCCCAACCCTACCATATCCTAAATCTTGTCCTAAATGTCACTTCTTCGCTAAGGTCTTCTGATTTCCCAGTCACTGTCACATTGCCCCACTTTCACTCCTTGTTAGTGCGTAGAGGGATCACCTGGCCTATTTCCTTTGTGCTCTCTTGTCCCAGTCCTTTAGGATATCTCTTCCCTGGGAATGGGAAACAGTGGCATATTTACTGACAAAGGAGGCTGACAGGGGCCAAAGGATGGCCCAGTGGTTAAATGCACTTGTTGGACGAGCCTGACAATGTAATTATGATCCCTGGATGTCATAGTGGAAGGAGAGACCCAACCCCCCAAGTTGTCTTCTGACCTCTGACGTTATAGCACACACATTGTCACACACACACACACACACACACACACACACACACACACACACACACTCATAAAATCCAATCTCTGTTAAACTAAATAGGAAAAAGAACTAGGAAAATAAAACAAAAAACAACAACAAGCAAACCAAAAACTTGTGATTCCCTACAGAAAAATAAGAGTGGCCACTACTTCATTTTTTTACTTAAGAGACTTGGATTCAAATATAAGGAAAGACGACAACAGCATACACCAGTCTCTGCTATCGTTCCGATGGTACTTGAGGATGGGGAGGAAAGCAGATGAAGACAGCAGGAAGATGGAGCTTGGAGGATTGAGGTTAGAGGGTGGGGTAGGGCGGTAGAGAATGGATGGGAGTGGGTGAAAGGACAGTGGTTGGATAATGGAGGGCAGATGATAGGAGAGGTGGAAAGAGGCTGATGAGAAGGAGGGAAGAGAAGATGGGAGATGGAAGAGAGGGTGGGAGATGGATAGAAGAAGGATGATGACAGAGGGAACGGGAACTGCCCTAGTTAGCTTTAATTGCCACTTTGACACAGCCTAGAGTCGTGTGAGAAGAAAACCTCAGTTGAGGAATTGCCTAGAGCATATTGGAGTGTAAGCATGCTTGTGTGTGGGGGGGTTATCTTGATTACTGATTGATGCAGGAGAGCCCAGCCCACTGTGGGAGGCCCCGTCCCCATGGCAGGTGGTTCAGGGCTGTGTAAGAAAGCTAGCTAATCCTGAGCCAGTGAGCAAGCCAGCCCACAGTGTTCCTCCAAGGTTTCTGTTTCAAATTCTTGTTTGCGCTCCTGCACTGACTTCCCTCGGTGATGGACTGTGACCCAAAGCTGAAATATACCTTTTCCTCCCTTCCATTATTTTTGATAAGAGCTTTTATCACAGCAACAGAATGAGATTAGAACAAGGGCGGCCAGTTAGGTGGAAGGCAGAGAGCAGATGTAAGGAAGGTGACAGGAGGAAGGGGAGATAGAAGCTGGACCACTGACGTATCTTTCTGCTCCATAGTGATCAGTATCAAAGTCATGAATCTAGGTCAGGCAGGCCTTCTGCCATGATCGCCCTCTGGGCTCCTAATATATGAATGGTGCAAAAGAGACATGGTGGGAGAAGCAACATGGCTGACACCCCGAGAAACAAGTTAAAATCTCACAAATTAAGACTGCCACTTACAGTAGGCATACTTCTATTTTAAATACCACTAAGGTATGAGGGGGGGCTTAGTTACCCCCCCCCCGCCAGTTGGCATAGACTCTTCTGTAAACAATACAGCTGGTGTGGCCCCACATTAAAATGGGTGTGAAACCAAAGAGTGGGTCCTAGAATCCAAGACAGATTCTCCCTGCCTGATAATCTTCCCTGTTCTCACAGGTCATGGCCCAGGGACTCCTGAAAGACCAAGGTCACTCACTGCCGTGGGCCGTGTTAAATGGAATTCCTGTCCCCCAGAACAGTTCCTTGACTCCCACTGGTGTAAGCCCGGAGTCTTTGTTGTGGGCCTCTCCTGTGCCCTGTGGGACATTTAGCAAGACCTCTGGACTCTTCCTAGAGAATGCCTGTGGGTCCTTCCCCCTGTGGTAGTCTCAAGACACGGCCTAATGCCCCCTGGAAGGCAAAGCCTCTTGGAGCTGAGATCAGACAGGCTGAGAAGTACAGGAAGGGCTGGGAATGGATGAACACAGTGGGGGTCCCTATAAAATGTGTTGATACATCTGGGTCTCTTCCAGAACAGGGTGTGTCCACCAAACCTCCAAAGAGAGCCTGGCCACTGAGTCCCTTTGCCAGAGTGCTGGTTATGCAGGACTCTATGGCCTTACACTTGGGAAATGCTATTCTAGGTCGCTGAGGTGTGTGCAGCCATTGCCCAGGTCCCTTCTGACACTCTTACCTATGTCCCCACCATCCTTAACTCTTTAGAGGCCCCGCACACTTGATGCTAGGCTGCAGAATGCTCTTGATATGCTTCTAGGATGTCAAGTGAGAGTCTCCACAGAGGTCTAAGCCAGCTTTACCTGGAGGACAGCACCCATGGGTGACAGCATAGGGCACTGATAAGCCTGTATGTGTAGTAGTTTCTGTGTGTAGCCAACTGATGACTTGTGAATTCATGTAACAGTGAAGCCAGGCTCTGTGTGGAGGCTTAGAGACACCCAGCCCCTCCCCTGAGTACATCATTGAATGACAACCTCAACCAGGAGAAGAACTTTGTATGCAGTAAGGGCATACACTGTGATGCAGACTGAGAGGTTGAGGGCTCCAAACAGAGTAGTCAGGGGAGGCTGCCTGGAGGAGGGAAACCCAGAAGAAATCAAAAGTTACTCTCCCCGTTGGCAAGCTCTGAAACCTGAGTCCTCAAATTTAAGAAACAGCTGTCACCTAAGATGTTTCTGGACAATCCTCATACCTATATGGAGTGTATAACTCAAATGCCACCACTCAGCTACCCAGCTACCTTTGCAGATAACTCACATCCTCACAACAATCCCACTTCCTTTCCAGAGCATTCTGCTCAAGAATTCCCCCATAAAACTCCATCTTCTTTTAGCTTCCAATTCTCAATGATGATGACAGCCATGTGGAGCTGTTCTGTTCTGTACCTGGAAAGATCTCTGACCTCTGACCTCTGACCTCACCCAGTCAACCATCCTATGCACTTCAGTAGTAAAGAACCCAGAGCTACAGTTGGTCCTGTCTGGATATGCCACCATTTTGGGAAGCAGGCTTCAGGGATCTGGGTGGACCGTCTCCATGTCCAGGCCACAAGATTCCACAACAGGACCCAGAGCTTCAGCTTCATTGTGAAAGTGGGTATGTAGCCCTCCCAGTAACCCCAAGCTGCCAATTGAATCTTACCTGTTGGAGGCAGAGAGCTCCTGTGAGGGCCAGGGCTGGCTGAAATCCCAGGAGAACTGCTGGGCCGTTCCCAGGTGGTCTCTAGTCAAAGAAAAACAAGATCACTTTGAGAATTCCATGATGGTGCCCAAGTGTCACAGAGAAAAGTGGGCCAGAGATGGCAGGTCACCTTCCTTCCTTACCTCAGCCCCATGGGAGCCTCCTTCCTGCCTATACCCCCTACTCTCCACCCCCACCCCTCTTGGTGTATAATGGGCTGGGCTTGGGCACCTGACTGTTATCTGAACTTGGGAGACTGAGGCAGGAGAATCCCAAGTCACCCTAGCTACATGATGAGACCATGACTCTAAAAAACAAAAACAAATCACCCAACTAAGGACAGAACAGTAGAGTCTGAAGTGCCTGGGACTCACTTATTGGCCAAGGACCATCTTTCTACAGACCGAGGTTCTTTGCTCTGTTCTTGGGGTTTGAGGCTACCATAGGCTTTGAGAAGAAATACCCTGTGTGCAGCCGGGGATTCTGGGACTAAAGATGGAAGCCCTAGGGCAGAAATACAGAGGAGTGGGGAGGTGTCTTGGTTGGGGTTTTATTGCTGTGAAGAGACACCATGACCATGTCTTGGTTGAAGCACAGTTTTGGGTGGTCTTCCTGGCCACTGTTCTGACACTCAGCTACACAAGCTGATCAGAAAACTAACCCACATTGCAGGTCTATCACTGTTCCCCAGAATGTAGGGCTGTGAGTGGAATTCTTATAACATTACCTGGTGTTTTTTTGTTTTGTTTTGTTTTCTGTTTTTTGTTTTTTTAAAGCTAATGACTTACTTTGGTCGGGTATGGTAGCCCACACCTGTAATCCCAGCACTAGGGAAGCTGAGGCAAGAGAATTAAAAGTAAAACCAGGGCTTGGTAAGATGGCTTAGCAGGAAGAGGCACTTGCTGCCAAGCCTGGTAACCTGACTTTGATCCTTGAAACCCATAAAGTAGATGGAAAGAACACACACACACACACACACACACAGAGAGAGAGAGAGAGAGAGAGAGAGAGAGAGAGAGAGAGAGAGGAGAGAGGAGAGAGAAGAGAGAGAGAGAGAGAGAGAGAGAGAGAGAGAGAGGGAGAGAGAGAGAGAGAGAGAGAGAGAGAGAGAGAGAGAGAGAGAGAGAGAGAGAGAGAGAGAGAACAAGTTTTTAAAACTTGAGCCGCAGTGTGAATTGAAGGCAATCTAGTTAGGTTCTACCTGGAGACAAACAAACCCTTTCTCACTGTACACATTTGGAGAATGAGGGACAATGCTAGGAAGAAACAAGCATTACTCATAATCCCACCCTCAGAGGTCGACATTCCCTATAGTTTGGTACCCAGGTGTCCATTAGTTTACTGCACATGGATTTTTTTGTTATTTGGGAGGAATCTTTCGGTAGTTTTTTGAGGATCTAATCTAGCCTAGTCTTGGACTTGTAGTGATCTTCCTATCTCAGTCTCTGGAGTGACAATATTGCAGATGTGTGCCACCACCAGTGGCTGCTGACTGCGAATCCATCTTTGAAATAGAACTCAAGCTCCCTGCATTCTCTCCATGTGACTCTCCTTTCAGGGAGACTGGACAGTCCAGAGATCATGACAGTGGCAGGAGAGGGGGTCTGCACTCCATCTCTGCCACTGGTGACCAGTACAATCTGAGCCAATTCCCCAGCACTCAGTTTCCCCTTCTGCAAAGTCAATTTTACAACAGCAACAGCATCAGTGCTCACTGTTATACTGCCATGCTTCGGTCATAAGATTATTTTTAAAATTAAACAAAATATGGATGGATATAACATAATCCAATAAAAACTTCTTTCACTGAGAAGTTAATTGTTTCAGATGATGAAAACACAAACAACTCTCCTTCTATGGTTATTCCTGACTATGAATCCAACTTGAGTTCTCCCTCGGTTTCCACCTCAACTTCTGTGGAACCCTAGTTTGTTCACACCAGCCACCAATGGTCTTGCCTCCAGCCTTGATGGGCAGTCTTGAAACGATGTCTGTGGCCAGGCAATGATGGCGCACGCCTTTAATCCCAGCACTCAGGAGGCAGAGGCAGGTGAATCTCTGTGAGTTAGAAGCCAGCCTGGTCTACAAAGTGAGTTCCAGGACAGCCAGTGTGGTTACACAGAGAAACCCTGTCTTGAAAAACAAAAACCACAACAAGAAAATTGTGTCTGTGTTTTGGGGAGCATGAATTGAGGGCTCTGGGGAGTTGACTTAGCATGGTAACATGGTTCCTTCTTCAGCTGTGGTAATGCACATGAGTGGAGAAGACCAGCTGGAGAGCGAGGAGGAGGCATCCTTGAGCAAAGAGAGGCAAGGTTGGGGAGCACTCCGACTTATCATATGAGACTCTGTGTTCCACAAAAAGGGGGTGCAGGAGCTTCCTTAGGCAGCTTCCTCTAACCCAGCTCCCTGTAAGGAAGGCTCTTCTCCCATTTGCCCGTGGTCAGCTTACTTGGAGGGCAAATTGCACCCGAGTCTACAGCATCAGCCAGGGTCAGCACTGGCCTTCCCCTCCAGTTCTGGCCTCTTGGTTTCCCCAACCCAAGGTCCACAAGCAGAAACTACCTGCGCCACCAGCTCTACCTTGCTCTGCTTTTCCTCATCAAACGGATTTTGGCCTGTAACTCCCATCAGTGGGTCACTGATCCTTGTGTCCTTGCTTCTCCCTATATGATCTGATCTCCCCATCTCTTGGCTTTCCTTTCTACTTCTGAACCCCAGGACTAGTAGACTTCCAGCTCCAGAACCTGTTTCTTGTCTTGACTTTCTCACTTGTGAAAAATCCCTTCCCAACCAGGTACAAAGGCGACAGAGGACAACCCAATTCTGTCCTTTCAGCCTGCCCAGTCTCTAGGCATGTTCCTGTGCCTAGTAACCACCATCTTGTGTATTTAAGAAGTCTCAAAGTGCCTCCTTTGCCATGCAGACTTCCAAGAGTGCTCCCTTTCTCTAGGACAGATACTCTCTGCCCTCCAAAAAAACCCAAAAAAACAACCATCACCAACAAAAAGCCACCAGAATGGGTATGGCAGCTTAGCACCCCATCCTTGCAGCTGCTCACCAATGAATTCCTCTCAGGATGCTGGCTCACCCAAGGTGATGATGGGGTTGGTGGGAAATGGAAGTACACATGTAGACATTAGTCACAGTGGGGGAGCAAAAATTCTGAGGTGGCCCCTCCCCCAGAGCTCTAGGTAGAGCTGCAAAGGGTGGTCAGCATCACACTATTGATGGCTTGCCCGCTTCCCCAGGGTGCCTGCCTCCCCAGCACCCACTCTGCTGGCCCTCAAATGCACAGGCATCTACCTCAAATTTGTCTGGAAACTTGAGCCAGGGCCGAGCACAGCACACATTCTGCAGTCCTTTGAGGGTCAAAGGTTTTTACTTTGTCATCTGTAGTTTGTCCTTGAGCACAGCCCTGCCTGGTTCACTGCTCACACATGGTCCCTTGCCAGCCAATAGGGCTGGACAGTGTGATAGTATGTGGACAACCCCCACCAGGTGTGCTCCTCAGCAATCTAGAGATAAACCCATTACAACCTAAGCTCAGGGAAGGTCCCCAGAGAACTGTGTCCCATTTGTTTGTGCTACTGACTCTGTTCCTTTAGTGGCTGAGGCCACTGACCTTATTTTAGAAGAAGGAACACCTCACACACTCTCATCTCCAGCTGATGTAATATTCTGCTATTTCATCTTCTGGCCACCACAGGGTCCTAGTTCTTACCCTCATCTATCTATCTATCTATCTATCTATCTATCTATCTATCTATCTATCTATCTATCTATCTTTCTGGAACCTGCTAAGCATAAGCCATGAACAAGCAGGGAGAGATAAGAACATGCTAAGCAGGGAGAGATAAAAGCAGAGCCTGAGTAACTGTGGTCCCTGCTGGCTGCCTCCGAGGCAGGCCGTGGGGAGGGGCTAGTGAAGAGGGAGGTTGCAACCCTTTGGGGGATCTCATATCAGATATCTTGCATAACAGATATTTACACTACAGTTCATAACAGTAGCAAAATTACAGTTATGAAATAGCATGAAATAATTTTATGGTTGGGGGTCACCACAACATGAGGAACTGTATTAAAGTGTTGCAGCATTTAGAAGGTTGAGAATCACTGGGCTGGGCATCCTGTAGTTCAGGAGGCTGTGGAAAGTGTCTTGAAACCCACAGAGAGAAGCTGGCATGCAGGTAGAAACTTGCTCTCTGAGAGGTTCCTATTCAAGGCTTCTGTCCCTGCACTCACTCTCTGCCCTGGGTCACTCCCAGTCCCCTGAAAATGCTATATCCTTCTACTCCAGTCTCAGCTGGGCTTCAGCAAGAGCAGGGCCTCTGCCTGATGTTACAACCCAGCCTGTTTCCTGGGCTTGGCCAGATCTGACCTATGTAAGACCTGAGGACAACTGCAAGCCTGGAGCAGTAATGGAACAGAGTGAGACCATCTGGAGAGAACACCAGAGCTCTGGCAGTATGATCACACCAACAACAGGCCCAATCCTATAGGTGACACCATCCAGAGGGAGGAAGCCATTTCCAGGTCTTCTGCAATGAAGACCCTATAATCTCTTTACAGTGACCAGGCTCTCTGGTCTACTCCAAGCAGGACTGAAGAGGTTGTGAGAGTAGAAGGAGCCCAGATCAAGACTTTCCTGCATTCTCTGGGCTTCCGTTGCTAGGACCTGACTCACTACAGGTGGCTGCCCAGGCTGGAACTGAGCTGCTATTACAAGGGCCCTGGACACTGTGTAAGTTGCTGTGAGGTCAGAATGGAAGGAGTGACCCGTTCCCTTGGGACCCTTTTCTCACCCAACCCAATTCCCACAGAACAAGCTCTCCTAATGGCAACCACTCCCTTTGGACCTTGTCCACTGAAGCCAGGACAGCCAGACATACACTGACAACTGGCCATGGGCGAAGCCAGCTCAGGGAGCTAGTTTTCTTATGGCCCATGCCAAGAGCCATGAATGCTGATTCCCTCATAGTAGCTTACAAGGCCTGAACTTAGGAGAACAAAACTTAGAAGACAGCATAGTTCAAAAGTTGAATGCCATGTAAATCCAGCTTTTGAAGCACAGGTGTCTGCTCTTTAATACAATAATGATGATTAAACAGAAAGCGGGTGAGACAAGAGCTATTAATCTTACATAGTCACCTCCAGGTTTTCGTGCCCCTTGCTAATACTAATACTGCCTGCATTGGGACACACATCTCCACTGGGAAAACGACAGGCACCCCTGGACTTCACCACTGGTCCTGAGTGTTTGCCGTGGGTCCATCTACAAGACATTGTGTCTTCAAATAGTTTTCACCCTTCCCTACAATGGCTTAGCTCATTTTCAGGCTCAAGTGTGGTGGCTTTCTTCTGCCCTCAGAGGCCTTGAGTGAAATAACAGATGTTAGCCAGCATGAGCAAACTCTGACATCCCCTCTTGTCTGTCTCTTTATTTCTTTCTCTTTCTTTAATGTTCCCCCCCCTTGAGACACGGTTCCATGTAGCCCAGGGTGGCCTTATATTCACTATGTAGCAAAAGATGACCTTGAACTTCTGATCGTCCTGCCTCTACCTCCTGAATGCTGGGGTTTTTGGCAATGCCACCATGTCCAACTAATGTAGTGCTGGGGTCCCATCCCAGGGCTGGCTGTGTGCTAGGCAAGCACTCTACCAACTGAGCTACATCCCCAGCCCCCCTTTGGTGCTTCTTACATTCTCTTTGCCCCTTGTTTAGTGGTGGTCCCAGCAATGGCCTTTCCCTTCAAGGAGAGTCTGCCTGGTATGTGACCAGACTTAGGTAGATGGCAGCACCAAGCTCTCCCTTTCTATTCCCTCTCCCTCTGTAGTCAGGAGTAGCGTCCCCCAAGTTGCTCATCTCCTTGCTAGTCTCTGGCACCAACCAGGAATGCGAGTCATCCCAGAAGAGTTGCAGGAGTCCTGAAGCCCTGCCCCAGGACATCTTCTGTAAACTGAGTGTCAGATGCTAGATCTGCAATCACTGCTTCCCCAGGATGTAAGTGTGCAGCTCCAGGATGCAAGCCCAGTCAGGTCTCCTTCGTTGCACCTGTGTGTACTGGATCCCTGCCCCTCACTGTCTTCTAGTTAGGAGTCTTTGGATCCATAGCATCCAATGGCTTCTTAAAAATGAAGTGAGCCTTAGGCTCCAACACCACCCTCTGAACAGGAGAGATCTACTCTCTGAACAGAGGCTAGTGCCAGCTGATATCTGGGATCTCCCTCAACAGTCACAAAACACCTGAGACAGTTGTTCTCATTTCATTTGGAATGAAGGAAACTGAGACCATAGCAAGATAAGGCCTTTCTGAGACTGTGGCATCAAAGGCCATCATCTTCAAGCCATGCTTGTTATGTCTGAGTTCTGTGCTCGGGCCCTCGAGCTGCAGCAAAATGATGCTATTTAACTGCTTAGCTACTCCTATGGGAAAATCATGCCCCCAATTAATATATCCACAAAACATAGAAGTGGGGCTCACTGTGTCTGGTATTGCTCTGTCACTACAGAGAAAACAATGGATTAAACAACCTCCCCTTCTACCTTTGGCTTAAATTCTATTGATAGTGATATGCCTCTACTTTTATGATTGTTAAAATCTTTTATCTTGTCAGGCATAGTGACATGGGCCTTTAATCCTAGCACTTGAGAGTCAGAGACAGGTAAGTGGATCTCCATGAGTTCAAGGTCAGCATGGACTACATAGCAAGTGGCAGGCTAGCTAAGGCTACATAGTGAAACCCTGCCTCAATAGAAACCAAAAATAAAAACTCTTATCTTACGATTTTAAATAAGTATGTATATATGTGTATCTCAGCTTATGATGGGGTTATGTCCTACTAAACCCACTGTCCTCATAAACCAACCCATTGTAAAGTTGGAAAATCTCTCTCTCTTCTCTATCTTTCACAATGCGCACACACGCGCGCGCGCGCGCGCGCGTGTGTGTGTGTGTGTGTGTGCGTGTGTGTGCATGTGTGTGTTGTGTGTGTAAATCTGCATTAATGAAAACATTTTTCATAGGATTGGGGAAGGAAGTTGTACCAGGAGACACATTACATTAGGTTTATGTTGGTTCATTGTCAAGATAATAAAACAAGGGGATTAGGGAAATGGCTCAGTGGTTAAAGCACTTGTCTGCAAGCATGAGAATGGAGTTCAGATCCCTAGAAGCCCTGTAAGATGCCAGGTGGGGCACAATATCCTGTCTGTAATTTCAGCCTCAGCAGATGGAGATGGGATGTATGCTGCAAGCTGGCTGGCTAAACTAGTGGCATCAGCCAGCTCTGGGTTTGATTGAAGGACCCTGCTTCAGTGAATAAGGTAGAAGAGAAACGAGTCTCAGCTTCAACCTTGGCCTCCATAGGCATGTATTTATGTGTACATGTACCCTTCCACACACGTGCTCCCATATGTATGTAAACACACATATGCACGCACATACACATGCACCACACACACACACACACACACACACACACACACACACTGTGAAAATGGAAAGAAAAAGCAAAAAGAAAAGAAAGGAAAGAAGGGGACAGATGATGTTATTAGAAGGACACTGTCATGTTAACAGGTGGCTGTGACAGTGAATCTCCAATGGCAGTGTGACTGGGCTAATAAATGCCTACAGGATTTGTGAAACACAGTTCTGAACATGTCTGTGAGGTTGTTTCCAGTGAGGAATAGATTGTGAGGGCTCTGAATTAGTGACGGCTTAATCCATTGATGAATGCATGGGAAGTGGTAGCAGGCAAGAGGTGTGTGCATGTACAGTATTTGGATGAAGTAGGTCACTGACATGTTTCCTTGGTAGCTTTATCTTACCCCAGTTCCTCCCTGTATTTCCTTTCTCTGCTTCCTATTGCCCATGCTATAAGCTGTCCTGCCATGAGGGAGAGACACATCTGACACCATGAAATAAGATCTTCCCTACCTTTTATGTTAATATAGTGATCAAGGAAAGTCTTGTGAGAAAGGGATGTTTAAGGAAAGACACGGAAGAGGTTTATCAGTTGTCTATAGCATGCTTCTGATTCCTCCAAAATTAACATCTGTAAACATGATATGTTTATTGTCTCACATGGTTTCTGAGGGTCAGGACTTAGAAGTGGGCTTAGCAAGGTCACTTTAGCTCAGGGACTCCCTGAAGTTGGTAGATGAAGTAGGGACATCAGAAGCCAAAATTCATTGCTACTGAGCTATGCATAAAATAGCAGCTAACTTACCCCAGAGTGAGTGAGCCAAGAGAGAGCAAGGCAGAAACTACAGGACTGCTATAGCCTAATCCCATAGGTCACACTCCATCACGACTGCCTGGTCTCATAGACCACCCTTGATAAAGCCTACAGAAGGAAGGGGCTTGAGTAGCAGGGGTGGGTGCACTAGGAGCCATCTTGGAAGCCACCTACCATGATCAGGAAGAAACCAGCCTTGCACTTATCAGAGGGAAGAGAATTCCAGGCCCAAGGAACAAGAAGGAAGAAGGTTCTGAGACAAAAACATGCCTGCCATCTTCTAAGAGCAGCGAGAAGGATGGTATGGCTGAAGAGGTCATGGTGAGCAGAGGTGAGAAGATGAAATCCGATACAATAGGGATGGGTTAGCTCAATATGGTTCCTAAAATATGGTCCAGGGAGCCTGGAGCATCAGCATTATCAGAAACTTGTTAGACATGCAAATCATGCATTCTAGATCATCTGAGCCTGAATTTAGAGAATGGTTGCCATTGACCTGCATCGTACATTTTCTGGGGGAATTCCATTTTCTGTCCATGATCTTACCCATCACTGCAAGGATGGTGGCTTTTGTTTTGAATGTCCTGCTTTGAGCACTGAAGCAACATGATCCAACAGTCATCTCTAAGCTGGTCTCTTGGACTGGGCCACTACATGGCCTCTGCTGTCTCACTTTCTATCCAGCCTGCTAATCCTACAGAGGCTGAGACAATCCTGGGCTCCTTCCTGACACCCTCTGAAGGAATACTAGAAACTGAGTGTGTTAATGGCAAGAATGGGGTAGAGACCACCCATGGACCTTGGCAGACAGTCATGGTGGCACCAGCTTTGACCTTAAGAGCAAGGGTACTACTAAGTATGGTAGAACATTATTTTAAGGTGTGTGACTTTTGTTTATGCTGCATTTGTTTAATTCTGTGAAGCCATGATTCTTTGTCTGTCTAAAGCACCTGATGGTCTAATAAAGAGCTGAACATCCAATAGTGAGGCAGGAGCAAGGATAGGCGGGGCTGGCAGGCAGAAAGGATAAATAGAAGGGGGAGCAGCAAGAGAACAAGGAAAGGAGGATGTCAGGGGCTAGCCACCTAGCTATCTAGCCAGCCACGGAGTAAGAAGGAAAGTAAGAAAAACAGAAGTAAAAAAGATAAAAGCCAAGAAGGAAAAGGTAGACGAGCTAATGCAAGATAAGAAAAGCTGGCTAGAAACAAGCCAAGCTAAGGTTGGACACTCATAACAAACAATAAGCCTCCATGAGTGATTTACTTGGGAGCTGGGTGGTGGGTCCCTCAAAGGGCCAGAGAGTAAAAAGAGTAAAACATCGCACAACAACTAACATCTGTGGATGTCTCACTTAGTCAAAGTCAGAGGAATCAGGATACATGGCAAGACTGTCCCCATGACCATAGTGGCACAACCAGCCTCCTCCATGCATGAATCTCATGAGGGCTTACCGATCATTCCCGAACAATCTAACGGCAACTCAATAAAGAGACCTTTACTTGGGAAGCTTCTCTCTGGTGTTCATGTGCTGGCTCACAGCAATCCCACCCTGTTCCCATGCAGGTGCCAGGTCCCGCTGGCAGGAACAGACCCTTAGCAAATAGAAAACCACAAAGACTTCTCACTAGTATCACCTTACTGGTCCCTGCCTGGCAAGAACTGCAGAACCACCCCTTCCAGATCTGAACCTTGACCCAGGCAGATGTTTGAGAGAAGAATGTTTACTTCCATCTGGCAGGGTCCTGGTACCTCCAAATGGATCCAGGAGAGCACACATGTCAAGGGACAAGAACCCTGTCTAGAACAGTGGTTCCCTCCTCTGCCTCCCCACTCCTTCCCAGATGCCAAGCCTCTCTGATGGGGGAGGTCCTTCTGTGTATATGATTGCCTTATTGGTTGATAAATAAAGTACTGTTGGCCAATAGGAAAACAAGATAGGTGGGACTAGGAGTCAAGGAGGATTCTGGGAAAGGTAGGAGAGAGGCAGAGTCGCCATTTAACCCAGGGAAGACATGACGCTTCCTCTGGTGTCCTATAAGTCTTATAAAATATATATATTTATGATAATTAAGACTGAGCTAGCAGATGAGAAATCCTAGTCACTGGCCAAGAAGCATTTGTACCTAGTATAAGTCTCTCTGTGTTACTTGGGACATTAATGTGGCGGCGGGCAGAACTTGGGTGGCTTGGCAGAAAGACTTATTGTTACATCTCTCCCTCACCACTCCCCATCCTCGTTTTTGTCTCTTCATGGAAAGCATCCTCCAGAAAAAAAAGGGGTGAGGGAGGGTCCCTCTTACCACACCGGGAATAAAGATGAGTTAGGACACTTCCTTTGGCATGGCTGAGCTGTTGGGGTATACCTTAGTGAGCTAGAAACATCTTCAGTGATTCCTCTCCCCACCACCCTGCAGCTCACAAGATCTTCGCAACAACTCTGGAATTCACAGAGAGGGAGATTTGTGCTCATTTTTACAGCAGACAGAGGTTGAGGACAACAGCTGGGTAATTCAGAGGCTCCTCTGCCACTTTGACACACCCGGCTCTGAACTGCCCCAGGCTGCATGGCAGTCTGGAGATGTGCAGGACCCGCAGACCTATACCGACATCATGAGGGATCCTGAGATCATCTAACAGGGGCTTGCCTGCTCCTTTTTGGTGGAGGGGTAGTGAGGCTTGACTGCAGTGTGGGAAAAGCATGCCTTGCCATTAAGCCAACAGGTGTATGCAGCCAACTGGCAGCTCATGGCTATTAGGCCCTATGCTACGGTTGAGAAAACTGGAGGCAGATGCCAAGAAGGAAACCTTATCTAATCCCAAGCCTAATCTTCCCAACCCAGAGCCTAAGTGCAGTACCCGGTGGTCCAGGCTCATTTCCTGAAGCCTGTTCTACATTAGAAATCACTAAGGCCATTGGTGTGAAGTACAGATTCCTAGGCTCCAGGTCTGGACATTGGTTTTAATCAGTGGAGCTGGAACCCAGGAATGATTGTTTTTCATTTGGCAATCTCAGTGATGAGTCACCTGTGGGGAAAACCCAGGGAACCCATGGAAATATCACCATGGAATCCTATCACTGGCAGGACCAGACAGGCCCCATGGGGTGGGTCAGACTTAGGATCAGGTGAGATACATGGTAGAAATATAGGGTAATTTATGGAATCCCCCATATTCCCACTATATGTAAAATGAATAAAAGAGCAAAAGACATATATGAGTAATTTATAGAAAAATACAACAAATTATAACGATCAGTAAATAAGAAAACAGACTAATCTGCCTCAGAATTAAAGAAACATAAACTGAATTAACAAACATCCTTCTACAATGACAACTCTTAGTGTAGATTTGGAGAAGTCGGAAGGGGTGGGCTGACTCTCCTGGAAAGACTTTACAGGTGGCTGTCAAAAATCCTTTTGACCACACAGCAGTTCTAGGTTCTAGGTATGCCATCAAGTAAGTAAGTGAGGTTTTTTTTTATTTTATTTTTGTTTTTCTTTAGTGGTTTTTTTTTTTTTTTTTTTTTTGCTAGAGCAGAACAGTTCTGCAAAACACCCCCAGCATCCTCCCACCAGGGGGTAATTAGAATGGCATTCCTTGCTGTGAGAGTGAGTGAAGTCGGTCTGCAGTCCTGAAAGTGCACTGCTATGAATACAAAAGTCGTCACCCTCGTGAGAGGGCACGAGCAAAGGTATGTGCTTCCTAACGTATGACAATGTGGAAAGTGCATTGCTATGAACACAAAAGTTGTCACCGGCATGAGAAGGCATGAGCAAAGGTATGTGCTTCTTTATATATGGCAATTGTTGACAGAACACTCTTAAGAAATTATCCCAAGTGGAGCCAAAATAAAAAGATTATTTTCACAGTGCACTCCACCTTAATGTACTACTACAAACAACTCCCCGTTTTGTGTATGGTTTTACTCACTATGGCTTCATTTACCTAAGGCCAACCATGCCCCAAAAATGTTAAATAGAAAACTCCAGAGATAAACAAACCATAGGTTTAAAACTGCACATTGCACATAGTGATACAATTGCACACTATCTCTACCTCACCTGGGGCTGAATCATTCATTCCTATGTCCAGTGGATCCACGCTGTATGTATAACCCACGCATTAGCAATCACACCAAAGGTCATAATATCATGTTGCTTCTGCCTAAGTAGCCCTCATTTCGTATGACAACTTCCCCAGTGTTTATGGGTAGTGGCTTTAGAATTTCCACTATGCTCTTTCTTTAAGTGAACAGGTGAGATACTTGAGGGGGGGGTGGAAAATCTGCATCACATTGGCATAGGAATAAAGAAGACAGGCAATGGAAAGGACAACAGACCCATGCAAACAGAACCAATTCATCACAGAGTCAACAGGTGCTTCCCAGGGCAGTGGCGAAAACTAATTGGCAAATGTTGTTTGAACAAAAGGAAATAGCTGTTTCTCATACGTCTTTTGAAATTAATTTCCATATGGATTAAAACCTTTAAAGGTGGAAGGAACAACCCAGAAGTGATGAAAGGCATCATTTCAGAGGCCATAAGATCTAGAAGAGATGCCACTTCCTTTTGTGGGTAAGTGCCTTTTAGACTATAGCATCAAAGAGAAGAAATCATAAAAAGTTGGCTAATCTTTATATAAAAATTATTTAAAATATTTCAATCAGGGCAGTGGAGAGGGTTCAGTAGTTAAGGTGCTTGCCACACAAGCAAGAACACCAGAGTTTGGAGCCCCAGAACTTACACAATGCCAGGTGGGCATGGCAGATTGCCTATAGTCCCAGTTCAGAAGGTGGAACCAGCGGACCCCTGGCACAAGCTCTGGGTTTGATAGGGAGACCCTACCTCAAAGAACAAAGAATGAGGTAAAGGGATAATCGAAGAATATATCTGATGAAACTCCAGGGCCTCCACATGCATGTACACACACATTCATGTTTACCTTTACACACGTATGTCCAAACACATGCAAACAAGCATACACACATGCCCACTGTACACACATACATATGAAATAGAAGAAAAATCCCCATCAGAATTATAGAGCATCATATAGCAAGTGTTAATACCATTTGCTATATATGATAGAGATCTTTTCCTAAAAACTCTCATGCTGCCTCATGCTTGCAAAATCATAATTCAGAGGCTGATACAAGTGGGTTTTGAGTATAAACCCAGAGTGAGCTACACAGCCAGATCCTGTCTCAAAAATAGATAGATAGGCAAGGTAGTGGTGGCGCATGCCTTTAATCCCAGCTCTTGAGAGGCAGAAGCCGGTGGATCTTAGTGAGTTCGAGGCCAGCCTGGTCTATAAAGTGAGTCCAGGCCAGCCAGGACTGTTACACAGAGAAACCCTATCTCGAAAAACCAAGAAAAAACAAAACCAAAAAAGAAAGTTAGGTAGGTAGATAGATTAGATAGATAGATAGATAGATAGATAGATAGATAGATAGATAGATAAAATCTGAGCAAATGCTCATAAATCTGGGGGGTGGGCACTGGGATCAGCTGAGAGTCCTACATAGTGGAACCTAAAATGACTACCTTCTACTGTTGGTCCTTTCTAAATGGGTCTTGAAGAATGAAAGGCAAGTTCAGAGAGAAATGGAGGGTACTTGGCACCCCGAAATCCTAGGCACAGGGGCTGATTCTCCAGTCCTTCCATCAGAGACCCTCCAAGCTTCTGTATTTAACAGTTCCTAAAAACCATCATAAGCAGCCTTCTAGTCCTCCAACAAGACCACACTGGTCCAAACCAGTCCTCTTACAAGACCAAACCCAAGCCACACTGCCCTCTGAACAGTCAACCCACCCAGGGGCATAGGGATATTTTCCTATGACCCTGTCTCGGGGAGGATCTCCATGACCTCTCCATGGAAAACCACATGACTCAACTGCTCTGAAACCCCTCCTCTCTAAGGCAGTATCATCTACTTACATGGCACCTTATCAAGTTGTTTGTTTTCTGAGAAACACGGCGTTTATTAACTTCAGCCGCTCTGCCTTGCTAATCCTCGTGTAGAGGACTTCCAGTAAAAAGTGTGACGATATGTTTATAAATAATGTTAAAAAGCGCTGAGAGTGTTGCTCTTCACAGGAAAGAGGAGACTGGTGAAGAGAACTAAAATTAGTTTAGGAAACAGAAATAGCCAACAGTCTCTCCTAGCCGCAGCTGAACAGGTGCTTGCAAACACACAGATTCTGAGGGCGGCTGTTCCTACCTAGACGAAGAGGTCCCATGCTCCCTTGAGAGCAGAAGACCCTTCCTCGTCCTAACCAGTGTTTCAAAAGGTACAGAAATTCCCAGCCAAAAGTCTATTCTCACACTGTTTTCTAATGTCAACAAAAGGCAGTTTGATCCCCAGGACAGAAAAGACACAGCATGCTGATGGCATAGGAGACTTAAGGGTTGAAGAGTCCCCAGGAAATGGCTGGAACAGATTCAAAACCCCTCTCTGTAAAGAGACCAGAGAAACCTGTCCATCAGTCCCCATGCTGTGCTGGGGAAGCCTGTAACAGTAGCCCCAAGCAGAGCTTCTCAAAGCCCAGAGCACCCCAGGATCACCTGGAACTCTAATCACAAGACTGCACATCAGATCCGCCCCCTATTATTCCCAGGTGTGACCCTCAGAGCCTGAGAATCTGCATTCTGAGAAACCAAGCAATTCTCAGGCAATTCCATGCCACTGGTAGGGAAGAGCACTGGCCTGCCTAGCTCCAACTGCATCAGGTGCTGCCTGCATCCACGGGCCACTCAAAAGTAAGAAGGCACGGAATCAAAACACTCCAGCAAGTACTCCTAACCTGATGGACCCACCCCCATTCCACTTGCACCTCTTCTCACAGGTGACACTGGTGACAAATATAGAAACTCCTTTTACCTTCCAGGATCTTGTCTAGAGCCACTGCGGATGCTCCTGTGCAAGCCATACTGCCACAGGCTTCCCTATTACACGACCACCACCAAAACCAGGCTGTGCCGAAGCATTGTCTTATCTTTCCACCATGAAGGTTGAGGAATAGTAAAATGGTTCACCAGGTAAGGGAGCTGGTTGCCATGCTGACCGGAGTTTGATCCCCAGGACCTGAAGGGTATAAGAGAACTGACTACTGCAAATTGTTCTCTCGCCTCCATTTGTACAACACACACAAACCAAACAAATGTTATTATTATTTTTTTTTTGAGAAGGTTGGAAAAGTCCTATAATGTATATGTGACACATGCCCAGGCTGGCTTCCAGGGCTCCTGTAGTGAGAGTTACAGGTGTCATGGAGCTAAAACACACACACACACACACACACACACACACACACACACACACACACACACACACAGGAGGGCCCCGGGCTGTTCCATGTAAGCTGTGCATGTGTGTTAGAGCAGTCATGGGTTCCCTATTAAGGAGCAGAGCTCTGGTGTGAAAGTGTTGGAGCCACAGGGCTAAATAAGCAAATGAAGCTTTTGTAATAGAGATTGAAAGGCTGAAAAGATACAGTTAACCAACCAATCAACAGCAAACAAAGGACTACAGAAACTGTCAAGTTGGCCTGAGGGACCCAGGGAAAGAAGAATGGACCCAACAAGGAAAATTATCCAAGGGGAAAGGAGAAGCAAGCCAGGTCCACAAACACACAGGTCAAAGCTGCCTGAGGTTTGCATGGTCATCACCAGCACCTCCCTGAGGTGCCCCCAATCCAGCTACTAGACAGCTAAAGTTAAGCCAGGTTTAGAAGGGCAGGTTCCACTCCCAATACATTGAGCTTACAGTCCATCCAGCTTTCCTCATTGTTACAGGAGCTCTTTCTTCTGCGGGCAGTTAGCTCTGAGCATTCAGAGAGGCAGACAGCAAAAGGGCAGGAGCTTCAGACAACAGCCACTGTGCAAGAGGTAGGTCATTACCTAGCCAAGGATGATGAGGCCCCCAGAGGGTCTCAATGGCCCTCTGCATGGCTTAGCCCACAGCTCACAGGGAGTGGGCACACAATAAACATGAGCTTCTTGCATGACTAACTTCTCACCCAGTTTTCTTCCTCCCACACCTCTTGGAAGATCATTCTACTTTGGAATCCAACTCAGATTGAAAGAACAAATAAAAAGCCGTTACCCCACTCCAAGAGCTGCCTCCAACAATAAGGATCCCATGGAGGGGAAATTGTGCCAACTTTACCTACAGAGACACACTCACTAGCTGTTGTGGGTGATAAACACCTTATTTGTTGGTTTCACAGGATTCTTTTTTTTTTTTTTTTTTAAGCTTGAAGGGGCTTTTAGAAGTAGACTCAGGCAGGAAAGAAAATCACAGCCAAGTCACTAGGAAAATTCCCTTGAACAACTCATGGACTTCAGGAAGCCTTCCACATAGCCATTTGCATAGCATTCTCCCACTCCACCCCGGCAAGAAGCCATCAAGTGGCTAATTAGAGCTGGCCACAGAGAAGGCATTGAGCAAACACTTGTTGCTTGATAACCAAGTCACGTGGTCCTTGCCCACTCACATAACAGCAAAGAACCTGCAGATTATGCCCAAGTGTGCTGGTATTTCACTGGTTCCACAGCACCTCACCTTCAAAACATCTACCTTGCTTCAAACCACCTCTCTCTGCTGTCCTCAGTGTCTGTTTTCTTAGAGACACAGGCTTCCACTAGCCCTTGGGTCCCACAAGTCCCAGCAGCAATGTTCCCTCCACACTAACAAGCCAATGTGTGAGAAAGCTCAGGTGAAAGGCAGGCCACCCATGAGCAGCAAGGGCCCTTTGCAACTAAGTTTCCATTTCTATTAAATAGTTTTCTTCTTCTTTTTCTCCATCCTCCCTCATTGCCTCCCATTTTCAAGAGCATGGTCAATACTCTCCTTACTTTATGTAAGTTGCTGCTTCTGAATATATATATATATATCGTGTGTGTCTGCGTTTGTGTGCCTGCTTACACATGCACACAAATGGAAACCAAAGGGAAGTTTATGGGAGTTGAATCTCACCTTCTATCATGTAGGTCCGGAGAACCAAACTTGGGTCACCAGGCTTGGCAGCAAGCAGTTTTCCTGCTAAGCCATCTTGCTGGCCTGTGTTCTTTAAAACTTAATACAAAACCACCAGGCTCTGTCTGAACACCTGGTCCAGGCTTGAGCAGCCACAGACCTGGACATGGAAAATGCACACATGAAGGCCTGCTGGGCAGAGAAATGCCCTGGGGAACACACTGAGCCCCACCTATCTCCGTTTGGGCAGATCCACACACTCATCACTGATTTTCGAGAGAATGGGGGTCCATATGTTTATGAATAATACCCTCTTGAGTCTCCAGAAATGGACATTCTCACACACTGTACTTGGTGCCTCTCCAGGCAGCATCTATTCTAAAGACCATCCAGGGTAGACATCAACTGACTGTTTTGTGTAGGCTGAACAATCCTTCTGGATTTCAGAAGTCCTGACTCTGCCTGACTGTCACCTCCTCTGTCCTTTAGTCCATTGTGACAGGGCAATGCCATTCTCTTAAGAACTTAATCATAGACCAGCACTTTCTCAATTTTTGCCCCAGAATAATGGTGCATATTTGCAAGGAACAATCTGGTGACTGAAATCATGCATAACGGTGCAGGATGATCAAGTCAGGGTGCTTAGCGTTCCTTCTCCTTGGTGTTTATCACTTCTCTGGATTAGCAGTACTCTTAAGTTTTTTTCCTGTGTGTTACAAAATGTATGATATGGAGTTACAAACCATTTTCACTACAGAACTTATTTCTCCTATGTACCTGTATCTTGGCATACCTTCCTTCCTCTGTCCCATCTCCCTCTACCTTTCTAGACTTAGAGACTATTATTATACTCTCTACATCCATGAAACCAAATCTTTAGCTCCCACATGTATATGAGAACATATATATAATATATATATCCATTTTTCTGTGCCTGGCTTATTATTGCATAACACGGGGTGCTGATGTTTCATTCATGTTGCTATGGTCACAGATCTCCATCTTCTTTATGCCCAAATAACATTCTGCTCTAGCTATGCATCATAATATCTTTATCCATTCACCCACCCATGGGCACTTTTCTGGATTCCATGCAATTGCTGTTGTGAACAATGCTTCAGTAAACACAGTGTCTCTGATATACCAACTCTACTCCGCTTGGCTGTATACCTTGTAGCAGGAATGCTACATCAACACTTTTAAAGAGGTTTAACCCAAGCACACATCATTCATCATGGGCACACCTTCATCCTGAACATTCATTGCCTTTAATGAATGCATGCTGACCATAGTAATGATTAGGAGGGATCCTACTACTCTCATCATATTGATGAGCTCTGCTAGGATCTGACTGCTCACTCCAGACCTTGACAACCACTGGACTTTGCAGTATGACCAATGGGGAAGGACAGTACAGTGACCATTTGCACACTCCTCCTCCTCCTCCTCCTCCTCCTTCTTCTTCCTCTTCTTCAAGAAAAGGTTTCTCTTTGAAACAGTCCTGGCTATCCTGGAACTCACTCTGTAGACCAGGCTAACCTCAAACTAACAGAAATCTGCCTGCTTCTGCCTCTTGAGTGCTGGGATTAAAGGCATGCGCCACCATTGCTGGCAGAACATACTTTCTAACCAAAGTAGAGGTCCTGTCCCCTCCCCACTAAAAAAAAAAGCAGGAAGGAAGGAAGGAAGGAAGGAAGGAAGGAAGGAAAGAAAGAAAGAAAATCCGTACAAGAGAAAAGCGAAAAAAGAGTACTTTGAAGTTCACCTTGTCTATGAGTCAGGGTACTGAGCACACATGAGAACTGTGCAAGCCGCATGTTTCTACCCAGAAATGCTGAGCTCCAAATGACTTTTGAACTGTGGACTCAAGGCCTTTGAGATGATAGAAGCTGTTATTACGTCTCCTTACACACACAAGAATAAAGGCTGGAAACACATTCAAGTCAGCTACCCAGCGACCTCATGACCATAAACAGCCAGCAGGTGAAGGGCCTTTCTTGGCAGGTCCTACTCATTTTAAATCTTGTCACCATAAAACTGAGTTATGTGTTTTCGAGCAGCTTTTCGGCAGTTTCTGCTTTAGCATCAGTGGTTTGTGGATATCTGACCTTTAACCTCGGAATGTTGACAAACATTGCATTTTTCCCATTGTGTTTCTAAAAATGAAAGTCAGATAAAAGTTTGCTCCTCAACTTTATATTCCATTCCTTGCTACTTCTCCACTTTGGCTCTGACATACCCATGTCCCACCCCATCATCCCACACACACTACCAAAGATTCCTGTGAGAAGGCCTGGGCCACACCTGCAGGTGCTAATGCAGGTGGTGGAGCCTTCCAGAGGCGGGGCCTAGCCTGATGGGTAGAGGCAAGCAAGCAGACAGTTTGAAGTAAGTCTGATCTACACAGTGAGTTCCAGGCCAGCCAGAGCTACACAGTGAGACTCTATCTCAAACAAAGGTCTAGTAGAAGAACGATAGGATGTTAAGTCACAGGGGTATAGTGTCCCCACGTAGGGGACATTTGGAATCCAGTCCCTTTCTCTCTCTTTTTGTTTCCTGGCCACCATGAGGTGAGTGTGCCTTCTGTGTCGCATGCCCTCACCACAACTGTGCTCTGAAACCGTGAGTCTAAATAAACCTTTCTTCTTTATCAGTTGATTGTTTCTTTCATCACAGTGACAGAACACTAGCACAACATCGTTTTCACCAATTTGTTGTTACTAAGTCTCCTTTATTTAAAAAAAATACTAGGTGGTGACTATTAGAAAGCATTTAAGAATATGAAGTAAATTATTTTATGGTCTGGCCATGTGTGGCAGACCCTCTGTCTTGGTGTTTTTGAGCAAACAGCACTCCATGATGCTTTGACATGCACCAAAATTTGGAAGCTTGCATTAAGAATCCTCAAACAGAGCCTCTCAGGACCTGCTTCTAAAGGCAACCAAGGAAGTCATGCACATCCAGCATCCTCGAACATGCCTGCTTTTAAGCAGCTATTATTTACTGCAATGCAATTCACTATATTATAAAACTTTACCCTCTAAGAGCATATAACGCAGTGGCTTTAGTCTGTTCATGGAGTGTGCAGCCCTCACCATTACCTAATTATAGTACATATCTATCACCTTAAGCCCCTGCTCATTAGCAGTCTCGATTCACCCATCCTGCAGCCCCTGGCAACCACTCATCTACTTTCGGTTTCTATGGATTTGCCTATTTTAGGCATTTCATACAAATTGAATCCCACAGCATGTAGTTATCTGTGTTTGTCTTGACTTGGCGTGAGGTTTTCAAGGATCATCCTTGTTGAAGTGGGCATCAACCGTGTTCCCTTTTTTCCCTATAGCTGAGTTCCATTGTGTGCCCACACTCTATTTTGTTTACATATTCGTTGGTTGATGGGCATAGGGGCTCTGGCTGTGGAGATGGTGCTGCTGTGTGTGTGAGTACCCAGGTTTCAGTGTGGACATGGGCTTTCAGTTTTCTTGAACACAAACCAAGAAGGGGACACATGGGCTTAGCATCTCTACATTTCTTTTTGATACTGAGGTATCTGGACCATTTGCTGTTGATTGCTAGCTCCAGCTAACTACCAATGGTGTAGAGTAACTCAATTCAAAATAACTTGACTTTTTAGGATAGAAGAGTCTTCCCCCTTTTGTTTCTGGTGCTGTGAATGGCTTTGAATTCACTCAGTCTCTACCATAAACAAGAGATTACTTGATCTTAAAAATCTGTTGGAAATGACAAGGGGGAGCACATCGACCCCAGATGCTGTCTGGGAGGCCAGCACAGGACTGATCCAGACCCCTGAACATGGATGTCAATGAGGAGGCCTCTGCACTCTAGGAGGCCCCTGATGGTGGATTAGTATTTTTCCCTGGTGTAAGAAGGGACTTTGAGAGCCCATCCCACATCTCAGCCTGAACACATGGGGGAGGGCCTAGGCCCGGCCCAGGATGATCTGGTGGACTTTGGGGAGCCCCCGTTGAGGGCCATACCCAGCCTGTGGAGTAAGGGTGGATGGAGTGGGGGCAGGTGGGAGGTTGGGGGGGGGTTCTGGGGGGAAGAGAGGGAGAGGGAGGAGGGATTGACATGTAAAGCAAGCTTGTTCCTAATTTGAACTAATAAAAAAATTACAAAAAAAAATTCTGGTGGAAAATGAGGGCTGTGTTATGTACTTAAGGGTTACCTAAACAACACAAATTCAAATGGATGCTGGCGAAGAGAAAACAAAGGCTACACTAGGCAGATTAATAGGATGCTTTGTAGTCTAACAGCTTTTCATCATGAAGCCATCAAAAAAAAAATAGGGAGAGTGGTCCAGGGGAGAGGGGAGGTCCAGGGGAGAGGGGAGATGAAGGGGCAGCTGGCAGGAGTGGAGGGGGAGGGGAAGCTATAGTTGGGATGAATTGTATGAGAGAAGAATATATTTTCAATAAAAAATGGAGCCAAAACAAGGGCCATTCGTGTGTGTGTGTGTGTGTGTGTGTGTGTGTGTGTGTGCATGTGTGTGTGTTTGCACACATGCTCATACACACATGGGCACAATGCACACTTTAATCAATGGAATGTGCCAAACAAAAACATGGCTCTGGTCTCACTTTGTGCAATACAGATGGACAGAAAACCAGACTGGTGGTTCGGGTGCAGATGCTTCTCTGGGCAACTTCTATTGAGAGGGAACTGTCAGGGCCAACCTAATCTAGAAAGCTGGAAGTGTATCCAATTACTCTGAACAAAGTAAGGCTCAAAGAATGGTTTTCACAATTACTAGTTTTGTGGAAATCCTACCTAGAAATTCATTAGTTCTTAGTGCAATAAAGTTGAATGAGAATCCATTCACTTAAAGGAAAATTAAAATAAGAAATCAAGAAAAGTACTGACTACTTGGCAAATGAACACAAAAGCTCAAACCCTGGCTTACATCCATGCCAAGTCTTACAAACAAAAAAGCATTTAGAGACACCAATTCCTTGTCAAAAAGAGGATAGAAACAAATTCCAGCTCTCCTGAGTTTTACTTGATGCTTAATAGGACAGGCAAATGTCCCTTAAAATTGCCATTTCCGGCAACCGTCTTTATCTAATAATCTGTGAACTCACTTATCTTTATACCAAGTTTAGTAACCACCACCCATGCCCCATTCTGAATGCTAAAGCTGGACATTAATTATATCCTGACTACAAGGGCCTGGTGACTTTGGGCAGAGAATCTTAGTACATGGAGGACCCCGTTTCTGGATATGTAAAATTTATGGATTCTGTTAGGCCAGGGATCATCTTTTCTTCGTAGGCCAGCAGTGAAGAGTTTTGGCTTTGTTAGTCCTACATGGCTACATTCCAATAAAATATGAAGTGGATTGACTCATAGGCCAAATTCAGTTTAGTGCCCCCTGTGTGAGATGACCCTGAAGACCCTCCCTGCTAGGGTAGTGAGTAAAGCCATCAGCCACTGAACCCTCCTAATGAGTGAAAGGACGCATGATGCACCATGTGCTTGGTTGTTTCTACATAGACACACTGACATTAGAGTCCCGCTCACATAAATCTCAAAGGGACTCCTGTTCAGCGAGGACTTCATCTTGGAAATATAAGTATTAGTGTGGAAGGGGTAGAGTCAGTCTTTCTGATAGGCTAATCTGAAAGGATGAAGAAATAGCTCTCCAAGCAGGAGTGGGGGTTAGAGGTAGGTGAGGAGGTGGCCTGTGGGAAATGGGAGATTTCCAAAGTGCAGTTGGCTCCTCTATAACCCTTGGAAAGAAGTCAACAGACCTTCTCAATGGCTGCTGACCAATCTGCATTTCACTGTCAGACATGGACCTGTACGGTGTGACATCTTCCCTGGTGTCCCTTTTACTCTCCTGCCCATCCCTCGGTGCTCTGGGCTCACTATCTCCTAATAAGGTCTTAGCACTTAATCCTTTCCTCAGGCTCTGCTTTCTAGAAAAACAGGCCTAAGATATGACCTCAAATTATTCTCTTTCTTTAGGGATGAAAGGCAGAGATATAAACGGAATGATTTGGTTTAATGCATACAAAGATTAGTGAAATATGCTGTAAAATAGTGACTCATACATTAAACAGAACTGGTCCTGGCTTCCACGCTAGTTTCAAATATTTTTCCATTCTTCCAATGGTAACATATATATCAAACAGTATCAAAAAGGCCAGCTAAGTAATGTAGCTTCTAATATTAAAGGGAACCAATGCTGTAAGGTCAGGTCTCTAGAAACAGCTGATGTTCAAGAGGCTCTGCTACTCTCTCAGTCTACACATTGAGCCTCAGTCCCCAATGTGATGGTGCTAAGAGGTAGAGGCTTGAGGGGTGACAAGGTCATGAGAGCCCCCACTCACTTGGAACTCGTGTTCTTATAAAAGAGGCCGCTGGGAGCTTGCTCATCCTTTCCTCCATGTGAGGGCATCAAGAGAGTCGATCTCTAGCAACCAGAGGGCAGGCTGCCTCTGGATGCTCAGTCTGCAGGCACCTGTACTCCCTGGCCTCCAGAATTTCCACTGTTTTCAAGCCACCTAGCTTTTGACCTTAAATTGCTCCAACACAGACCTTTATCTCCGGCCCCTGAATGATAATGGCTCACCAGCCATGCATCACAACACGCCCTGTCCGGATTTAGTCCCAGTGCACTCTGGAGGATCACAGAGCACCTTTCTAGATGATGCAGGAGAAGCATTTTCCTGCAACTGGAGTCCCTGGCCTCCCCAGGCTGCACTCTGGGACACTCTGCATGGTGAAATGCCTTGGAGAGGCAGAGCTGTGGGGAAGTGAAGGGGCTGGGACTTCTGAAGTTCATGATTCATGCATGGCCCTGCTGGAGTTACTGGAGAGTCTATTTAAAACCAGCATCAGCACTATAGTAACTTACCCATCTAAATTTCCTGCTGGGCATCCGGCTCATTTGCTAACACCATTCACTAAATAATCTGTGTCTTCCCAGGGATTTGCTTGGTCCTCCTATTGTATACATGACCTGCATTTTTGTCTGTCCCTGACTTCCCCTCACTTCACAGTCTTTGTTCCCTTGCTTATGACAACACTACCTTGCATGGATTCATTCCTCATATCTCCACCAGTTGCTCTCTGTCTCCGAGGTGCCCTCCTTAACTCTGCATTCAGAGCTTTCTTCTACAGGCTTGCACTGGGTGATGTGTCTGTACCTCTATTCTGAAGAAATGCAAACTCTAGACTGCCCCACTCAGATGCACGTGTTGGCCACTGCACGACAGTGGTCAGTAGTGGCGGAATCAATTCTGCTCTCTGCAGGCTAGGCCACACATCCACAGGATTCTCTGGACTTTCTTGGGCGACACAGATGTCCTTTGAGCCACAGATGCATCCCTCCAGGTGCTAACCATCTCTTTCTGAATATGCAGCAAGGAACCAACCATGCAGCACGGATTCAACTCCTTCCTTCCAGCTGGCTTCTTCTGAGTGTCTCCCACTCTTACTTACCTCATGACTGCCACACAAGGCAGAAAGCCAGGAGGCAGGCAAGCTCCCTGCTGCAGGCCTGCCACATCCTGTCTGACAGAGTTCAGCGCCCCCCTCTTTCAGGCCACTGCTGTAGATAGTGCTGACCTCATTATTTCACTTTTCATTTAGGCTGTCTACTCCATACCCACTGTTCCCCAATCCTTCACCACTGCATGAGAAGTCTTGCTGCATGGTTGCAATGGGTTCCTGCCACTGTTTGGAAACTTTCCACCGCTTTCTACTGCCCAGTGGGTGAAGAGTCACATCACATCCCAGCTTTCCCTCACTTCTGTGTTCCCACCGACCTGCCTTTCTCCTGCTGCTTCATCCTCTGCTCAGGCTCCAACCTTGGTCAGATGCCTCTGTCATGGGCCCCTTCTTAGAGTCCTTACACACACACACACCCCAATGCAGGTGACAGGTTCCTCCCTGGAGGTCCCACCCCACGTTGTCACTTTGTCATTGCCTGCAATGCTTGTAGGTGTTTGCCCGTCTCTGACCTCTTTGGAGCTACAGTCTCTTCCAGCAGTCTTTTTCTCATTTGGTTTTGTATACCCAAGGCCTGACCCAGTGGCAGCAAGCAGGGCATAGACCCTCATCCATGAAATCCTAAATGGATGTAAATGCAAGCAGATTCTCAGAGGAAGGGGACACCAATGTAAATGAGGCTTTGCACAGAATGCTTATTGTGATTATTATGCCCAAGTGCCTTCTGGGGGAAGACAGATTAGGGATTAGGGGCAGGGAGAAAGCCAGGGGACTCTCAGGATCCTTGGGTTCTGCACTGGTGGATCTACCAGTCACAGAGGGCTGAGACGTTCGGGGGAGATAACTGCATATCCTCTGACCATGCACAGGCTTTTTTCTCGTCACTGCTCCCCGAACAATACAGAGTAACGAGTATTTACATAGCATTGATATCGGATTGACACTATACATAACTAGAAATGACTTAAAGTCCACGGGAGGGGGGGTGTAGAGTTCTATGCAAACACTGCACCTCCTTCTATAAAGGATGGGGGGCATCTGTGGGGGATTTTATCAGAGATCTTGAATGTCACCTTGAGGGGCATCTGCATTTGAAAATTATCCTCTGAGAGGATGAGAAGAGTGTCCTCGGTGGCTCGCAGTCGTGGGCAGTGGGCCTGACTTGTCCATGACCCGCCACTTGGACAGATGGAGGGGCTGGCATGAAGCACCCAAAGGGGACAGAAAGGGGAGTCCAGTGGTGAGGTACTAACTCAGAGGCCTCAGGAGTCAAGGTGTGAGGCAGAGGCAACTGTGCAAACAAGGAGGGCTTCTGCTAGGTGCTCTGCTACAGACAGGCAGGCAGCCTCCAAACAGGGAGTCGGGGGAAACCCCAGCAGACCAACATCTGGAAGGAAAGACAGAGCTGCTTGCTTCTCCTCTGTAATAATAATTAATGATGCCCAGGGGTTGCTGGGAGAGGTATTTCCCATTCTGCCCCTTCCTGGTCCTTTCTACCTCCAGGGACATGCCCAGCCCCACAGGCTCTCTGTGACACTCTCTTCAAATACCTCAGATCTATTTACAGCTCTTCTCATTGGTAATCACGCAGGTATTCACTTTAAAATCTGCTTCCAGGGCTAACAGTATAGCACATTGATATAGTATTTGCCTAGAATGTGGGGTTCAGTCCCCAGCAACACACACAGACACCCCTTCAGTGCTCCCACACATGCACACAAAGCTTTAAGATCTGCTCCCACTGTGAGCAGACAAGCAATTTAGGGGCAAGGCCATTCATGGTACATATTTGAAGCTCAATAAATATGTGCTGAATTGAACAGAAAAACAATGACTACAACAATTACCGAATGAGAGAGTAAAGCTGACCTGTATCCAGAATGCAAGACCAAGGAGTTAGGATTACTCAGTAAAAGAGAGAAAGTGGGAGGACTCAGTCCTACTGGACCCACCAGATGATAACCTAGCAAATCAGCCCACAGATAACTTAGCAAATCAGCCTGCCCTATTTATTACCCATAAAACTGGTGAACCAATGTCATCTTCTCAGTTTTGAATGTTCAAAAATAAAAACAAATGCGATTTCATAATACATATAAGTTACCTGCAACTTATATTCCAGTGTCCAAACAGAAGGTCCCTCACCCTTTTTGCCATACATAAAGTTTTCTTAGAACGTAACTGCACTCACTAGCTTACATGCTACAGTGATAAAGTTAAGTAGCTGTGACAGAGATTATGATCCCCCCAAATCTAAACTATATACTGCCTGGTCTGCTAGAGAATCAACTTGTCACCCCTAGGAGCATGCTGCACCCCACAACCCCAAGGAAGCTCTGATATACTGGTGTTTGAAAAGTCAGAATTCTGGAAGAAAGCTGTCAGACACTGTTGATGCAGAATGTGGCTGCATTTCCATTCCTAGGTAGAGTAGTACTTAAATTCATGGCAGCACTTTGCTAATACACAGTGATTAACAGGAAAGAGTTAGATTGAAATATTCAAAGTATAGAACAATATCTACAATAAATTGTTCTCATGATTTAAAGGATAGAAAGGATAACATTTGTAACTTATTTTTAAAACACCAGCATGCCTATGCTTAGAGGATAGAGAATACAAATGCCTCAAAGGATATATAACTCTGGGATGATGAATAACTCTGGGAAATTCGACTGAGGATTTTCAATGTTGATTTGAATCCATTTTTATTCATTGGCTTTTTAACCCTATTCTTTAGCTGAGGGATGAGGAGAGAGAGAGAGAGAGAGAGAGAGAGAGAGAGAGAGAGAGAGAGAGAGAGAGAGAGAGACAGACAGACAGACAGACAGACAGACAGACACACACACACAGAGAAAGGGGGGAGAGGGAGAGAGACAGACACAGACATACACACATACACACATATATAGAAAGAGGGAGACAGAGAGGGAGAGAGACACACACATACACATACACAGACACACACACACATATACATACAGAGAGAGAAAGAGATAGAGAGAGGTAGAGGGAGAGGGAGAGGGGAAGAGAGAGAGAGAAAGAGAGAGAGACAGAGACAGAGACAGAGCGAGCCCAGAAAGCCACTTTCTTTATTCCCCTTTGCAACAGACTGGCTAATTTGAGACAAGAACAAATCCACCCCAATTCTTGCTCTTGAGCTCAGCCAGTCCAAACTCTGCACTGCACAGATGGAGATCTGTGTTCAGACACCCACTCCCCTCTGGGGAAGCGCACTGAAGCAGCCGCTCCCCAGGGGAAGCACATTCAAACAGCCACAGGCACCCCTGAAACAACTAGGCTCCCTGAGCAGGGCAAAGCTGCCAGGAGTGTTTGTTTTGAGGAAGTGTGAGATTAGAACAGTTGAAAACAGCCTCACTTCCCTTTTCCTAGAAACCCTGGGTACTGCTCTTCAAGGGGAACACCCTGCTGAGCCTGCAGGTTAGGGTGCTTGTGGTATGCACAAGCCAGCCACCCAAAGTAGCAACTGTCAGCTCTCTGTATCTTCCCTCTAGATGGCTGAGGGCTGACCTCTCACTGGGACCCCCTTGCCCCTTTCTCTTAGTGCAGACTCAAAATTGTAAATCACATTAATAACAGCCATGTCCCAGGTGGCATGAGAGAGCTAAGAAGTCAGATGGGCACAGAAGACAGAAGTGAGGCCAGTACTGGAACTGACAGGTTCACCACTCATGTTCTGCCTTGGCACATATGTCTACGATGCCCACCAAGTCTAATTTTCCTTGTGTTGCTTCTCTTGGTTTTCTCAAGGAGAGGCTTTGGGGATACAGGGAGGCCAGGACTTCGCAGCTGGTTTACCTTATACTACATCTGAACAGTGCCTTGCTTAACTTGTACCAAGACTAGCCCTATGGTACAGCATTGTAGAACCATCTCCATGTTTGGGATCCTGGAGTCATTTGGGAGGTCCAGGAAAATTTAACTCTGTGGAGCACAGAGCTCCAGTCCTGCTCAGCTGGGAGGTATGTGGGGAGTGATTGGATGGCTACATACAGGCTTCTAATTCTCTCACCTGGGAGGCTGTCAGAGAAGAACTGGCACACATTTAACCAATCTGGTCTACATGGTGAATTCCAGGCCAGTCAAGCCTACCAAATGAGACGGCTTCAAACGAATAAGGAGCCAAGAGAAGAGAGAAGGGGAGGGGAAAAGAAAGGAAAAAGTAAGGGGAAGACAGGGGGTGGGGGCAGGGACCCAGTACTGAGGGAGAAGATGAATGATCCACACATAGCCCCACCATTTCCAAATGGACGATCCACAGAACAGCAGCCAGTGAGATACATCAGTTGAGAAAAGGGTGTTAAAGTAAAATTAGGGAGAGTATTTGCAGCCTCTGGATCTTCAGTACCATTAGAACAGTCCCTAGACAATACAGATTACCTTGACCTGTTGAATTAGCCTCTGAGGTCATTTGTGAACAGTCCAGACCTTGATCCTAAGGTTGAGTTCAATGAAGGTGGGTGTGAGGTGTCAGGGATACTGGGAATCTGGAAGCTGTCCCCTGAAGTTGCTCACAGAATGCAGACCAAGGTGACAACAGCCGGCACTAGGAATGTGCAGGACTCTACTGTAGCACCCTGTCATATAATCAACAATTCTAGAGCAAGAGGGTTAAATGCCAGGCTACCTTTCCTTGACTCAGATTTAGCAAGAAAAAGCCCCCAAGCCACAGGGTTGGAGAGAGAGCAAAGCACCCCCCGGAAGAGACAGACATCCGGGGGTTAGAAAAGGTTGTTCCTGAGCAGGACTCACCATTGGTAGTCGTGTTGACATAGTAACGGCGGCCCTGAGGAGACAAGTAGCTATGCCAGCCAGGTGGAAGGATGACCGTCTGGCTCTCCTCTCCCGGCGGAGGGGGGACCATCCCAGGCTTCTGTTGGAAAGGAAGGAAGGAAGCGGTCAGACACACTTGCCATTTTCACAACCGTTTTGAACCACAAAATCACTTTGGAATCGCTCAACCAGGACGGCTTGGCCTGCAGGCCGCTCTTGGGGCAGGTGGCATGCAGTGTGAGGTGCTCCTCACAGAAGGCACAGCTCCACCCAGGGCACACAGAAGAGCTGACCTTCTTCCCTATAAGACCCTGCAAAAACTCAATCACAGGGAGCTATCATTCCACATGCCCCGCTGTGGACTGTGCAGTCTACACCCGCTGTGGGCTGTACGGTCTACACTCCACAGGACCACTGAGTATAGAGGCAGACACAGCCCCAGGCCTGCTGTGCAAACCTAGCAGAAGTAATTAATGCAAGTCGCAGCAGAAGGAGGTGTAAAACATTCTATAATAATGTAATAGAGTCTGTGAGAGCTGGGTCGGATTTCTCTCTCCAAATGTCATGTCACTGTGGCAAACGGAACCAGGATTTTTAAGACAAACCAGACACCATAGGCTTGATTCTTGTGACCATGCACAGTAACATTCATCTTAAGAAACAGAAGAATACGTTAAGTCCGAGCATTAGGGCAAATTCTGTAACTGCGTCTGTGATCCCTCGGTGGTGAGCTTATGGGCAATTCTCATCTTTTTTTCTCTTCCTTATCTTTTCCATGAAAATCTCCAATAAACACAAAACTGAAGGTTCTCAGCGAAAGAACATTTAAAAATAAAGACAGAGGATCCAAATTAGCCCACACAATTGCTGTGCCTTTTGGAGAAGGTAAATTGACAAAAATCAGAATTGCAGCTACAGAAGGCTGAGAATTTCTCAGCGAAACCTGCTGAGAAATTTTGTAAAAATACAAAAGGCCACCAGCTCATCAGTGCTCTTGGTGGCCCCTACCATGCCCACAGGAGTGGCCACTTTGGTCATCAGTGACCAATATTTAGGAAAACAGGATAATGGCTGAAACTGGAGCAATGAAGTATTCTCTGATACCTCTCTCCAGCCAGCCCTGAGAAGGCTTTGTCTCAGCTTCCTGTGGTGGCCTTTGTACTATAAGAGGAATGAACAAATCCCAAGAGCTGCTGGGAGAAAACATGGCCTCCTTCAGCCCTCTACATAGCCCTGGTGCTATGTCATGAATTCTCACAACATTCCTCTGTGCTCACATGTTTGTGTCTCCTGCACCATCACCTCCTGAGCCGCAGCACCTCTTTGATTTTGCAAGAAAGGCTGCACTCTAGACAGGGGATGGCAAGGTACACAGCAGCCAGGCTTGAAGTAATGTGGTGTCCTCCTCAACACCAGCACGGACCATACGCCAAATACAAATAAACCCGGGAGCAAGAGAGACTAGCCCTGAACACCAACCACTCTAGCATCTCCTGGCCTGATTGATGGCCAGAATACAGGCCATACAAATAGTATAAAGAGTGAGTGAGAAGGAGGGTGTGATGGTGGGGGCCCGTGATTCCAGCACGAGGATGAGGTGGGAGAATCATGAGTCTGAGCCAGTCTAGGCTACATAGCCAGACCCTGTCTCCAAAAAACCGAGTTAATGAATGAGAAGAGGGAGAAAAAGGAGAGAGCAAAGGAGGCATGGGGGAGGGAAGAAGAGAGAGAGAGGGGGGAGAGAGGGAGGAAAGGAGGAAAGGAGAGAGAGAGAGAGTGAGAGAGAGAGAGAGAGAGAGAGAGTCCTGTATACAGGACCTTGGGAATAAAGTGGTGGCAGGGTAGGGAGAAGAGGGAGGGTGCTGAAGAAGGTGTTTTGCTGGAGAGTCTTCTAGAACCAGAGGATGAGATGGCTGCTTATCTTTTCTTCATCCTAACATCAAGGGGTATCATACTGCGGATCCATGGGAAGCTGTTGAAGCGAGTTAAGCAAGGCTCTGAAGCTCACAGGAAGGCATTGCACAGAGAGGATCCAGGGCTGCAGTGTAAACAGCCTCAGGCTCAAAGCACCTGGTGCCAACCCTACCTCAGCCACACAGCCACCACTGGGCCTCTGGCAAGTGACTCAGTCAGGCTATTTCCACATCAGTGAAACAAAAGAGGCTGATGTTGGCCCGGGGTGGAACATGCTGTGGTCTGTGGAGATCCACAGTAACACACCCAGAACCGGAAAGAGGGACCACCACCAGGGTTGCTCAAGAGATGGGGGAATCTCACTGGAAGCGGGACAGAGATGAGCTCCCCCAGGCTCCACCTCTGAGAGATGAAGGCCAGGCAGACATACTGACCTCCCCTCTAACTGCCCCTTTACCATGTCTGAGATGTCACCCTCAATGGTTGTTCTCTGGGGTTTCTGCTGCCAAGAAAGGAAGGTTAACACCCTCTGGAGTTGACTAATGTTGGAAAGCTGGCCAGGGAGGAGTTCTGTGGGCCAGAGTGTAAATGAACTGTCATCTGGTGTCCCAGGGCCCCAGCTTTGAAGAAACTGTAAGAAGCATGACCTCCAGTGTCCTAGTACCTCTCTCTTTAGAATGACTCTGGTTAATCTATCTGTATAACCCAGTGAGCTCAAGGGAGGCCTCGGTTTACACATGAGGATATAGTTGATCACGCAGGTACAGTGTTCTGAGGTCTCGACTATCTAGGGGACCGTTGGGAAGACACCACAGTACTGAGCCAGGGAGGTAAAAAAAAGGGGGGGGGTAGGACAGCACCTACTGGCTGGGCTTTGTTCTTTATTTGCCAATGTGCTGTGCTGAGGGTGGTCTCCACACCTGTGAAACACAGCCATGGTCACCCTCCGTGCTGGCCATCTGACTGCCTTGCCTTCATTTCCGGAGCCAGCTGCAGCACTCTTGACTTTTTCTTTCTTAGGGAGAAGTCCTTCTAGCTGGCTCACCACCCACAAATCAGGAGTCAGAAGATGCTGGAGACAGCTGGGGAGGCCTCCCCCCACAAGACTGAAAACAAAGCACCCCCAACAAGCTGTACGTGAGCATTCAGAGCAGAAGTATTCACAAAAGCCAAACATGGAGACAACAGAAAGGACCATCCTTGGATATGGATATGGATAAAACACGGGATAGCCTTACAGTGGAATATTACTCAGAAACTAAAAGGACCAGAGTCCTGGTTCTCCCTACATCAAGGCTGGGAAGGAGCCTAGATGCCCCTCAACCGAAGAATGGATAGAGAAAATGTGGTACATTTACACAATGGAGTACTACTCAGCAGAAAAAAACAATGGAACCTTGAAATTTGCAGGAAAATGGATGGAACTCAAAGAAACCATTCTGAGCGAGGTAACCCAATCACAAAAAGACAAACATGATATGTATTCACTCATATGTGGATTTTAGACATAGAGTAAGGGATTACCATCCTACAATCCACACTGCCAGAGAAGCTAGTAAACAAGGAAGACCCTAAAAGAGACAAACTTTGTCCCCTGGAGAAGGGGAAAGGGTCACCATCCCCTGAGCAAATTGAGAACATGGGAAGAGGGGGGAGGAAGCTACGAGAGTGAGAAGGGAAGAAAAGGAAGGATGCAGAGGTCATGAGGAAGCAGAAATTTTGAGTCAGGTGTAGATTAGAAGAAAGGACATATGATTGGTAGGATTTTAGTTGGGGGGGTGGTAGAGGAGGAAGGGAGAGAGAAGGGAACTGGGATCGTCATGTAATTCAATCTTGTTTGCAATTCAAATATATAAAAATAAAAAACAAAAAACAAACAAAAAAACTAAAAACAAACAAATCAGAATAGGACAAAACAAGCAAAAAAAAATAAGAAAAAAGAAAACATCATGAAAGAAGTCAGATCACAAAGGTCACATGTGGTCTCATTCTATTATGTATCATGTCCAGAGCAGGCAATGCTGCAGAATACACTAGTGGTTGCAGAGGACTGTGGACAGGAAGATGGATACAGGGTCTCTCTCTCTCTCTCTCTCTCTCTCTCTCTCTCTCTCTCTCTCTCTCTCTCTGTGTGTGTGTGTGTGTGTGTGAAAATGGTCTAAATTATGAAGATGTCATGGTTACATAATATACAGTGAGTGTATAATTGTTATGCACGATCAACTGTATATCTAGATTGATAAAATAAAAATTGCATACAGCAGGGCTAGAGAGATGATGGCTCAGAAGTTAATGGCACTTGCTGCTCTTGCAGAGGACCCAGGTTTGGTTCCCAGAACCTACAAGATGGCTCACAAACCAAACAAACGAATACCTGTAACTCCAGTTCCAGGGGATCTGATGTACTCTTCTGGGCTTCATAGATATTGCACATATGTGATGCACAGACATACATGCAGGCAAACACCCATATGCATAACATAAAAATAAAACTTAAAAAAATATGCTTAGGCAAAATTTTAACATCATCACCTGCCAGTCCTCATTGAAGAGTCCAAAGCATCAATGTTCCTCACTCATACGACCTCAGAGGGTCAGGAACAGGCAGCCTTCGGGGAGAACTGCCCACAGCCACCAACAGGATAGTGTGTGGATGACCACCTAGTAATTAAAGACTCCCTTGAATCTCTTCTCTAATTAGTTCTCTCCCTAGTTAAATCCTTCTGCCCATGCTGGCTAGTTTTATGTCACTTGATATAAGCTAGGGCTATTTGGGAGAAAGGACCTCAGTTGAGAAAATGCCCCAACTAGATTGGCCTGTGGGAAAACCTGTGGTGCATTTTTTTTTCATTTATGACTGATGTGGGAGGGCCCAGCTCCCTGTGGGTTGCACTACCCCTGGGCTGGTTATCCTGGTTTCTATAAGGAAGCAGGCTGAGCAAGCCATGAGGAGCAAGCCAGTAAACAGCATTCCTCCATGGTCTCTGCTTCAGTTCCTGCTTCCAGGTTACTGCCCTGACTTTGCCTTCATGAAGAAATATGACCTGAGAATTGTACACTGAAATAAACCCTTTCCCTTCAAGTTAATGTTGGTCTTAGTGTCAAATCACAGCAATTGAAACCTGACTAGGACACCTTCCTTCCCTGGCCCTGTGGCTCCTCTCCTCACCTCTCTTGACTCTTTCCAATGGGAGGGGGAAGGAAGGGCAGAGAGGTATCACAGTAAAGCAACAACACTTAGAACAGACAAGACCAGAGGGAGCAGGGCGGGTTGGAGGTGAGAAGGTTCCTACTATAGGTGAGGCATTCTGAGTACAGCACGCAGGATGTCTCTGGGAGGAATTATAGACCCTGCCTCTGCCCCTGGAAGGAGCCATCCCCAGGCCAGAGCACAAGGCTGGATTTCAGTCCTTCCCACTCTTCCCTCATTTGTTCAAGAAACAAAATGTTTAACTCTACACAAAAGTTCATACTCTGAGGCTATGAGGGAAGGTATAATAAGCCTTCTGTCCCTCCTCCGAATTGGTGCAAAGATCATTTGTGGTGTCACACCAGGCAACACTTTATTATTTTTTAAATTTTTCTGTGTAATATTACACTGCCTGACACTACACCGCACATTTGTTTATACATTAGTCCTCTGATGGACACCTGCATTGTTTTCATTTTGGAGCCATTATTAAGAATGGTGCTAGAAACACTTGTACCTTACCCTACTTCATAGGTAACATCAAGAAGTTTGTAGATCACTTCAAAATCCTAGTTTAAGTTAGATGCCCACTCATCTGTAATACCGGCCCTCAGGAATCTGAGGTAGGAGCATCTCCTGGTCAAGGCACCGTGAGACTCTGTATCACAAAGGCTGGGAATGTAGCTCAGTGGTAGGGTGCTCGCTTAGCATGTACATGAACCTGAGTCCAATCTCTTTACCATAGCAATGAAACAAACAGAAAAAAATAAACTCCAAAGAGCCTTAGTCTAATGGGGTTGTCCAGAAAGATTTGAGTGCAGGTCTTCTTTCCCTGGTTAAGCCAAACTACTTTAAACTATTGCTTTGGGGCTGAGGGGATAGCTCACAGGCAGAACATAGACTTAGTGTGCCCTGGGTTCAGTCCAGACATACACAAAAACATCACTCACTCTGTCAGTCAATCAAACCAAGCAACTAAAATTAGTTTACTTCTAGAGAATTCTGTCCAGTTACCCAATGCCAAGCTACCTTCAGCCCATCTCCTGCCTGCAACCCACACTCAGCTCCATGTCAGCACTTGTCCACCTGAGGTACAACTCCCACAAAGGGAAGACAGCTCAAGCCTGAAACTCTCACTTGTCTCACAGTCTCCAAAGGAGCATATGCCTTCCCAGGAGATGTGCAAAAATATCACCACCCTCACCCAGGCATCACGTTCATTCCCCGGCTGTCGGCTGACTTTCTCATCTCCTTATTTTAAACACAATCAAAATAACATTCCTCCTAATCGTGGTACTGGCTCCCCTTGGAAAATAGCAAGCAAGAAATCATGTAGAGGGACATCATCCAAAACTTGAGAAGAAATGCCCCATTCAGATGCAGAGGAACACCCCTGTAACCCCAGCATTCAGGAGGCTGAGACAGGAGGATGGTCAGCTCAGTGTCAGCCTGGGCTACCCGGTGAGTCTGAGGCTGAGCTAGGCTACATAGTGAGACCTGTCTCAAGAAAACAAAAACCCAAAGGAAACATCTAAAAATCAATCATCAAACAAACAAACAAACAAGCAATATGAAACCAAACAAAACACACAACACCAAAACCAAAAAACAAGTGTGATCAGCCTAGCATGTGCTAAACTGTCTGGTGTGTGAACGCCCCTGGGTCAGGCTTTCAATACCCTCCGGAGGTACTCCCGTACAGCATCAGTGGGAGTAACTGAGAGAAACCATTGCCTTTGACATAGAAACTAGGAGGAAACCTAAAATTTCAATAAATACAATTTGTAAAAAGGCGGTGTGGAGTGTGGTACAGTTACTTATGAAAGAGAAAGATCCTAGCTCCTACCCCAAAACCTTTCAACAGACTATTTTAAGAAAGACTAGAGCCTCCTGTAAGTTCCGACCCCTCTACTAAGTTCCCCAGAGCCTCCTCCACTCTTCACATTCAAGTTCATCCTGGGACAACATCCACCTGCGGGATGCTTCTAGGAGCACCTCCCTCTTACCTTCTGAAGCTGTGCGCGAACGATACCTGCAGGTGTTCACGGGTGGCCGCCAGACACTTGATTTAGCAGCAGATCAGAGAGTTTTAAGGTCCCCCCGTTCCTCGTCTTCTCACACCCCAAACCCAGCAGCAATGGGAGCTCTAAAGAAAGGCATATCCACAGGGCTCTGCACCCCCTTTCTCCCCCCACCCAGATCTATATATAACACCTCCGAAGTTGTCAGCCTAACGAGCCACTTTCTGGCAGACCCGTTGCCATGACAATGACTGCTAATGAGCCCAGTGCTGTGATTGGCACTGCTTGAAGGCTCCTCCACAAAAGACTTGCCAGCACATTCTTCCTTCCCCAACCATGTAGCCAGCTGGACATCCAGAAGTAGCCAGGACATGGCTGGGAGCAGCTTGTAGGATCCAGGCCCTAGCAATTAGTTTATTGCTAACACACTCTGAGTAATCCTAGACACAATGTCAGGTGTGGCCTCTACTGCCAGTTCTGTACTCAGCAGGGGTCCTGATGGCAAAGGAACACTAGGAAGATAAAGCCCCAACTGGGCCAGGTGTGATGGTGACACCTGGATATAATCTCAATACATGGAAGACTGAGGCAGGAGGACTGCTATGAGTTCAAGGCCAGGCTGGGCTACATACTGAGACCCTTTCTCGAACAAAATTAGACTAACTGTGCTATTCTTTCTGCTGGACACCTGTTCATGGTAGGAGGACTCCCACACAGAGCTAGCTACCCACGGTGGCCCCACCTCCCACAACGATGTCACCAGCTTCAAGTTTTTGGTCTACAGGAATGCTGGGCATCCTTTCTTTGTCTTGCTGGTGAAGCTACTGTTCCTTCAGCCTTACCTATTCAGAAATCGCACATCACAGGAGTTGGCTATAGAGGTGGGACGGTGTATCTGACAGTAACACAGTACATTCTGAGAGTGGCATTTTCATAGACATAGGCTGGACTCTGGTAGTGACTGCGTGTTCTTCTGAAAACCAGCAACTCAGAGACTTGGCCAGGAGAAGAAGGGGGCCAGAGAGCTAACAGCCCCCTATAATCAGAGAAACAAACTATAGATGAGATTCAAGAAGGAAGTGACACACTTCCCTTGTTCACGGTTTGGTGTCAGCATAGTGCCCAGAACATTGAATGAATAAATGAATGAATGAATGAATGAATGTTGGGAACTGAGCTTCAAACAGATGTGAAGCAGCCATTTCATCAAGGCTGAGGCAGAAGAACTGCACATTCAGGGCTGCCCTCAGCTACATAGCAAGACCTTGTCTCAAACAAACAAAACATCAACCACAAAACACAAGCAGAATGGATTTCAGTTGGGTGTTGCAGTACACACCTGTAATCCCAGTACTCTGGGACAGGGAGTCAGGAAGATGCCTGAGTTCAAGACCAACCTGGGCTATATATGGGACCTCTTTATCAAAGAAAAACAAAAGTGCCCTCTAGCATATTATGGTTGAGAATTTTACATGCAGTCAAGCTTTCTTTTTTTGAGGAAAAGAGAGGGAAATACAGTCTTTAACAGACAAGGACTCTCAGAACATCACTCCCCTTTCCTCTATAGCAACAGGGAAGTTGTCCTCACTATCCAAAGGGAACTGATTCCAAAACCCCATAGATACCCAAGTCCCCAGATGCCTGATCTTCTCGTCTAGTTGACATAGCATTTACTCCCTAACCTACATGTACCCTTCTGTATATGTTAACAAACCTGTACACCAGGAATGGTGGTTTATGCCTGTAATCACAGCACTTGGGGGGGCAGAGGCAGGAGTAGTGCCATGAGTGTGAGGCCTGGACTACAAAAGAGGTTCCAGGACATCCAGAACTACAAAGCAAGACCCTGTCTCAAACAAAAGCATCAGCCAAAATTGCCATAAGTATTTCTTGAAAACATGCCACTGAAAACAATGTCAATGTGGTATAGTTACAACACACTGCTTAGGGATTGATGGCGATAAACTCTATACATACATGTTCAGAAAAGCACAATTTCCCTCCCAAATATTCCTAATGGTCAGGTGTTGGAACTTGTGGATGGGGAACCTGTGGCACAGAGTTCTTAGGAGATGTTCTCCAATGTGGAAAGTTTAAGAGAGGTTAATGTGAAGAGAGAGGACGTCATAGCCAAAGAGACCTAGGTGGAACACTAAAACATGAGTTAATAGGGCTGGGGACGTGGCTCAGTGGGTGTAGTGCTTGCTGTGCAAACATGAGGACCTGAGTTCAGATCCCTAGAGCTCACATAAAAGTCAAGCATAGCCGTTGCAGACCTGCCGTATCATCACTTGGAGGAGACAGGTAGCTCCTGGAGCTAGCTTGCCAGCCATCCTGGCCAATCAGTGAGCTAAAGACCTAAAGACAAGGTAGACAAACAACAGAATAAAGACAGCTGGATGGAGATCAGCCTCTGGCCTTCACGTGTGCCTCCACAGGTAAGCACACTTGCAAATGGCACACTTATGAAAAAGCCCAGGGAGATGGCTCAATTGCTTAGCCATACAAGTTTAGAAACCCAAGTTTGACTCCAGGAGCCCATAAAAAATGTTGGGTGTGGTGGCGTGCATCCATAATCCCAGAATTTCTACAACAAGGTGGTAGACTGAGACAGGAGAATGCCCAAAAGCTCATGGACCAGAATGTTGGTCAGTTTTAAGAGTAACTTAACACAAGCTAGAGTAATCTGGGAAGGACTTTTCAGTGCAAAAAAAATGCCTCCGTGAAACTGGCCTATAGGCAAGCGTTTGGCATTTTCTGGATTAGTGATCAATGTGGGAGACTATCTCACTGTGGGTGGTGCCAACTCTGGGCTGGTGGTGCTGGGCTGTATAAGAAAGCAGGCTGAGCAATGCATGGGGAGCAAGCCAGTAAGCAGTACTCCACCATGACCTCTGTACCAGCTCCTGCCTCTGGGTTCCTGCTTGAGTTCTGCCCCAACTTCCTTTGATGATGGACCATGTAGCAGAAATGTAAGATGATATAAACTCTTTCCTCCTTAAGCTGCTTTTGGTTATTTCATTTTTACCACAGTAACAGAAACTCTAATCAAGTAACAGTCAGCCTGGAGTATGCAGTTCTGTGGCCAAAACAAGAGAAACCTTGCTTCAACAAGGTGGAAGGCAAGAACTAACTTAGAAAATATGTTCTCTCACCTCCAAACACACCCATACAGATGCACTACACACGCACACACACACACACACACACACACACACACACACACACACACACCAACTAGATAGATGCATAATTATAAATTCTGTTACACAATTAAATTTGCAAATTGTTGTTTATGTAGATGGTGAAAGCAAGTGACAGTTTAAGTAAAACCAGAAAATTTCAAGAGGCAAGAGAAAACCAAAATGAGAACTGTGTAGTGACAGAAGTAGGCTCTTGTTCTTCCCTCCCATCTGCTCTGGTTTGTCCCCCAAAGTTTCATTCTCTGGAAGCACAACCCCCTGGGGAATGATACTGAAAGGGGGTGGAACTTTTAAGAAGTGGGGTGTAGTAGGAGACCATCAGGTCTTTGGGAGGCACCATACCCCTCTCCTGGTACTGAATTGGGTACCTTGGGATTGAATTGGTTGTTATAAAGAGCTTAGCTTTCTCAGCTAGCTCTTCTTGCTTCTTTCATTGTGTGACAACTCTCTCTCTCTCTTTCTCTCTCTCTCTCTTTCTCTCTCTCTCTCTCTCTCTCTCTCACACACACACACACACACACACACACACACACACACACACCTCCTCCACATGGCATCCTTCATATTGTGATTTAGCATAAGGCCTTATCAGAAGCTAATGCCTGATCTCCAAAACTGTGAGCTAGATAAACCTCCTTCTGTTTTCTTTATTCAGAACCTGTTTACAACAATGCAAAATTAACTAAACCAGTTTCTTTAAAAAATCTTTCTGAGACATAGTGGTATACATCTGTAATCCTAGGACTTGGATAGCTGAGGCAGGAGGATCGTTAAGTTCAAAGCTAGCCAAGCTGATGGCTAAGCTACACAGTGCACCCTGTCTTGAACAACTCTCTGTATTCTGTTTCCTCCTGCGAAGCCATCAGACACTGTTCAGTTGGCTCCCTCTTTCATTCATTGGTATTTGTGTCTGTTTTGTCTCTTCCTGAAGCCTGAAGCATCCCAACTACACTGTGGACAGCCAGCTTCTATAGGAGATTCCGAGTCTAGGAGTCTACTGAGGTTGGACAAGCTGGAGCTGAGGGAAAACCCATCAGGAGCCAGCACTCTCCAAATACTTCATTTGCCACTCCTGTTTGCCTCTTGTGTGGGTTGCCTCAGCCTCAGAAGAGCCCTCAGTGAAGATTATGAAGCTGTCATCTCCTGGGCTGGGTCTGAGCAAGGCTACATCTTGTAAGCTCCTTCAGCTGATCCCTATGTGGAAATGGGTCACATGCATGAGGTTCACCTCCAGTTTTTACCAAGAAGCCGCCGAGACCATCAGTCTTTAGGATCATTGAACCTGCAGATGTGCTATGCAAGGTCTGATTAATACAGGTTCTAGGCCAATTAATACGCAACACAAGCCCTGAATGCCAGGCTACTCTTGTCTGAGATGGCTAGTCCTTTCTGCTGCTGTCACCTGCCCAGTGCCACTACACAGGGTAACAGCAGATGAAAGATACCTTTTCTACTAATGCTTCTTCTAACAGAACCTCAGCCATGACCAAGAAGCACAACTCTGCTGTTGATGCAAGAGTTGCTTCTGCCTCTTCCAGAGGTTTGAGCAGGTACCTGAAGGCACAGGACCTGAGGGGAGGAGACATCCAACAAGTACTCCTGAAAAGAGAGAACTTCCTCTATCAGTAGCATAGAACACTTTCCCCATCGTGAAGCCTTTGTTGGAGGACCCAGTAGAAGACTGTCTGCTTGGTCCTCCTGCTCTTGTCTGTGTGGTCCTGATGCTTCAGAACAATTTAAATAGGCAAGGCAGTCTGCTCCTAGCAGCTTGGTCCAGCTTCTGCATTTCAGCTGAAGAAGCCTGCATGATGCTATGCACCATTTTGTATTAAAGTAACACAATATCTTGAGGTGAGGTATTTAAAGAAGAAGGGAGTTTTATCTGACCCACAGTTTTGGAGGTGAGATGATATAGCACTGAAGTCACAACACAGTGGAGAAACAGAAAAGGAAACAGCAGTATGCAGAAGGGACCACACATGGAGCATGTCAGCTCCACAGCAAGAGTCTCTGGTGAAAAGTCAAGCATTTGTCCCTATGATGTATCAATCTTCCACCTCTTCAGTGTTCCTTCATTCAACATGTCCACACGCACTATTAGATGAGCCTTTGGAGGTCAAAGGCTCAAACCACATCTGAACCACTGCCCCAACTGTTAGCAGACTCCCAAATCCTAGCCTATGAAGATGGGCCTGTTCTCTTCTATCCTATAGAGAGCAGCATCAAAATAGGCTGGGCCATTTTCATTGTCCACCCCCGATAGATGACCAAAGCATGAGCAGAAATCACAGTGGTCCAGGCATAAAGAGATGATGTTCCAAGATGAGTTCAAGGTGTGTGTGTGTGTGTGTGTGTGTGTGTGTGTGTGTGTGTGTGTGTGTGTGTGTGTGTGTGTGTGTGTGTGTGCTTCCTGTGGCTTTGGTTTCCTTTTCTATAAATTGAGATGGTCATAGCCCTTAAGATGAAGAGTTTAGGACTCAGGAGAAAATCTTTCACAATAGAGTCCAAAGCACAATAGAGTCTAAAGGCATTTGAATATTCAGCTCAGCTTGCAAAAGCAACAACCACATAAACAGAAGAGGCATCAGAGACCTCCTCCCCAGGAACATGAATGTCATTTTTATTATTGTTACCTTCAAATTCATTTGGTCTCTTGTGAGGGAAAAGTTTCAGATCTTTTCAAATCTACATCTGACATCTGCCTGCTTCCTCAGCCAAATCTGACTTGGAATTGGTAGGAGAAAAAAAAGCTATAGGTGGGCTGAGAGTATGGTTCTGTGGCAGTGCATCCACCCAGCACCTGCAAGGTCCTGGGTTCAGTTCCCCTCACTGCCCAAAACAAATTTAAAAACTCCCAACAAAACAGTACTAGAGATGCTGATAAAGTGAGGTGATGTCACAAATAACTGCACATGAAACACATGACCAGTGCAGCAGACACAGGAGACTGAATCCACCAGATTCAGCTCTCTGCACACAGAGACGATTGCTTGGGAGTTATCATCCCCTCTATCACTGTTTAAAGGCCAATCAGTACTAAAGATGTCCCATTTTGCTATAACAAAGAGCTGGGCTAGAGTTTAACACTTCTCTTCTTCAAGGTCAATGACCTTAAAGTACATCCTAGATTTTCTGTCTTCAGCCCTGTAGGGTAACTTTGAAAGACACTTTAAGGACTGTTTGCCTGGCAGAGGAAAATATATATCTTTGTAATTCCTGGTCAATTTCCCTCTGCAAACCGAGGTAACAACCTGAGACAAGCGAGCCTGACCAACACTTAGTGTTGGGGGAGGAACAGAGTGGTACTATACAAGGCCCACCTGCTCCTGCCGGCCCTCCTTTATCACTAAACTTAGAATACTCCAAAATGCTTTTGTTGCTGTTTCTGGAATTTTCTTGAGTAGTTAAGCCTTTCAAAAAAAAAATGCCACAATCAAATGTACTAAGCACTCTTCCACTCTAAATGGATGTAAGAAAGTCAGAAGGATATGCAAAAGCTAAATCTTGATTTCAAAGTAGAAAAGGAAGTTCTAGAGCCTGAGAAAAGTGTAGGGAAGTTGAGGGGTTGGCAATGTTAAGAGGACTCAGGAGTACAGCTGGATAGAAGGGTGCCTTTTAATGGACCAGAGCGCAGTAGAACAGCTATGGTCGACAGCAACTAATTGAATATTTCAAAAACAGCTGACGGAGAAGCTTTTTTAACATTGCCAAGACAAAGAAATGATATTCAGCTGAGTTGATGGATAGGCCAATCACTCTGATATGATCGTTAACATTATGTCCCATAAATATGGACAATTATGTGTCAATTACAGAGATGGCTCAGCAGGCGAAGGAGGACACCAATCAAGCCTGACAACTTGAGTTGCATCCCTGGGAATCTCATAGTGGAAAAGCACAACAGACTCTTGCAAGTTGCCTTCTGTCTTACACCCAGGTGTGTGCGCACACATACACATGCGGGCACACACGCACATAAAACAAATAAAATTTTTTAACAAGTTAAGGTATTAAGCAAGAGGCTAGAGAGATGGCTCAGTGGTTCACAGCACGTACTGCTTTTAGAGAGCATCCAAATTCAATTCCCAGAATTCACATGGGGCAGCTCACAACCACTTGTAACTCTAGCCCTGGGGATCCAACATCCTCTCCTAGCATTTGAAGACACTTTGCACTTATGTATTCACAACATCCCCAGTCCACCCCTGCACACACATCCACATAATAAAAACAATAATAAAATATTTCTAATGTGTTAATAATAACCATAATCAAAGAAGTTGCTGAGAAGTAAGCGAGATAGTTAAAAGCTACTTTCTCCATTGGTCACAGGCCCAGCATCACATGCTAACAGCTGCCCACGGAAAGGAACTTCAAGGGCAAGGGACTGCCCTGTCCTTACAGCTAGTCTGGGGACAAAAGGAGGTTTCTTCAGGGAGTTGGTGCCATTTTAAAGACAAGCCAACTGTGCCTCATTAGGGAATAAAGGGAGGTGCCACTGCCTGCCAGCTGTGGCTGCCATCCAGCTGGCTTGACTTTGTGGTCACTTCTTGTGGGCAGCAGCAGCCCACAGGCACCAAAAGAAAGCGGAAGTAGCCAGTCTCACCATGGAGATGCGTTCTAGTTACTCTCCAGTGCCAACTGCTTGTGCTCACAGCCGTTCTGTTCAAAGATGCCTGACTCCCCTAATTGGTTCAGAAACACTAGCTTGCAGAGAGATGAAAGCTAACGGGCAGTTTCCAGAGTCAGTCAGGGTGTGATCTCACCAACCCCACTTGGCTGTGCTTTTAGGTCCACTGCTAGAGATGCATAAGAACCAGACAGGTGGTAACTGCCAAGACCTTACCATGGAAGTTCTGGACTCATCGCCACACCATAGCAACACACAAGAGGCATGTGGAATGTGATCTGTGTTCCAGGGACCATGTTTGAAGCTTCTTGCTCTGAGATCTTAAGCAACCCACTTCTTCTCTGTTGGGAGGCCTGGATTTCTTCATCTCTCAAATGTGGAAGTTGGACCAGATGGTCTGTGAGGGCTTATTTTGAGTAGCTATTATCTAATGCTCAATGATTCTAAATGCTAGCATATCTGTTTTAAGGATGTGCCATTTGTGTAGAAGGGAAAAAGTCATATTCATGCACAGACACGTGACTTAGAAGCATGGACCTCTTCTTAAACACTACCCATGCCCAGCCTCCTAGGATTGCATCTATCACCACACAGAGTTCTGTCCTAAGAAGCCTGTGAAAGCCACACTCAAGGATCCAGCTCTATCTGCTCTGCAGTCTGGTTTATCCACTGGTATCCTGGACTTCTGTCTCTGTACCCATCAAGGTGGCACCCAGAGTTCATCAGCACACACCACACCCTAGGTGGGCTCTGGTAGAACTACCTTGGCCTATCAGCTAAGAAATGGACAATCCAGTTCATCACATGACACCCCAGACGCATAGTCCATTTCAACTTAGGTACACCCAACAATGGTCCTATGCATTCATTACATGCCCCACATTGGCACAGGCTTGCCTTGAGCTCTTCCTAGCTCTTGGCATACACATTGGTGCCCATCTTCTCTGCTAATCTTCCCTTCCCCCTCACCCAGACCCAGCAGGACCTCCCTGTCATCTGGTCCTGGGCATCTTTCACTTGGTTATAACATGATGGTCTAGCCTGTGGTAGTAACTCTCCAAGGATGCCCTCTGTACTGGCAACGCAAGTATCCTTTGGAAGGTAGCTAGATATACAGAGTTCCAGTTTGCCCCAGCACTGGATCTGTGGGTCAAAGGCCCCCTGGATAATTAGACACCTAATTATCAATACACAGCCCCCGTATGCATAGTCGTGGGAGGTCAAGGGTCCCAGTTAGACGATACTCTTGGATAGCAAGTACTATTGCCCTCTCCTGGTCGCAGTTCAGACTTCTGGGCAAGAACACTAAAATCAGGGTGCTTAGTGGCCCAGCAAGGAAGTGGCTCAGGAAGATTCCATGCAGAGAATGAGTAGGCTTGCCATATGAACTGGATCTCACACACAGCTGCAGAGAGCCTCATGACGTTTAGGCTAAGGGGTGGGTCATAGGAAAGGTGACCTTTAACATCCAGGTTTAAAGGTCAGCAGAACAAAGCTTTCTATCTCCCTATCTCAGAAAAACTTCTACCACCAAACTGAAAGGGGTCACCAGCCAAGCTGGAAGCTGAGTTAGGCATCACTGGTGCCAAACTACCATCTGGGGAGCTGAGACACCCAAAGGTGCTCCCTCCCCCTTACCTTCCTGTAACACAGAGATTTATAGTACTTCCCTGGATCTTGCACCTTAGAACTTTCCTGGTGAATCTGGGGCATGGAGAAGATGCCAGATGGGCAGGAAGAAGCCATGCTTTATATTTAGAAAAAGTTACAAGACGAATATTATCAAAAGCATAAATAAATCCACATCAGCTCTCTTCTCCATTATGTGCCTTCAACTACCTGTCCCAGGTGAGCCTCCCCTCTACAAACACTCCTTCCCATCTTTCCACACAGCTCCCCACCCCCACACCTATCAATTACTTGGCTCATACCTCCTCTTTCTGCTTGTGTCTGGGGCACATGAACAGTGCTCCTGGCACATGGTCCACAGACATTCCAGACCCAGCAGGTAGAACACAAGTCCCACAGGGGTTTCAGACCCCTGCCTCTGCACTCTTAAAGGCATTTTCATGATACACAGAAAGGGCAGGTCAAGCACATTTCTGCAGAAGTGTTCTTACCATGGGTGGGTAGCTGGTCCTGAAGGGGAGCTAGCTGCTCTAGAAGACGTCCCAGGGTTGTTCTGAAGCCCCAGCTCAAGAGCAGGCTCCCAGCAGCTTGTTCTGCATGGCACCCTCTGGGGAAAGTGAGGCTGAAGCAAGCAGCTGCCCCAGGGCCAGAGCTCTGAGCACCCTGGGGGACGTTCCTGTGGCTTTTCTCACCACTGTCATCACTGTTCTTTCACAAAGAGTCCACTACATTGCACAGTTCCTCCCAAATCTGCTCCAGTGCATACTGGGAAATCAACAACTCATGCAGGCCTTTCCAGATACAATTTCTAGAGGGCTTCCCCCCTTTTCCCTCCTGTCTCAGCTTTAAAAAAAATTGGCTGAGGTCACAGCATACAATGGCTAAGCCTGTGTCACTGACCAGATGACTCCCACCCCTAAGCCTCATAACAAGGGCACCTTTGTCTAGTGAATTTTAGGCAGGACTCCCTGGGCCTGCCTTATCCCTGCTGGGAGAAGTTGCAGCCAACTTCTTCCCGAATCTAAGTCAGGACCCTGGCCCGGGCCCTGGTTCCAGCTGTGTGAACCCAAGGCCTGATAAAAGTCAGCATGAAAAGAATGGAGAATTTCTAGAAAGGACCATTGTGTGAAACTCTTCTCTGGCCTTGGCCTTAAATGTACACTTACCACTACAAAGGCTGTAAGTGAAGACAGGGCTGGACCCAGGAACATTACTGTATCCACCACCTAAATAGATTTAGAAGCTTTCTGAAGCTGGGAGTCAGCTCCGTGGGATGAAAGCTCGTAGAGTTAGCATAAGAACCCAGAACTCAAGATTTTTAATGCCCAGAACTCAAGAAAGCCACATATACACAGTAAATGTGTCTATAACCACAGAGGTTGTAGCAAGATAGAAGACAGCAGAATTCCTGGCTCCTGGGCCAGGTAGCCTGATGAAAAAGAGATGCCATTTCTGAAAGGTTCAGGCATTATGCTGGCCTGCCCCTGTTACCTGGTGAAACAGGCAATATCCTGGTCAGCCCAAGGTTCCATGGGAACTAAGTCTGCACACAGGTGCAGAGGACCCCTTTAAAAGATAAGTCCCTGCCCATTTACGCTCTCTGTTTCTCTGTTTCTCTGTTCCCGCTCTCTGTCCCCTCTCTCTGTTTCTCCGCTCTGTCTCTCTATGGCAACCGGCCATGGCGGTCAGCCATTTACCCTGTTCCTCTTCTTAGTCTCCCCTTTCTGCCGGGCATTATAATAAACTTATAGTCTTATGTCTGTCTCAGCATTTCTCTTTTCTTCTTTTTAAACAAAAGAATAACAATTTCAACAAGGGGAGAGGCAAGGACTCATACCTGAGCTTGTCCTCTGACTTCTGCAGGCAAGCCATGACATACAGATGCCTGTGTTCATGCATCCACGAGCTTACACACATTTAAATACACATGCACACATACAGAGAGAAATAAATGAATAGAAGCCTTCTGGAGCCATTGAATATTTAGCACTTAAAGCACATATTTCTGTGTTCACTTTCTGTTACAAACTGGGATTTTAGCAATTGATTGTGTTTTCTGGGTTGGGGATCAAATTCATGGCCTTCTACATACTAGTCAAGCATGCTACCATGAGGCTGCATCCCCTTACTGATTCTTTATATAGAACTAAACAAGCCAGACAGTCACCCAGGAATGAGGTTAGACTAGAGTCTCACTGCCACTGTTCCACTACTCTGAGATCTCAGGCAAGGCATCTAAGTTTCAATTCTTTTTTACATGTTAAGTAGAGACCCTCAAGTATCCTTCTAAGTGGTTGTGGCCATCAAAAGGGAAATAAAACAAGCATACATGGCAGTGAGGATACTGTGTGCACTCAGTAAGAGCCGATGAGCCACTGTTGTGACATTACTGTCATCAGTGGCTGAAAGGGAGATGTGCAGCTGTTCTGGGCCCAAGAAAAAGTCTACATTTGACAATGATAGGCAAATAAGCCAAGTGAAAAATGCACAGGTCATTTTTCTAGAGATATAAAAATGCCCTGTAAGAATAACAGAAAGATGTTTAACATCAGGGAAATGCAAATCAAAACCACAGCGAATTATCACCTTGCATCCCTTAGGACTGGTTACCTATTTTTTTCTTTTTTCTTTTTAAGAACAAGTGTTGGTGAGAATGTAGAAAAACTGAAAACTCTCGTGTATTTCTGGTGGGAATGTAAAATGGTAGTGTTCTTAGGGAAAACAGCATGGCTGCTTCCTTAAAAACAGGATCATCCTAAGATTCAGTGACCCTACTTCTGGTTATATACTCCAAAGAGATGAAAGCAAGGTTTTGAAGAGATATTTACACATTTTTGTTCATGACAAAAATAGTCCACGTGTCCACTAAGGATAAAGGAATAAACAAAAAGTTGTGTAGGGTTTGGGGAGATGGTTTAGTGGGCAAACCACCTGTTATGCAAGCGTGAGGACCTGAGTTTTGGTCCCCAGCACTCAGTCACACGTATCTGTTACCTTAGCACTGGGGACATGAGGCAAGTGGATCCCTGAAGCCTGCTGGCTAGCCAGTGTAGCCAATCAGAGATCCCCAAGTATAAGAGACCCTGTCTCAAAATGTACCGTGGAGAGCAGTTAAGAAGACACTTAGCATCAGCCTCTGGCCTACACACACACACACACACACACACACACACACACACACACACACACACACACACACACACACAAAGTTTGCAACAATAGCAAATAAAATGGAGTATTAGTTTGTCTTTAACAAGGAAAGGACATTATGACATACGCTACAACATAGGTGAGCTTTAACATTATGCTAATTGAATTGAACTCATCAGGATGGCTAAGTTCTATATGACTCTACTTAGATGAGGTTCTTAGGGCAGCCAGACTTAGACAGAAGGGAGAATGGTGGCTGCCAGAGGCTGGAGGATGAAGAGTTGCCTGGAGGTACAGTTTTAATTGGATAAGATGGAAAGGTTTGGAAGGTGGGTGGGGGTGATGGCTGCATAGCAGCATGAATGCCTTTAATGATACCCAACTCTACTCTTATGGTGACAATGGAAGATTTTATGTTACGTACATTTACCAACAATTAAAAAGGAAGGTTTGTGATAGGCACAGTTGGTTTAACTTAATGGACCCTGGATCACTACAACACAAGATATACAAGTACAAAATCTCAAGAGGGGAAGTTATACCCACAGGAAAGCCAACCCAGTCCCTTGGTGAGGGGAGCTAGGAAGCCCAACTAGAAAATAAGCTGAGCATCTACAGCAGGGCTCACTACAGCCCATCTTCTGTGCGGTCTAAGGGAAACTGAGGCAACACAGTTGTCATCCCACAGTCAATGAATGGCTTTCCTATTAAGGTCTGTATTGCAGACAGAGTGGGTGACAATGACCTCTGCTTTAAGCACAAAAGCTTTTGGTTTTCCATGTCATTGTGACTGCTCTCTGGTTGTCTCTCTTTCACACCTGGTGGTAGGGCTTATCACTCTCTTCTCAAGGCTATGGCTTTGAGCAGCCCCAGGCTGCTTGCTCCATAAATGCTCTGCCCTCTGTACTGGTGAGGCTCCCATCTGCTGTAGTCATGACCACTGATCTTTTTCTCAGCCAGTATGTAGCTCAGGTACCCTTGAAGGGATCATATATCTCATGTTACTGAGTCTTTTTAAAATTATTTATTTATTTACTTTTATTTTATGTGCATTGGTGTTTTGCCGCATGTTTGTCTGTGTGAGGGTGTCAGATCTTGGAGTTACAGACAGTTGTGAGTTGTCATTGGGTGCCAGGAATCCAACCCAGGTCCTCTGGAAGAATATCCAGTATTCTTGAGCCATCTCTTCAGCCCCATGACTGAATATCTTAAGAAACCAAAAGAGAATTCTATTGTTATCTCTGTTTACTAGAGGAGAAAATAGCGACTCTTGAGGTGGAGCAGAAAGGAAGAGTTGGAAGAAGCAGCAAGGGCCAGTATAATAGGAAGGCAGCAAGGGCCAGTATAATAGGAAGGAGATGCTAAGAGACGTGGTTCAGGTGCCATGATCAAGAGACAAGAAGGAATGAGAAGCAGAGATGAGGATGGGGTGAGGCCACAGGGGCCATGAGATCCTCAGATTTAGGAAACACAGATCTCTGAGCACAGGGGTACATGCCTGTAATCCCGACACTTGGATGCTAAGGCAGGAGGATTGTTTCCAGGCCAGCCTGAACTATATAAAACAAGCATGTCTCAACAACAACAATAAATAATAATAATAATAATAATAATAATAATAATAATAATAATAATAATAATAATCATGCCAGCCTGAAGACCTGAGTTCAGTCTCTGGGCTGTAATCACAAGCAGAAAGAGAGAACAGATTCCAAAGATTGTCTTTTGACTTTTACAAGTGCCATGGCATATGTCTCTGCCTTTATAAAACAAACAAAAAAATCAATAAATGTAATTTTAAAAATTAAACGAAACTAAACAAACCAGTAACAGCAGCAAAAAACACCTGCAGCTGTCTGATGGTTCAAATCAGCCACTAAGGGGGCAGGGCCCCCATTGGCAGCAGTTCATTCACTACACCGTCTCTGGGAAGTATAGAAGAAAGCCTGGTGGGAGCTCAAGACCTCAGCTTTGTGTCATAAAGGCACACACAGGACCAAGGTGCTTCCCTGCTCTTGTAAATGGGCTCTCCCACCCACCGTTGCTAAAAGCAAAACTGCATTTGAATCTGGATGGACATGCCCTTTCTAGTTCTTTAAGCTTCATGGAATCACAATGGCCATGGAAGTTGTCATAGGCCCTGGCTTCTTGATTTTAGCAGGGAGGGCACAGTTTTAAGGCTGGTCTACTAACAGTTGTCATCAATACCATCTTGGCTTTGTGTGCACACCACTGACTACACAGAATAATGGCTGCCCCTGCAAATCCACTATGGCCACTATCTCATGGCCAGATACCTCTCTGGGCTGCTGTAAACCAGGAACTATGCTCTGACCTGGGCTAAGCAGAACACATTCTTAGTCCTGAAGACTTTCTTCTTCAGGATTCCCCTAAGCTAATCTCTCAGATGTGACGGACTCGGGGATAACATGGTTATCCATAACAGGGTAATAGATTCTGAGTTTCATTTGGGAAGTCACTGAGTTTTGTTTTATTAATGGTCCTTTTTTCTTAAGGGTTGGCTGTAAGAAATAAACTGATTAGTTGGTTCTCCATTTAGCATCTGTAAATCAGGTAGATGTCTACATCCAAGGCCAGAGGTACAAAGGAGAGGTGGCCGGGAGCTCATGATTGAAAAGCAGAAGACTGCTAATCATTTCCACAGAGCCTGATACTGCAGACCCACAAGATATTATTCTTTGTTTCAGCTGAATTGAAAATCATCAACCAAAATAGGCCACTTTGCTGTAGGGCCTTGTCCTCTGCAGGATGAATCGGGTTGTGTTATAATGGTAATTAATAAGAAGGAACATCTGGCTATGGTGATGAGTCACTTTTCCTAGATGCTTCATAGTCATGAAGGGAGAAATTATTCAACCCCCTGTGCAGTCTCCAGGGTACAGGGTCTCAGGCATCCCCTCCCTCACATGTGGACCCTGGGTTACACGATCAATCAACCAGCTAATAGTTACTAATTATCCTTTCCTAGTGCCACAAAAGATATGAGCACCTTTACAGTAGTGCCCAACTCTTAAAATTTGGAAGATACAGATAAGTCACAAATGGGGGTGGGGATGGGGGAGGGGAGAAACGGCTTTCCAGACAGGCTGTAGCCATGCCAAAAGGCTAAGTCTGGAGACAATAAGTGCTTTCAGAATCCAGGGAGGGCGGGATCCCTGTAGGCTGGGAGGATGAAGGGAGGCTTCTGAGAAGATAAAGAATTTGCCCCACAGCAGAGATAAAAAGGAAGGGCTTAACCCAAGTGCCAGGGACATGATGTAAGAAGCACAAAGCAGCTAGGTATCCAATGAGATGAGCGCAGTGGGAGAAAGTGAAGCTGGTTCCAATGAGAACGGGAAAAGCCAGAACCAGAACCCAGGGATCCAAGCTGGGATGGGAACCAGTTTAGGGGTGAGGTGTAGAGTTTGTTGGCTCTAGATCCAAGTTCAAAGTGTGTTACCAGGACTTGAAGGTTGTCTACCTGCCATGTTCCTTGTGGGCAGTGGAGGTCAGACTGGCCCTTGACACATGGAGCTGGTGGCATGTGGAGAGAGTGTGGCCAAATCCTATAGGTGGATTCAGGGTTCAGAAGGAAAGATGGGGGGAGCTGAACTTGAGACACATGCTCTCTGAATTTAAGTCCTCCTCCCCTGTCCTCTTTATTGGTGTACACTGTCTCCCAAGCCCTTCTCCAAGACTTTTAGAGGCAAGAACCAGGTCCTTGTCCCAGATTCCTCTCTCCTCACCCAGAGCCCAATGCTCTGGGCTACATAGGGGATTTAATAGATTCCATTTCTAACAATGTTTCACACATCAAACAAAGAAGGGAATCCAGCATGTCGCAATTTATTCTTCTTGTCTAAGAACACACTCCCTGGTACCCAGAGGGTGTGACCCCTGCTTATCTTGGAAAGAGGAGGATGGACTAGGAACTGATGCGAAGCCCAAAAGGAGCTGGTAAGTCCTGAGCTGGAAGAGAAGACACTAAGATGAGCTGCCACTGGACAGAGAGAAAACTCAGCCGCAAGGAGTGGCAGGCTCCAGGCCTAAGGATGTGTGTGTGTGCTGGGCAGAGGTGGAGGGACAGGCAGCCAAGCTCCTGCATGCAGCATGAAGATGGTTTTATGTGTCCACACCACAAAAGATTCCCAATACTGAGTGAACATATCAGAAATGGTGTTCAGTATTTAAAACCCTCTGACAGCTGAAGAGATGGCTCAGTAGGCAAAGGAGACTGCTACCAAACCAAACTGACTGCCACGATTCTAAGGGGTTTCCCATTCAGTGTCTCCCAGGTTCAGTCATTCTTAGTCTGCTGTTACAAACTGCCACACCCCTGGGCCATAGCAACACTGTTATTTTATTTTTTTTAAAGCAGTACTGGGCATGGAATCCGGGTCCATGTACATGTTAAACAACCACTCCACTACTGAGCCATAACCCTGGCCTACTCAAAATTTCTGAACTAACAGCCAACTTAAATTAAGGCTACGTCTAAGTAATGACATCTAAGAAGTCACGGGTATGATTTGGTGGTTTTATTGTTTTTTCTATCATACACAAAAATGAATATAGCGTAAAGGGTGTCATCTCAACATGTTCTAAAATTACCTGTGGAACCTCCATTGTAAGCTCAGTGCATGTTAGGAAACACACAGGCTGTGTAGAAAAGCAGCCTGGCGCATCCAGAAAATGATCTCAGGTTGCTTTTGTAATCCTAGAAAACCAAACCTGAGTTCCCTGAAGACACTCAGCTCTGAATCACTATGGGGAAGTAAAGGAGACAGTGAAGAGAGATGTGAGTGAGGCCCGTGATGAGGGGGCTGGAAGCTGCTCCGGAGCCAACAGTCAACCTGCCACTGACTAATTATTGAGTTAGCACAAAGAAGAAAAGAAAGAAGGAAGCACTTACTCAATCTTGGGAGAGACGAAGACAATTGGAGAAACCACACAGGAACTACAAGTTCAGCAGAAGAGTGGAGAAAGATGTCTTCCAGAGGAAGAGATGGGCTATGTGGCAAACAGTATGCACCTTTGCCACCGGGCCCAAGTAGAGATGCATGCTATGCCTTCAGCAGTCTGACATGAGGGACAGGACTGGCAGTGATCTGATCCCCCTCTGGGCACACATGTATCAAGGACCTACTCTTCCCTCTATACCCACCACTGAAGCCCAGAAGTTTCCAGGAAACAGGGGAGCAGGGAGCACAGGGAAATGGGAGGGGCTCTGGCAGGTTGATCACCTGTTCTGAAAGCCACTGTGAAGCTGAAATTGGGAACTAGACAGTGTATGTGTGTGTGTGCGCGCTCGTGTGTTATAGAAACCACGGGTTAGTCCCTAGAAAGGCAGACAACCTTCCTGCAAACAAAAAAGGTGCAGAGGTCAACAGGAGTCCACAGACTCTGTATGGAGGTATATGCCATGGGTGTGCTATAGGCTAGCACAAGACTATAAGAATGAGAAGAAAGGAGGCTGGGATGATGGGAGAGGCGACTCGGATGAGGAAATGGTCAAGCTGAAAGCTGAAACGAAGAACACATTTCAGAAAACAATTTAGAAGAAACTTGGGAAACTGACAGAAGTCGTGACCTCTGAGAGAGGAACAGAAAGTTGGAATGGAAAAACACAGCTGAGATCAAAGGGATGACCTAAAGATGGAAATGCATGAGTCGCGGCTCACAACGGGAGCCTGCTCACTCAGATCCGTGTTGGTGGAGCCATGGAGAAGTGCTGATATCAAAATACAAAATTTGGAACTGGGCAGTGTGGCACATGTCTAAGAAGACTCAGGAGGTAGAGGCAGAAGGATTAGGAGTACGGAGTCATCTTCAGCTACACTGTGAGTTCAGAAGCTCTGTTGCCTCAAAAAAGACAAGGAACAAACAAAAGGATTAGTAGGACTAGAAACGTGGCTCAATTGGTAGAGCGCCTGCCTAGCCAGCTCGGAGTTGGAACTCCAGCACCACTTAAATGCTGTATGGTGGAATAAACCTTGCAAACCCAGCACTCAGGAGGTAGAGGCAAAAGAATCATGAATCAAGGTCATCCTTAAACATATTAAAAGCTCCATTATATTATATTGCAACATAAATATATGTATGTGTATGTATATGTATGTATATGCATGTGTTGCTACTGTTTAACAAGCTGCAGATGGGACCCTCTTTCTCAAAACTTTGCAATCACAGATGTACCAAAGCAAGCTGTGCTAACATCTCACGTGTGACAGAAACAGGAAGGCTTGTCTTGAGCATGCAAAGGAAGACACCACCCACCTAGCCTCCAGGCACTGAGAGATAAATCTACCTCAGGAAGGTGCCAATGGGGAAGTCTCCAATCAAGTGTGAGTCATTTCTTGCCTTGTGTAGATAGTGAGCTGTGCTGTGTGGCAGATTTTCCACCTCAGGGATAAAGCCTGACCTTCAACTCTCCATCCTCTCTCAAGGGATCCTTCTCAGATTCAGACCATGGTAATGGGAGGCAGTACTTCAATGATCACTTGATTCCATCTTGCCATTTTACAAATGGGGAAGTTGAGGGCTGGAGACTAGGAATGAACACTAAGTCTTCCAGGTCTCAATACATAGAGCCCTCCAGCTGCCCTAACTTGGTATAAACTTTACAATACTACCATTGAAGACTACAAAGTGAGCTGTGGTCAGACAGTGCAGCAGCAGCAGCCAAAGCCTGGCTTAGGACCTTAGCACTCCTCAGGGAGAGGTGACACTGACAGCCACTTCCCCTTTATTTATGGTCAATGAGCCCTGTGGAGGAAGAGGTCCAGGGAGGAAACATCTGTGAACACATAGTGACATCATGAGCCCACTTGATTTTCCCTTTGGCAAATCCTCTTCTGTCTTCCTTATCCCTACAATGCAACACTCCAGCCAAACAAGAGGGCCTGGAAGATTCCAGGGCTTCTGGAAAGAGCATCCTACAGAGATTTCCAGCATGAGATGTTCGTGACTGCACTGGGCTGGGGACAGGAGTACCAGACAGGCAGAAGCCCCACAAATCACTCACAGGGCCTCAGATATCTGTCTCCCCCAAACTCAACCCCGGCTTCTGGTCTCCAGCCAGTGCCAGAAAGAGCACATGCTAGGTTCAAATCACATTCTGGTAGTCACATAGGTTTGGAAAACCACTTCTCTATGTGAAACATACAATGGAAAGCATAAGCCGGCATGGTGGCACTGGTAGACCCTGCTGCACTGAGTCTGGGGCTAGCCTGGATTACAGCTCTCTATCTTACACAAATTTGGTGACCATTCAAGTCAGAGGGTAGGAAAGCTGGTAGAAATGAATTTGCTTTGGATTGCTTTCCATCACCCGTTAAGTCTCTGGATGACATTTGTGAACTGCCATCAGCTGAGGGCATAGAGGCTCCCTCCCTGATGCTGCCTGGGCCTTCCCAACAGGTTGTTCGGAACTCCCAGAACAGCACTATCTAACCTTCTTGACACTGATCAGGCTGACCAAAGGAGCCGGAGGGAGGACACGGAATTGACAAGTGCAGGATGCAGAGGACCATTGCTCCCTGTGAGTCTTGTGGGCATAGGACTATCCTAGAAAGTTGAGCTGGCTTGATTTTCCCTTTGTAAATTCTCATCTGACCATTTCCTGACAGCTAAGACTCAAAGCTCTAGACAGACAAGAGAGCGGAAGACACAGCGACTTCCAGCGCAAGGTGTGCTCCACTGTTTCCGGACCTCCAACAAGAGGTGCAGACTTATACGCAAGGCCCTGCCACCCTTCCTGAGATGAGCCATGCATGCCTTTGCTTTTTCACTCTAGGCACTTCCCTCAAAAGGAGACAGATTTGATAGGGAGACACAGGGACCGCAGGTCCCCCCATTTCCTGTCCATTGGATACTTCCATCAGTTCCACTGCCTCCATTTTTCCACGAGATCTGGCGTGTTTGTTGCCCTTAGGTGCTGCACAATGGTGGGGGCCAGCTTATTTGATTCCTACATGAAACCTTGGGGGAATCCTTATTTTCACTTCATAGTGTGGTTTGAACCTGATGTTCTGTCTCTAAGCCTAGTACTGATCCCTCCTCACCCCAGGCTGCCCCTGAGTCCAAGTACTGAACCTCTGCTGCCTCCCAAGGTAAACATTCTAGTTTGTAGAGGAAGCCAGGCAGCCAGCCCCCTCATTATCCATTTGATCCAGGGATGGTGATGCTGATTGCAAGTAGGGAGGTTGGTTAACTGGGGAGGGATGTAGCCGCAGGGGGAAGTGGATTGTTAAATAGGTAGGTAGCACAATCACAGCATATGTATTCCTACAACCAAGAGCTCTTACCAGCATCCAGGGTGAAGTGTCTCCCAGGAGGTAGCCACTGAGTGCTGAGTTGCTGCAGCAGTTTTGTTTGGGGCTCTGACAGAGCTAGGAGTTCTAGCAGGCAACTCCTACTCATTGACCAAAGCAAGAGGCAGACACAGCTCCCACTAGGCTCCCATACTAACCCTCTAATCATGGAAGCCTCCCCTCTACATTGCATTTTGGAAGCCTAGATAGGGACTGTCTCCTGGGATGTGTACTCCCACCCTGCTTCACTTCTCCACCCCTTGCTGCTCTGGTTTGAGTGGCCTGGGATGAATACTCATCTGTTACTTAATAGCACAAAGAGAATATTCTATTCAAATCTGTGTCCAGACACAGATGGACGTAAGAAATGCACAAGCCAGAGATGGAGCTCAGTTGACGGAACGTCTGCCTAGCATACATGAAGACCTACGTACAATTCCCAGAACTCATAAACTGGACATGGGGATAGATGTCTGCAATCCCAACACTCGGGAGGTAAAGGCAGAAGGACCAAGGAGTTCAAGTTGATCCTTGGTTAACAATGAGTTTGAGGCCAGCCTGGACTGGACTACATGAAACCCTGTGTGTATGTGTGGGGTCAGGGGGTCAAGTAGGCTTCTTCCCAGACTTTAAGCAGCACTTGTCAGCTTATCTGGCATATGAGCATCTCTTTTTCTGGAATGACCCATGCACCAAGAGCAAGAGTAGAGAGAGAAAGAAAAACTGGAGGAGTCTAGGGGGTGGAGACAGCACTGCCCATGTGCCAGTCTGCTTCACAATGGGAGGGCCTAACCCCCACCCCACTTCCCCAAAGCACATAGAAATGAAATGGGCCAGGGAGACAAGGTGGCTTGGCTGGAGCGTGGGAAACAACATTCTCAAGGGCCTTAGTCAATTCTCCAAATAATCCATTTGGGAAGGGCTCACATAGACTATGTACTGAAGCAATCGAAGCTGGAAGTGACCAAGTGATTGTGAAATGGCATCTGAGTTACCAGCACAATTTTTGAAATCAGCATGTGACTGGCCCTTGCCTACATATTACAAAGAACCTGAAGGTGATAGCACACTCCTTTTATCCCAGCACTCGGGAGGCAGAGGCAGGAGAACAGTTAGGGTTACACATAGAGAAACCTTGTCTCAAAAAAAAAAGAAAGAAAGAAAGAAAGAAAGAAAGAAAGAAAGAAAAAAGGAAAAGTACTGGTAGCATATTTTCATCTAAAAATCTCCAGTTCCTTGAATGCCTGGTTATCCTTGATACGTTTGAGCAGCCTACCTGGTCCCTTAGAATGAGACTCAGTTCCCTGGCTCTGTTGCTGGGGCCACATACTTCTGCTCCCAAGGGAAGTCAGCCAAGTGACTCTCTTTAAAGGTCAGCTGAACAATCTTATTTCTTTTTTAGATTGGAATACATCCCTAAGAGTTCTCACATTGGAGACTTAATACCCCATGCAATGGTGCTAGGAATTGGGACCTTTGAGTGCTAATTAGGTCATGAGAGCCCTGCCTTCATAGGTAGATGAGTGTTACTATCTCAGGAGTGGCTTAGTCACTTTGAGGATGGGCTTGTAAACAAAACAAGTCTGGTCCCTTCTTGCATGTGACTCTCTTGGACTACATTGCCTTTCTGCCTTCCACTATGTGATGATGCTGCAAGAAGTCCCTCACTCAGGTGTTGCCACCATGGTTACAGGTTTCCCTAACTCTACAACTATGTATCATGTAAATTTCTAGTCTTTGTAACTTACTGTTACAAAGTCTTCGGTATTGCATTAGAACCACACAAAACAGACTAAGACATCTGTCAGCATTAAATCAATGAATCTACAGACTGAAGTGGTGAATAGTCAATGGTCATCCAAAAAAGGGACTAAGGGGCTGGACAGGTGTCTAACTGGTTAAGAGCAGAGACTGCTCTTGCTAAGGATTTGCATTCCATTCCTGGCACCTATGTTACGTAGCTCACAAAGATTTGTAACTCCAGCTCCTTGAGATCTGATCCTCTTCTGGACTCCAAGGGGTAGTGGCACTCAAGGGCACAATCCCAAATGCTGGGAGTGTGGGCATGTGCCACCACACCTGGCAAGAATTGACAGACTCTTCAATACTTGCTGTAGACATGGGTGAAGCGAATTGTTCACACACACATCCCCACCCAAGTGAAATAATAATGACTGCACACTGGCCTCAGGGATGGTGATCCGAAGAGGTGGGTGGGAACTGGGACACACTGGAGAACACACCGGAGAGCCATCAGAGCCCACTGGACAGCAGGCTGGGTGTAACTACAGCTTCTTATTGTTGTGAGAGAAGTTGGAACCCTGAATTTTTGTTCTTGAAAAGTGCGGATTTTAAGATGTTGATAACCAACTGAAAAGAATTTAAATGAAACCGTGTGTGTGTGTGGGGGGGGTCTGGATAAACAAAAACAAAATTATGACAAAGTCACAAATCTCACTGTTCTGCACTTGATTTTGCTCATCGGCCACCAGCTGTGACTGCTGATTTTCTCAGTTGGCTACCTGCATACCCTGTCATTTGAAGAGGGGCTTTTGGTTTTAAAGAGATGAATGCCACTTCTCCAGGCTGCCAGGCAGCTGATCTGCCTAGGATGTCCAGTTTGCTGGCCAGGGCATCTTACCATTGACCCTAGTGGGTGCAGCTGAATGCAGGTTTCTAGGCTATCAGTGGGAACTTTCCAAGAACTGCACATGTGTGGCATCTCCCTGGCCACCCCTAGAGCCCTGCTCCCCAGCCTGTACTAAGCTTTCCTCCATGGTAAGTACAGAAACATTTTCTTGGACAGAAGAGACCCTGGAAAATGTCCTCCTTGGATCCTTACCCACCAGCTGAAGAGAATGTTCAGAGAGGCAGGTGTGTGGAGATGACCAAGCAGGTTAAGATTTGAGTCTGGCTTAGAAGCCTGGCTGAGGGCAGGTGCATGGAGAGATGACACCGTCGTCATAGTGACCAGAGATTTATGTGAGAAAGAGAAAGCCAGCAGCTGGGGACATGGAGTCTGGTGGGACGAAGTTGGGATTGGAGCCTCCCAGGAGGTGTGAGGAATTCACTCATGCAGGCCTCGGGGGCACAGGAATGAGTGTCCTGGGGCATAGAGTGATAGTGACAGAGGTCTCCTTGGGCTTGGGTCATGATGTTTTGCCCTGTTAGAGCAGACTTGGGGGCCTGGGCACCACAGGTATTATCTTTGGAGGGAAGAAGACAGCTCCATCCCTGTGGCCAGACCATCTACTTCCCAACTAGGTAGCTTCACCCTGTCTGCACTTCTATATGGGCTTCTCCAAATGGTGCAGCGCTCTGACCCCACCTACGCCGGCCTTTCTCCGTCCTGAGGAGCCAGAGTTTTACTGTGAAGGGGAATCCACAGCCATTTTCGAGGGAGCCTGAGTTCAATTGATCACCACTCTACTTGAGGCCAGCAGCTTCCAAACTTTTATTTCTTTTGAAAGACTGATAAGTGCCAAAAGGGAAAGCATATTTTCCTTCGTACTAAAATATACAGAGACCCTTGCTATGCATAGGCACTAGGACATTTTGTTTTCCATGCTCAACACTGACTGCATGCAATGTGTGGCTTGGGACTCAAGGTTCAAGATACACTGATCCCCAGATGCAATCTCATTTTACTGAATCTTTTCCTTTAGAGCTAGGTGGGGTTGTGACTACATCAGGCCTGTGGCCAGCACTTGGAAGGCAGAAACAGAGTTGTTGATTCCAGTCTGGGCTATTTTTTTCAGACACTGTCAGAAAGAAAGGGAGGGGAGAGGAGGAGACAGACAGACAGACAGACAGACAGACTGATTGCAGGGTGCAGTAGTATGTACCTGTGGTTCTTCTAGCTATTCAGTAGGCTGAGGCAGGAAGATAATCATGTCTGGGAGTTTAAGAGCAGCCTGGATAAAATAATGGGACCAAACATCACACAAATATTAAAAAGTACAGGGTTTATGTCTTTAGACATAATTAAAATATTGGCTTATGTATGATGCTATAGGAGAGGACACCGAAATGTGATATTCTAACATTATGATTGTACTGTGTGTTGCACCATACTGAAAAATGAAATCCAAGGAGAACTCTGGCTTGGCCAATACCAGCTCACCCTCTCCCAACTATTGGAGAACAGAACTGCAGCCTGACACTTGTGGATGCTAGTAGTTGGCAATGCATGCTGTCCTCAGACATGTCACACCCCCATTGTGTCCCAAATCTGTCCTCTGTGGGATCATCCCAAATGTAACCCCAACTCACCGCAAGGCTGTGGGAAGATGTTCAACATCCTCTTACTGTCCCGAGGGAAATGAAGTCTCAGGAAAACTAGCACAATTGTCCCATGGGTAGAAAGAGCCTGAATCCATATAAATACAAGTTTTCTGCAATTGAACTTTATGCCTTTTCCCAGAGCTGTCTCCTGGATCTCATTATATAATCACACGTCCATTACTTTTCTCCAGTTCAAACACAGAAAGGCATACCCCCTGACTGTGTCCTTTTTGCAGCTCCTCTGAATGATGTGTGCCCTCAATCTGCTGCCCTGACCTCACAGCAGAAAGTGCACAGTGTCACACCCGACAGTCAGAAGGTCCATACAGAACTCCTATTTTCCTGCTCACTGGCTGTGTGACCTCAGCCAGAACATGCCACCTCTCTGTTATCTCAGATGAGAGAATGATACCAGTTGACTCCCAAAGACCTTTCCAGGCTTCCTCTGAGAACTCAACCACATCACTTACAGAGACCCGCCACCGGATGATAGAACCAAAAGAAAAATCAAAACCAAATAAGAAAGATCAAATTGGAGCATCAAGGTAAGTCCACAAAAACCAGGAGTACCTCCTTCTCAGACACCTATCCTGTTCAAGTGGCTTCCTTTCCTTTTTGGAACCTTGGTCACCATACAACCCAGACTTCCTAAAGTCGCGGGGACCATAGAAAGCAAAGAGTCATCAAAGTCCCTCCAAAGCTGCGTCCACCCCAACTCAAAGACTATTCAAGAAAGGCTTCCCTGTCTGTAGGAGTTGACTGGTCAACAGCCTGACCTGTCCCTCCTAGCCTGGGGCATCTGCATGAGAGATAACCGAAGTGTCAGGATCTGCACTCACCTTAGCCCTGCAGTCGGTCCTCATACAAATCTGACAGGCTGGTCATTTTCTGCCACCATCCCCACATCCACTTCTTCCCCGTGGCATCCGCTAATTCACTGTGCAAAGCAGCATTTATATATAGAAAGTTGCAACCACGCAGGTTAGCATTAAAATAGAGCCTTGACGTTGCCGTGGCAACCAAACAAATGATATTCAAAATGAAAGAGAAGTATTCTGCAATCGGAAAAGCATGTCCACAGCCTTCCAGGACAGCTGGGCTCTTTCCCCTGAGCAGGGTGGGACGGTCTCCAGAGGAGGACTCTGTTCTTAGGAAACTCCTCCATTAAGTCACCCGCTCTGGTTTCAGCTGAGGCCTCCCTGGCTGCAAAGGCTCCTTCCTAAAGCCAGCTCCCTCCCGGGGTGGACCCAAGGCCAAGGAGCTAGGCTTGTGTGAATATCCTGCTCAGGTATGTCAGACCATAAATGCTCAGCCCATTAGGCTCCATGGGGAAGCAGCCTGTGTGTTATTACAAGAATTCTTCTAGAAACAAAGATGCCCTCCTGCCACTGCCTGCCTTAAACAGAGAGTCAAGAGGTCACCTGCCAGCTGAATGGAATTTGGCCAGTTACTTCACCTATTGGAACCTCCAGTTTACAATACTAAGTGTGTGTGTGTGTGTGTGATAGAGGGAAGCATCCTGGAAGCTTCTACTCCTAGGATGTGTATCTTTCCCCCTTGTTTAATATTCCTCTTGGATAGAGCTGAGACCTCACCTCCACCCCATCACCTGTGCCCAGCACAGAAGCTCCTGGTTCCTAGATTTAGCATGTGGAACTTGCAATGAACTCCCTTCGTTGAAGCCACCCAGAATGAGCACAGTCTCCAGGTCAGAAGGACCCTAGGTGAGGCCAGTGCCTTGGACCAGTCTCTCAGCCTTTTGGAGACTCATTCTGAACTCAAGTGTGAACTGGAAAGGCTTGAAAAAGAGGCCTGTCAGTTCCAAGTGCAGTAAGGATGCATGTTGCAGAGTATTGGGCACTCTGAAACATGGCCGAGGGCATGGGTGACACCACCCTGAGGGCCAAGTGCCAGTTTCCCATCATGCTAAGCACACACTTGTCATCAGACTTGCAAGCCCACTGTCAGGGATTTATCCATGATAATGAAAACAGGTGTGCACACAAAGTCTGATTCACAAATCTTCAGAGAAGTGACTAGAATTTGGATCTTAAATGTCCCCCAAAGCCTAGAGTGTTAGGGGTTTGGTCTCCTATCCACTGATAAGTGATAGCCACTTTAAGAAGTGGAGCCTCATAAGAGTTGTTCTGGTCACTGTCCTAGAAGGAGACAGTGAGACCCCATCCCTTTCTCTCCATTTTACATCTCAATCTTGAGGTGAGCAGCTTAGCTTCAACAACCCCTCCTCACCATGGTGCAATACCTTACCTCAGGGCTCAAGTTGACAGAACACAGACATCACAGGCTAAGAAGCTGGGGTCAGAGGTTAGATAGTTTGCCATTCTGTTCATGGGACAAAGCCATGAAGATGGAAAAGGCGCCAGGGGTTTGGGTGGGGAAGGTATGAAAGAAAAAGTCATGTAGAAAGAAAAATCTTTTCGAGACAGGATCTCACTGTGTAGCCTTGGCTGGCCTGGAACTTGTTATGTAGACCAGGCTGGCCTGAAATTCACAGGAAGAACATTTTGGAAACAGCCAAATTTCTGCATTCTGACTGATGGGGTGGCTATAGGAATCAATATGTGTTAAAATCCATACAACTATATGCAAAAAGGTCACTTTTATTATATAACTGGAAAAAAAACCATTATTTCACCTTGGGATAAAAAGAATCACAGTTGATGGTCAAGAGTAGTGAGTTCAAACAAGGGTCTTCATTCCTAAGCAGGCAACCCCTGTTTTTATTTGTAACCAGTATTGTTTTCCATTTGACATACACTATTTTAATTCTAAAGGTGTAATTCTTGGACCATCAGCAGAAGTCACAGTAGCACCTCACCTGGCAATCTGTTAGAAAGTGCAGGCTCTGGGGCCACCCAGACTTCCTAAAGCAGGAACTTCCAGATGTGTTTACATAACCTCTGGGACAGATGGTTCAAGTGCATGCTGATGGGAGGGAACCACTGACCTTGGTACAGCAGCTGGAACCAACTAGGCAAGCCCATCATGGCCTAGTCAAGTCAGCTTGTGCTGCACACCTACCTTGCTTCATTTTCTCAATCCAACCCTTTGCCCACCTTCAGCCTGCTCCAGATATGGTCAGCTGCTGCCCAGCAATGGAGACCAAAGCCTATAGTTCTCATGTGACCACCATGAAGAAGCAGGGGATACAGGGATTCTTGCACTAAGCACACCAATGAAACCCCCAAAGGGAACCCTTGGCTATTAAAAGCTACTGAATACCTAGCAAGCTCCTCCCATCAGACCCAGCGCTGGGGTCCTTCACCAGAATCAGAACCAACTTCACCCATTTTCCTCCCTCCATGAACTCCTGGAGAGGTCCCTAAAACAAACGTGAGCCTTGTGGTTACCCCCTGAAGCCTGGAAGAGCACAGCTTCCCACCTTCCCCAGAACAAATTCAAAGGCGTTTTGCGTGGTTGTTGGCTCCAAAGCCACACCAAGATGATGGCTACAAGGAAGAAATCAGAACCATATGGATTTCATATCCAATGAAATAAACAGAATTACGGCACAGGGTTGGGCCCAAGAAACCAGGGGCTATGTGTCTGGCCCAGAGCCCAGGCTTGGTGGCCTGCAGCACGGGCTGGGCTCTCTGACCTCTCCCTTCCACCCGTGACTCCCACAAACAGTCCCAGGGGCACCCTGCCTGCTCTCTGACTTTCCTTTCTGAGGTCTTGACTGACATTTCAGTGTTTTATTGAGACTTTTTTTTTACACATATATTCTCTTTTATAGTATAGCTAAAGACAATTTGGCTTCTTTTCTAGCTCCATCTAAAGATGTACAAGCCCAGACAGGAATGTCATCCTTGATGATAGAGTTGCAGTTCCAGAGGTTTGGGGGTGGCGATCAGCTTGGCATCCACCCTCTTTCCCACCTTACAGAGCTAGCCAAACTGTGTGGGGACACTATTTCCCCTCAATTTCCTCATATCATACTTGGTGAACTCCTTCCTTTCCATTTCTAGGGAGACAATTCAGTACTCTGTATAGCTAGCATTTCTGAATCATGGTAGTTCTCCCCCGCCCCCCCAACACCTACCCCTGGTGTCATTTGGCACTGTTTGCAGACATTTATTGGTTGCCACAGTGAGGCTGACCGGGTGAGCTCCCATGGCTGCTGAAGCAGTCTTGATGTGTCCTGGGACAACACTCTTCTAGCCTCTGACTACTCTGAAGGTCATAAGTCAAGGTCTACTTCCTAGAGATTGTCTTGTCTTTCTCTGCTTCTGAACGATGCCCAGTTCCCAGGCCTTGGCCTGGGCCTTTCCTCTATCTTCAAAGCCATCCATGTCAAAATACACCCTGTTAGCACTGTCATCTCTCTTGCACATGGGAAGACCTTAATGATCATACTGGGCCAACTGGGTGACCTATGGTACCTGCCTACCTTAGAACCAGATTACCTGCAGTTATAATTCTACCCACATTAGATCTTTTCATGTAACCCACTGTATGCAAGTTCCAAGGATTATCATGTGACCATGGGAGTAGAAATCATGCTGCTAAACATCCTACAACCATAGCTGGGTATTGTGGTATACTCATGTGGTCTCAGTACTTAGGGGACTGAGGCAAGAAGATAGTAAGTTGGGAGGCTAGCATGAGCTGTCTCAAAAAAAAAAAAAAAAAAAAAAAAAAAAAAAGCCCAAACAATTCATCAACACAGATAGACTCTAACCTATTTATCAACACAATCAACACACTAAGGCTTAGAAGCCTGGGGCAGCCTACCACCAAGGCCAGAATTAGCTCCCAGTGACCCCGACTCAAATCCATTCCCCAGAGAGCTCACTCTTGAAACTTTTTTTAAAACTTTAACTTTATTTTATGTATATTGGTGTGAGGGTGTCAGATACCTTGGAACTGGAGTTACAGACAGTTGTGAGCTGCCATGTGGGTGCTGGGAATTGAACCCAGGTCCTCTGGAAGAGCAGCTAGTGCCCTTAACTGCTAAGCCATCTCTCAAGCCCACTCCTGGAACTTTTAAAGACTTTTAGAGCTTTGATCCACAGTGAAAGAGGAATACTTAACACTGTGTTAAGAATGCTAAAGTAGATTTTGTAATTGATAGATATTACTCGTGGATCATAGAAAATATGATAACTACTTTGTTTTGTTTTGATTGTGTTTATGTGGGGGGGATCTACATTGGGTTGATCTAGCAGTTTCTGCCTTTATTGACAAAAGTTCTCTCATTGAATCTGAAGCCTAGTGGTCAGTAAACCCCAGGAACCTACCTAGGGTTGCAGGTATGTACATGGCCAAGAACCTAGATTTTTACATGGGTTCTGGGGATTTGAACTCACATCCCCAACCTTTCAAGGCAAATACTCTTAGCCACTGAGCCATGTCTCCAGTTCAAAGTTTTGTGGGGGGGGGGTTGTTTTGTTTGTTTGTTTTTGAAACAGGGTCTTACTGTGAAGCCCAGACTGGTCTATCTCAGCCTAGCAAATGCTGGTGTGCTCCACAACGCCCATCATAGAACTTGCAAAACTCATGAGAGGCATCTGATGTACAGAAGCCACACACATGTATGTGAAGTCCATGTGAATGACTGCAAGTGACACAGCTAACTCTGCTTGGCAGTTGGATTAGTTCTTTCCAGAGGTATTGAATTCCAGAACTAGCCAGCTTGAGCTGCTCATACCTCAGTACCTGTCTCCCTTTTTTCCCTCTTCCAGTCATGCTGAGCCTCCAGAGGCTGGTGTTCATTTCTAGTGAGCTTGGGGATCTCAGTCCCCACAATGCCTACTGGCCCCAGGATCCTGAAGGTGGCCAGCATTCCTCCTATAGCACAGCCTGGGAAACAGGACCAGGGCTCTCAGAGCATCTTGTGCCTTGTGAAGGTATCAGGAGAGCACCCAGAAAGGGTTAACTTCCCTACCCAGCAAAAGCAAACTTTCTGTGCCTCTGGTGGGTTATATTTCCCAGAGCAGGCCAAGAAGGGGCTGGGAAAGGTGACTAGTTTAGTTTTTGTGTTGTGGTCACCCACTGACCAAAAACAACTTGGGAAGGAGGAAAGGGTTTATTGTGCTTTCTGGTTACAGGGAAGCCAATGTGGGAGCTTAAAGCAGAAACCACAGAGGAACACGGTTCACTAGCTTGCTCAACGAGTTTATTACACAGCCCAGGCATTGCCAACAGTGGGCTACAGCTTCCAACATCAGTAAGAAAAGGGCCCCCAAAGACATGCCCACAGGCCAATCTGATGGAGACAACTTCTCAGCTGAGAATCACTCTTCCGAGGTGACTCTGGTTTGTGTCAAGTTGACAGCTGGAGCTAACTGTGAAACATGTTAGTTTAATGGGATTTCCCCTAAAGTAACAGCCAGGCAGAGCCTACCGATGCCACTTCCTTTCATTTTGATAAAAGTGTCTGCTCCCTCCACCATCAAGTGATATGCAGAAACAGAGGTACTTCTGTCTCTGTCTTTCTGCCTGTCGGTCTCTATCTGTGTGTCTCTGTGTCTCTGCCTCTTACTCTGTCTCTGTGTCCCCAAGAATCCCCACCCTAGGAGGGTCCGTACAATCTTCTTCCATGCTCTCTGTTCCTCTGCAGGGGACAGTGGAACACTTATTCGACTTCTCTGTGGCAAATGTCTGGCAACTCTGCCACCACCACCTTCTCTGCTCCAAAGCAAGGAGACAATAGTTATAGGAAAGCCTGACACATCTGGGATACCCTGAGACTCAGGATGGTAAGTGCCAAGGTGTCTGTTGCACAGGCACTGGATGTTTGCTGTGTATCTGCCAAACGGTGCTGGAAACTTCCAGACCCTGGAAGTGGCCCACAGGCAGCTTCAGTGCAGTTTCAGGTGGACAATAATCTCATACTCAAAACACCTCCATTCATTATCACATTTAGTATTCGTGTTCTCCCTTGAGGGAGCCATCCAGGTTCTATGGGCATGAGCATCTTGCTGAGAAATCAGCTCAGATTCAACTTGAACTGCTTATGCTTTGGTAAGGAAACAAAGACTACAGCTGGGCACAGCTGTACCTGGATGGGGGCCCATGTGGTCCAAGGACTTTGTCAGAGCCATAATCTTGCACAGGTGTTAACAAGGTACCATACTGAGAGCCAAGCCTTACGCATCTGGCCCTGAAACTCTGTTCACTTGGCTTGTTTACTCCCTGTTCACCATGGCACCTTCTTGGCCACCACAGAACAGGGCTTGACAAGTGGTCATCCTTCCTGGTCAAAGGCCTTCTTTAGACTCCCAGGCTCGGAGTGCCCAGTTGCAATTGAGACGAAGGGAGGGGGCAAAATGAAGAGGGGGCAGGGAGCCTTTTCAAATTTGTATTTTTCCCATCCAGCCACAGCAGCTCCTTTGTTACTTCAGTGCCTCCAGTGAGTTGCTCCCACTCCCCAGAAAGACATTGCCAAAGAAAGCTCCATTGTAGGGGAGTGCTGGTCCATACTTCCTTCTCCCATTTCCCAGCAAGGGCCTCCCTCCCTGCATCCAACATGAGTCACATAAGCCCAACAGAAAGTTCAAAGATGCTTTGATAATGGGGCTTTCAAATTGATGGCCCTCGCAGGATGGCAGCTGCTACTATTGTAGGGTTCCCCAACAAATGAAGGGTGATTCCTGTGACAGAGCTTGGCTTGGCATCTCCAGAATGCCCAGGGTAATCCAGTGTTGTAGAAGCCACTACCTGGGGATCCCAGGGCATCTTATCAGTTGTTTTTTTACAGTCATCAGGCCAGAAACGGCTTGTAGCATTCAGATCTGTGCAGCATATCCCTGCCACTGGCCAGAGATTGCCAAGTTTCCATTTTCAATGTTCACAGTTTATGGGACAAATGATTTCAGGCTAGCTAATTAGCAGATCTCATGCCCTGACCAGAGTGACTACCAGTTCAAAGATGTGCACATGACCCAAGACAATCTTATGAGAATGAATCCTTAGGTTCTGGTTGGAATTATTAGGGAAAAGAGGTGTTATGACTGTAGAATGCAAGCTTGAAACTTTGAGTGGGCCTCTGGACACTCACCTCATGTCAGTACAGAAGACAGAAGGGAGGAAAAGAGAGAGAGAAGCAAAGGCAGAGAGACTTCACAGAGCACCAACATTCACAAAGCAACCGGGTCAAACCTTTCCTGAAGCTGAACTCTCTAGGGATGTCCAGTTAGATCAATCTGGGGAGTCCCTTTTCCTTTGAAGTCCACTTGAGTAGGGGCTCAGTAAGAAGTAATAGAAGTCTGCCCTTGCCTCATTCAGCTCCTGTTAGCTTCTCACTCCTCTTATGACTGTGTCACTTCAGCCTTTTCCTCCCTGGGCATGCTCTTTCTCAACCATGTGACCTCAGAACTCCCTCAGCCCCCTGGCCAAGGACATCTGTGATTGCATGAAGGGTTACCCAGATAGTCCAGGACGATCTCAAGACCCATATTGTAATTATATCTACAAAGACCTCTTCACAAAAACCATTCATGCTTCTGGGGATTAGGAAGACAGATCTCTGAAAGCCACTATCAGATGTCCCCAACCACAAGAAGTCAGGATGCCGGCTGCATGAAGATGAGGTGTGGTGAGCTCAGCTCTGAGCAGAACTTGAGGACTGTGTGTGTCAGTTTCAGGACAAACAAGTTCTGAGGACAGAAATGGCTTTGGGGACCAGTGGCACCGAAACTGGACTGATAGCTTCCCACTGTGGTTTGTAGACCCAGATCAAGAAACAAGACTGTGAAGTGGGGTTTCCCAAAGTGTAGAAAACCAGGGGGTTCCCAGAATGCTTTCAGCACTGAGGTGAACCCTAGATAGGAGGTGGGTGACCTAAGAGGCTCATTTTTTTAAGTAGTTCCCTATTTATTTTAAGGTCTATTCATGAAAAGAGTAGTAATTAAAGCCTATGACATCACTGCCATTGAGCATGGCACTGTGGTGACCTTAATCTACTTTGCTAGTTTACCAAGCTCACAAATCACTATATTGAATTTGAGAGTGGGGTTCAGATCTACACCCGGCTCAGGCTAGCCACTCGATCACTCTGGACAATGTGTGGAACAGGCAATCCCCATGGAGATGGAAATAACAATGATGTTGTTATTGATAGTCATACATTTGGTATGATGGAAATGAACAGACAGACATGAAGCATTTATGACTGTTCTGCCCTCATGTACACTGCTGCCTGCTACAGTTACTTTTCTCAACTCTGTGTCCTGATGCCATCCTTACTAGAATGTTCTAGTGAGATCTGATAGAATCAAGCACCCATCCCATGTCAGCTGGGTCTCCCCTGTCTTCTATTTTATTCTAGTTCCCTCACTCTTCCAACTAGGCAAATGGGGCCTCCACTTCTGTGAGCTTCCTCCTGACTGGCTGGAGGGGAATCTGAACAGAAAGCCCCACTTAGTGCAACCTGGCTACTATAACTCCAATCTTAAGGCGAGGGTGTTTGCAAACACTCCTGGTCTTGTCCTTGTGTCATTACAGCCCCATGCTCTGCTTCCAAGTTCCTCCTAAAACCCTTGTTGGTATTCAGAGCCCTAGTTGAAAGTATACCCCTTATGTGGGTCCCCTGGAGGGAAGCAGATCTTAACATTCCTTAATCTTGACACTATCTCAGAGGGTGGCCACTGTTACAGGCAACAAATGACCAGGGTGTGGTGTCTCTGACACTGCCTTCACCCTGGTCACTAATTTGGGATTGTTCTCTCTCCTTCAGAGCTCTAGGATGAGTCATAGCTGAGGCATAAGCCATGTGTGAAAAGCCCCAAGAGGGCCTCCTGAACTGTTTACTGGCTCATCGGCTCATGGAGAAGCAAAGTGATATCTCACCAGACCTACAAGAAGGCGAGCCCCACCCTGTATGCTACTGAGAGACTGGCTCTCCTCAGGAATAGCGCCTGTCTCTTGGTGCCTCTCCCTGTTTGGCTTTAGGAAGACCCTTTCTGGTGCCAGCTCTGGTCTCCTTCCTCAGTCTGTAGACAGAGACAGACTATTGAGGGTCCGCAGGACCAGTCTTGGGCTTTATGGTTGGCTAAGAGAACACATTAAGACTCAGCAAATACCTCTTTGCTCCTGGTGAAGCACAGTTCTGCAAGAGGATACAAAGCAAACTCCATGAAGGGCTATGGAGACAGAGGCAAAGCTCTGAGTAAACAAGTCAAATTCCAGAGTCCTCCCCAGGGAAATCCTCCCCAGGTAGAGTCACATGGGCATGCTGAATTCCTCCAGCAGTGACAGTGACAGAATGTGTGTGTAATCACAACCACCTCTACCAAGGAAGCTCATGGGTCCCCAGGTCCAGAGTTTGTTGTTCCTTCACCCGCCCCCCTCCCACATGTGGATGTCAGAAACAGACATCAGGTGTTCTCCTCCATCACCCACCTTCTGGAGATAGGTTCTTTAGGTGAGCCTGGTGTTCAGTTGCAGCCGGCAAGCCCAGGAGATCTTCCTGCCACCTCCTCTCACAGAGCTGGGATTGTAAACCTGGGAGTGGCCATACCTGGCGTATTTCTTTTTTTTTTGTGGTACGGAGAATCTGAACTCAGATCCTCAGGCCTGTGTAATGAGTGCTCTTACACAGAAGCAGTCTTCTCTAAGCCAAGGGTCCAGGATTATTATTGGGGAATGGTTACAGGCACAGTGTGCCTAGCATGTAGCCAAACTGCAGGTTCACAGGAGAAAAGCTGGTGTTTGGCATCAACCACACTGTGTATGGGAATGGTTTAAGAGATGGGCCACTTGGGAAGTCAGTGGGAACTTCCCAAAACCAGCTGTGGAGTGACATTACAAACTGATTTGCTAAAGAAAACAGATCAGCTATGCCATTCTTTTTTAAGATTCATTCATTCATTCATTCATTCATTCATTCATTCATTCATTCATTCACTTAGTGTGAAGGATGCATGTGTCATGGTGTGACAACAATAGCCATAACCTATGGAGCCATCCCACCTGCCTCTTTGACAGCTATTCTTGCTCCCTAATCGTAGCATGCTCATCAGAATGGCCCTCCCCTGCTGTCTAGTCCAAGTGGCAAAATCCTGACACCAAATGCTAGACAGATGGTATCTTCTGGAATGCTGTTGACAGAGTGCTTAGCCCCACAAAGCTCCCTGGTCCATGGCTGGCCTATGCCCATTGTTAGCCCAGGAATTCTGGCCTCTGGGGTCAGTATGTCATGTTGATGAGAGTTTCATGTAACAGTAGCTATCCCTGACAATGACTGTTGGGCACTGGGCCAAACATTTGACACCCAAGAAGTTCATTTGCTACTAACATCACTGTTTTACGACGGAGTCACCCACAACACAAAGACATGAAGTGACTTGTCCAAAGTCACTGTGTTAATGGGTTTGAACTCTTGTCCATTTTACCCTGCAGCAAGTGACCTTTAACCCCCATATCCATTAACTCCCTAGAGCCTGTCTTTCCTTGACCACTATAATAATTACCAGCAAATTTAATATAGCTTTTCTTCTCTGCTAATATTTTTTAGTGGACTCACTTTCTCCCTTTAAAAATGGTTGAAAAGAAAATGTTATATTCAGCTTCAAATGGGAAATTAGTAACATTTGTTAGAAACCTACAGTAATCATAAAAAATGGTCACAATGAAAATCCAGCAAGGATATTCGCCCTCGGTAGATGTTGCTACCTGCTGGGCATTCTCTCACCCAGATCCACTCAGAACCCTCTCCTCATCCTAATCATGAACAGTGGGAAAAACAAAAGGAAAAGCCTTCTCTTCATAGAATTTGTTGGGACTGAATGTCTTGCCCGTAGACAATTATGTTAACTTTCTGCCACTCCTACAAAATACTTGGGAGGAAAAGGCAAATTTTGGCTTATGGCTTGAGAGGTTTTTACCCCATTATTTTTGGTCCTGTGGAGCAGATAGCATCTTGGCAGGAGTGGTGGAGAAAATTGCTCAACTTATAGTCATTAGGAGACCAATTAGGGAAAAAGGTAGGGAAGGCTGGAGTCTCAATATTTCCATCCATGGTATGCTCCAGTGACGTAACTTCCGCTAGGCTCCAGATCCCTATTAATAGGGCCATAGCCTAGGGACTAAGCCTTCAACAGGTGACACTTGAGAGAGCATTCCAGATTCACACTACAATACTCATTTAAGTGTTTCTTAGCACAGCACTTTGGGAACTCTGGTCCATTTGGCCAGAGCTTCCATTCCCAAAGGGTGTGAACTAAGAACTAGGCCAGAGCAAAAATGCTACATGCTATAGGTGCTATTCAGCCTGTCCAGTCTGGTTTGTTCAGCCTAGCAGAGACTCCTGGCTTCCCCTGTGCCCTACTGTTCAACCCCAGCCCTCAAGCTTGCCCAAGCTCCTTCCTTCTCATTTTTTTCCAGCTTTGGACTGTTTAACACCATCCAAGAGTAGCCTGGGTCAGCTGCCCCAGCCTCCTATAACATCTTGTACCTCAACTTGCTGCTGTTCATCCCTAAATCCTGCTTCCTTGGTCTCTGCTCTGTTTGCCAGACTATCAGTGAGACTTTTGCAGAGGAAAAATGTCAGCGACAATGCCATCCCTCTTGGCTACTTGGAGTCTAAGAAGAGAGAGACAGGGGCAGAATGAACAGGTGTGATGCAGGAGGTGGGAGTCGAGGTGGCAGAGGAGCATATGGGAGCCAGAATTATACCTTTGCTCTAAGGCCCAGGGACCTAATTCTAGATGACAACTTCTCCATCCCAGCTTGACACCCTGTGCAATCCTCTAGCCTGGCATTTGGAATCCCTGCTAGTTCAACCTTGAACTCTGAGGAGGCATCCAGCTGGGCTAGAGACTCTCATTGAAGACCATCTATCTGGATGCTTCCTGTCAGCAAACCAATAGGCACCAAAGGAGAGCAGACTACCAGGTGTCTGTGTCCTGTTGCTTTAGAAGCAAATGGACCTGGGTTGGACTCCTGGTTCCACCATCTCCTTGGGCAAATGATGAGATTTTGACACCTGAGAAATTGGACCAAAAATAATACTACATAGGATGCTGTCGATTATAGGAACCACTCAAGATCTGTGCTCAGTTCATACTATCTTCACAGAGCTAGGTTTGGAAATCAGGGAAGGTGGTGGCCCTACATACCAGCATGCAGACCCAACACAGCCCCTGCTTTACCTATGGTTCTTTGCAGCATTTTGGATGTAAGGAATAAGGGCCTGGCATCACAGCCCTGTCCCTTTCTCTGGCTGACTCTCAACACTGCATTCCCTCTGCTCACCCTGAAGTAGCCAGCTTCCATTGGCAGAATGTGGCCAGTGAAGAGCCAGGACAGGTTTCTTAGCTCAGGGCTTGAAGACATCCCTGAGGGCATTCAAATAACAGCTTTTCCTGGCTTGCCAGAGGATCCTATGGCTGAAAATAAACTTTCTATGAAGTTTTGGAACCAAAGTACCGCCTCAGAAAGGCCCATTCCATGACTTTCCCACAGAGGCATCTTTTGGCCCTAATGCTTCCTACCCTCACCCTACCCCACCCCTACTCCACAGGGCCACCATGTATAGAAGAGGTTGTCTGCCAGTGCTGTTCCCAAGCAGGAGTCACAGTGAGGGCTGGTGAGGCCCAGACAACAGGACTTTAAAAGGCAGGCACCTATGGGCCCAGGATTGATGTATCTGTGATCCTGCCATTGAAGGTACTTCCTACTGGTTCTATGTCATCTGTCTAAAACCAAGGAACTGCAATAAAAAGAAGAAAAGCGAGTCTCAGTCTTTGACCCATGTCATCATCCCTAGTGTACCCAGAACAGGTAGTTGATATAAAAACAAAAGGTGGCATTGCTGCCTGGGGACCAGAGTGACAACAGGGTAAAGGGAGCTGAAATGAGACAAGGAAATGGGATTTTGATTGTGTGCATAAAGTACAGTGAGTCTGAGATCAAAGAGAAGTGACATGTGAATCACAGAGACAAGGGCTTCCCAGGATGCAACATGTCCTGACAGGCTGTGCGGTTCAACCTGAGAAACAGGAAAACTAGGAAGAGGTGGTCACTGTACAGCCACCTAAAGAGTGAGTCCCACCCCCTTTCAGCCCCAGGCAGAGCCAGAACAAGCTGGATTGCTAATATAAAGTTTGAGGCCAAGGGACACCCCACTCTGGTGAGTGCAGGGCTGGATTCTATAGATACCCTTACCCAAGAAGTCAAAAAACCTTAATTTAAACTCATTCTCCTTTTTTTTTCTTTTAGTAACTGAGCACCAGGAGGAGAATCTAAGTAGAAATGACAATCTGTACCTGTTACATAAAGCATAGCCATAGAAGGGCATCACCGGGCCTGTCCTAAATGTGACATTCAGACCTCTTCAGCCTCCTCCATCATCGGATTCTACAGTCTGACAAGTACAACCCTGTGACCTATGAGCACATTCATGTTTGAGAAACACTAATCTCAAGCATATGGGTTATTTTACCAATGCCCATACTCCAGGGATGTTGCTGATGGAGTCTGTAACCACCATGCAGACAGCTGTGGGGCGCAGAGGCACTTGTGAGACATCTCACACCAACTCACTTGCCCAGATGAATTCAAAGCTGTGTATACTTCCCCCATCCCTGACTCACCGATCAACGCTGACATTCAACTGCCTCCTTGAGGCAGGCCAGCCTCACCGAGCAGTGTTTCAGGAATTATTGACATGTCTGTTTATTTATTCATGTATCATGTTTACTCAAACGGTTACTGGGTCAGGTGCCTAGAACACACAGATCAATGGCCAAGCCTGCTCTGGGAAAGAGTCTGCCTTCTTGTAGGAGATAAAGACAGCAAATGGGGAGTGCATAAGGGGATTGAGCAGTGATGGGTGCACAATATGGGTGCCAAGGCAGTATTTATTAGGTCTTCCTCAAAGGGGTGCTGCCCAAGAGCCAACCTGAAGACATACTTCCTTCTTACCATTTTTTCCTCTGCATTTTCTGTCCCTCTTCCTTACTTTGTCGCACTGCCTATATTTTATTTCCCATCTCCCTTGACAAACCTGGCATTTATAGAGTCCGTTTATACTATGGAGGTAGTTTAACTGACATTTTGAACATGGACACTTATCTTCAAGCACTGCATTAATCAATAGCTCCTTTTTTCCCTTCTTAATAATACAAATTCCCAGCATGCTTTGCCTTTGATCTTTCTCCACCTTCTGCATGTTGGCAGTGGGGATGAGCCAAAGACACTATTTTCAAAAAGTCCCGGAACTACCTATACCCGTTTGTCTCTTATTTCTTGCCACCGATGACAACTTTCCAGAAAAATAAAAATATCCAAATTGACTCAAGAGGAAATGAAACACTGCAGAAATCGACAACCTTTTTAAAAGAAATCAATCCAAGGGTCAAAAGATTTACGTTTAAAACCTTAATAGCCCCGTGTGGTTTTCCTGCTAAGTTTTTGCAAATGTTTAAGGAATAGACAACAGCTGACAATATTGCCCAGAAATCAAGATGAAAACATTCAGCTCCAGTAACTTCAGACAACTTCAAAGGAAAATAACACAAGAGGGGAGGGATTTAAAAGCCGGCCTCCTAACCCCACTTAGCATGTAAGTGTAAAAATTTGAAATAAACAGTAGCAAATTCTAGACACACAGAGGCGTGAAAACATCAGAAAACTCATCAAACTCAACACACTAAAAGATTACAAGGGAAAACACCAACCAGGCTAGGCCATTGAGATGCCTCTGGAGCTACAAGCACTTGACACAAAAGCCTGATGACCTGCATTCAATGCCTGGAACCCATGTAAAGGTGGAGTGAGAAATGACTCCACAACACTGTCCTCTGACCTCCACAGGCACGCATAGCATACATGCTCACACACATATCATACACCCACACACAATAATAATAGATAAAATTATTTAAAGTACAGGCTAACTATGCTAAAGATACAAGAATAATCAGTCCTTTATGAGATAATGTACTTTTTGTCCCATAATCCCTGCCACTAGCCCACTAGTTTATAGGACCACACACTGCCATGCGCCCTCGTAAGTCTGCCAGTCTTTTTTATCATTCAGAAAAGCATAACTTCTGTTCTCTCTCTCTTTCCTAAGCATGCTTTCCTTCACACTCTGGGCTTCCTTCCTGTTCCTTTAAAGTTCCCCTCCCTGCCACATGGCTGCTTGTCCACCATGCATGTGTCTGACCTCTGTGCTGGCTCAAAGAGTATGGCTTTTTTCTTTCCTCCTCCGTTCTCCTCCTCCAGTATTTGCCAAGACTTACAGCCTGCCTAACCTGGGTGTGTGTACACATAGGCAATCTACATGCAGAATGAACACTAGACCTGCCAGAAGACCGTACCCATGTGGAATAAAAGCTCCCTGCAAATTAAGAATAGTAGGGATTTTTTTCAGTCTTGTAAATCATGAGTAGCAAAAATCACAATTACTTCATACTTAATGGAAAACACAGGATGCTTCTCCATTAAAAACCAAGAATTAAAAAAGGCTATTCACTCTCATTGATTCTTAAATACTATATTGAAACAACAACAAAAACAAAAGGAAGTAAGAAATAAAAGGATTAGAGTGAGAAACAGCTGACAGCCTCCTGCATTGCAATTGTTTGCCTCTAAGATCCGAGAAATCATACAATCAGAAGCAACAAGACAGTTCAGTGTATATTAATAGAAACTATCAGCATCCTTGTGAACCAGCAACAATCAGAAAACATAATAAATACTTAGGGTTCACAGGGCTGAATGAAACCATATTGTCTATCTCCATGCTCTCCTGAAACCCGATTAAAAGGACTTGAAAAGAATTAGGTACAAAGCCACAAAGAGAAAAATAAAACAAGAGCTGACAATTAATGGGATGCATAGACAAAATTTTAGAGAGTGGAAAGCAAGTGGATAAGTGGATGACCACACATGGAGGAGGAAGCAGAAGCCTGTACACCGTGGGGGAGAAGCAGGGAAATAAGCTGCTTTTTAAAGATGAAAACTCAGAAAGGCCCTGGAAGGCTCAAAGGCAGGCATCAGGTGGAGGAGAGGGAAGGGCATCGCAGACCCCTTCCGCCCATGGCAGCCAGTGATCTGCTCTCCCCAGTGGCAGGGAGGAGGCCAGAGCTCTTTGTCTCAGGGACACCCAGAGGCCAGGTGACAAACCAGGTTGAAATACAGCATTTATGGAATGTTTATAATTGCAGGTTCAGAACAGATGCATTTCCTTAGCAGAAATCTAATGGGGATGGGGGTGCTTTAAAAAAAATGGCAGAAAGCTAAGGAAATGGAACCCAAGAAATGGCTCAAAAAGCAAAAGAGAAGCAAAAAAACAAAACAAAACAAAACAAAACAAAAAAAACAAAAAAATCAAAAAAACAAAACAAAACAAAAAGAAAAACAAACCAAAACCAAAACCAAAACAAACAAACAAACAAACAAAAAACTAAGAGTCAGTTCAGAAAGAAGATCTCAAGATGACAACTGTTCTACAGCCCAGCCCAGGGAATTTCTTGCATCATGGTGAAGACTCTGAGATGGGCTGACAGTATGTGAGAACAAACAGAAACGTCTGGAAAGAACAAGGGACAGAAGAAAGCAAACTCCACAACTGTTCTCTTCATTATTTACTCTTTGTTGCTGTTTTTCTGTTAAAGAAGCAGAGGCCAAGAAGAAATGCAGTTGCAACTTGTACAGGGAAAACGAACACCACACTCTGTTATAACCCAACATCACAGTCACGCTGCCTGGCGGTAGCGAATGGTCACACTGCCTAGCGGTAGTAAATGGGGCTATGTCTGGGGAAGGTGTACTTGATGACAGGAAGGCCAGTTTTAATCTCCTGTAATAAGTATGTAGCTAAGACTACTCAACTAGTGGGAGCAGGAAGCACAGTTGGGGGCACACCCCTCAGTGACTTTCCCTGCTAAAGTTTGCAGACATTCCCAACGTAGTGACATTAACCAGAGAGCAAGCCTACAGGGGGGATTTCATATTCAAACCATAGTATTCCATCTCTGAAGGTTCATGTCTGCCTCATGCAAAATGCATTCAGTTTGTCTCCCATAGCCTGGAAATTCTAGCATTGTACAAAAGCCCAAGTTCAAACTCTCTTGTGAGACTCAAGGCAGAGTATTAATGGTAAGCACCTGTAAGATAAACTGCATACTTCAAAAACAATCGCACACTCTAGATAGTCCACTTCCAAAAGGGAAAGAACGGATCAGACCAAAGCTAGACTGAGACCTGCAGGGCAAACTGTAAATTCTGTGACTCCATGTCGAGCACCATGAGCTCAGTGGCATGATATGAGCTCTATCAGGTTTGCACAGCCTCATCCATATGGCTTTGCCTGTAACAGCCCACGAGTCTTCTCTTTTGGGCTGGCAGCTTTAACTTCCTATGTTTACATACAGCCCTCTTTGGAAGCTGTCTCAGGGATCCTAACCAGGTCTCATTGCCTAGCCTCCAGGACAGTGGTTCTCAACCTTTGTAATGCTGCTGTCTTTTGTTACAGTTCCTTACACTGCAGTAACCCCGAACCACAAAATTATTCCATTGCTACTTCATAACTATAATTCTGCTACTGTTATGAATTGCAATGTAAATAAATATCTGATATGTAATCCCAGAGGTTGTGACCCACGGGTTGAGAACCACTTCTCTAGGGCCTTTCTTTGAAGTCTGAGTGGAAGCTTCTGTAACCCATACAGCTATCACATTCAGCATCCTTGCAAAACCAGCATCCTGTGGACAATGACAGTGCCTCGCACCAGCTTGAATGGTAGTTGGGCATCTTGAAACAAGGCTGCAGTGTCCTCTCCATGCTTGAAAAGCTGGTAGAAGTGTAATGATGCACGAAGAAACAATTTCCTACGTGGACCTTTGTCAGTAAGGTGTCCCAAACATGCCTTGTCGTGGGAAGGGAAAGTACTTTTAATTAATTTATTCTTTCAGATGCTTTAGCCTGAAATGGGTTTGGTTAATCCTGAGGTGTCCTCAAGCCATTTTCCCTATTGTCAATACAAAATACTTGATGTGTTTTTTGGTGGCTTTAATCTTTTCAGAAACCATGTCATCTTAGCTCCAACTTTACATTCATGTTGCTGGGCAAATTATAGTTATTTTAAAAATTTCTTTCTGTTCTCCTTTGTGCTTTTTAAAGTCCCACTGAGAATTTGGTGAAAAACAGCCAGACGTGACTAAAAAAAAATTCCTGCCAAATTAATTAGCCCCTCACCTTCAAACTCATCCTCCCACAATGTATTAGGACACAGATAGAATGTAAAGAAGTTTTGTGCCAGAATGTTAAATGAATGGTCTCTGGTCCAGTTCCCAGTGGATCCCTAGGTCCCATCTAAAACCGCCTGAGCCTTCACTGTTTGCTGCTTCCCTGCAGGCATCCTGGTCTCCTGAGCTCTTGCCAGAATCTCCCATTAAGCTCCATTTGGACCACTATAACCTTGTTCTGCTCTGCTTCTTGAACCTTTTCCAAATTCGCCAACAAACTTCTCTGATATCAGTTTCCTGAGTCAGTCAGTTTATTGTTATTGTGCATGGGATATATATGTAGAATGGATATATATATATATATATATATATACATATACATATATATATATATGTATATATATGAGGGAAACTATGAGAAAGAATTAAGAAGTCCAAAGATGGGGAGACAAAAGAGTTATAAGATCTATATAACATGAAAACAGATGGGGGTGTATTTGTGTAGAGGAAGAGAGGGATCAGCAAGGGGAATGGTGAATAAGAATGAAGAATAATGATATATACAATGAAATGCATTGCTTAGTATAATCATTTTAAAAACTTGATTTTAAAAATGACCAAGAAACAGTATAAGGGAAGGACCTATTTGCTCACTGTTTCTGAGATTTCAATCTGTCATGGAGGAGGGTGTGTCAGGGCAGAGCAAAGCAGCTCCCACCACAACAGCCAGGAAGAGGAGAAAGGCCTGTGTTCACTGGCCTTCTCCACTGTTCTCTTTCATTGCATCTGGGCCCTCAACCCATGCAACAGCACTGACCACAGTCAGGGCCTGTCTTGCTCCTCAGATGTCCTTCCACATGCCAACCTTCTCTAGAAATGCCCTCACAGACACGCCCAAGGATATGCCTTGCTAGATCCCTAGGCATCTCTCAGTCCAGTCAAAATGACAATCAAGTTTAACTATCATGTCAATATAATCATGAGACATGGTGTCAGTTGGGTATGGTGGTGTGCACTCTCAGGAAGCAAAAGCAGGAGGCATGGTATACACAAGCTAGGGCTACACAGCAAGATAGTCTCAAAAATGAACAATCAAGCAAAATATAGTGCTATTTCAACATCAATCACAAAGGTTGTTCCTGGAACAAGAAGCCAGTTTTAGAATTCAGTGAAAACTGTGAATGTCAAAAACACCAGAAATGTCTGAGAAGAATGGGGACCTGTTCCTTCAGAGAATTCTTATAACAGCATGATAATTAAAGTGATGAGCATCTGATACACAAACAGCCCCACCTCCCAGCCAGAAGAGCAAGTTCGGGAATAGATCACAGACATATGAAAAACATGGCAAAGTACCCATCAAATCAGTGAGAAGAGCCTGGGGTGTGGCTCAGTGGTAGAATATTTGCTTACCAAACCCCAGATCCCCACTACCCAAAGAAATACATCCATGAGGAAAGACAAAATATTTTTCAATAATAATGGAATGATAGACAGTCTCAGATTTTTTTTGTTGGTTTTTGAGCAGGGGGTCTCTTTAGGTAACCTTGGCTGTCTTGGAACATGCTCTGTAGACCAGATTGGCTTCGAATTCACAGAGATCTGCCTGCCTCTGCCTCCCAAGTGCTGGGATTAAAGGCAGGCACCCAGCTCAGACAGTCTTAGTTAATCAGGAAGAGTATGAATGTGATTGCTTCTATGTTACTTGGCAAGCAAACATCCAAAAAATTACACAGAGATCAAAGAGCTGTCACATATGAAACAATAACATTTATTTATTTAGTTTAAAAAAGCATCTTAGGGCCGGGCGGTGGTGGCGCACTCCTTTAATCCCAGCACTTGGGAGGTAGAGGCAGGCGGATTTCTGTGAGTTCCAGGACAGCCTCCAAAACAATACAGAGAAACCCTGTCTCAAAACCACTGCCCCCCGCAAAAAAAGTACCTTAGGCCATATTGTGACCTAGGGATAAGGAAATATTACCTAAGGTATAAAAAGCAAAAAAGTGTTGGTTCATAAATTTGATTAGATTACAGTGGGAATTTCCATGATAAAAATACCTCTGTGACAGTAGGTGATAAAACAAGGATTGAAAGCATGATAGATAAGTTGAGCTTCATAGACAGGGGAGGCTGATGGGAGGGGACACACACATGAGGTACTAGCATATGAAACATACCAAACCTTATTAGCAACAAAGGACACACAAATGCAAGGCTAACCCAAGACACAGCCTGTAAGCCCGCAGAAGCAGAAACGAGCTTGACTGGCTTGGCCAGGGAAATGGAAATTCTGGCACTCAGTGGGTGGCAGCATATATTTTTGGAACCTCTTTGAAACCACTTGGCACTATCTAGAAAAGTCCAGATGCACATCTCAGAAGAATATGCTCCTTCTAGGTACTAGCCCCAGATGAACGTGCACACGAGTCTACGAGGAGTCTGCACAGGTTAAACGTCGGAACACTCGCCTATAGGGATACAGGCAGAATATGCATGTTAGAGAACTCTGCAATGGGTAGAACAAACTAGGTCTACAGGTATCGACATGGATAAACCTCAAAAATGGGGAGTGGGGAGCAAATTGCAAAAGTATAAATACAGAGTGGAACATTTCAGGGAGGCTTCAAAACACACATGACGTTGCTTAATACCATTTTGTATATATACATGCTAATGAAAATTTAAAACACACTCATGGAAAAGGCATACCAACCACAGAACAGTGATTACCTCCAGGAGAAAAAGGGAATAAAAAGGGGGGCAGAATAGGAGGAGCAGGCAGGGGTCTTGGATACTAACAAATACTACATTATTTCTGAATGGCATTTGGCAATGTTTGTACCCTGTCAATTCCAGAAAAGGTGATGATTGCATGGAAAATTTTCAAGCATCATCCATCTTTAGGAAAAACACAGGACCAAACTCACTGAAATGGTCAGGAAAAACATTGTTTTAGAGCTGGCAAGATGGTAGTATAATTAGAAATTCCTATTTGGCAGCATGTGATGAGCACATTGAGGCTAACGCTTTTCAAAACCATTTTCACCATTTCTTATGAAGTTAAACACATACTTACTTCATTGCTAGCAGTTCCATGCCAAAGTATTTGATCAAGAGGAACAAAACCGTGTCTGATAGACGTGTACACAAATGTCCATAGCAGATTTATTCATAATAGCTAAAAGCTGGAGAGAACCCAAGTGTTCATCAATTGACAAATGAATAACCAGGCTGAAGTAAATTCAAGGAATGGTACTCTACTTAGCATTAAAAAGAAATAAAACCAACAGCAGAAAATTCTCAGAATCAATTTTAGATATTGTCTAGTACAAAAGACTCTAGATTCAATTACACGGCCCATTTCTATGAAATTCTAGAACAGACAAAACTAATGGTTATGATTGAGGTGACCTGGGGAGACAGATGGGAGCAGAGGAGATAAAAATGACTGCAAATGAGAACTTGGGAAGGCACCTTACATGATCAGTCACTCAACACTCAACCAACCAAGGGCTGAAAATATCCCAGAAATACGTTGCATTTGAACTGAACATGCAGGGTTTGGTCACTACTCCCTGAACACTACAGTATGACAATGATATATGTAGAACTCATGTTATATTTTCTGTGAGTCATCTAAGGGTGATTTGGAGTATACTAGTGGATATACCTAAGTTATATACAGATATGGTACTGTTTTGTATAGGGAACTTGAGCATCCTCAGATGTTAGAACCCTGGGGTGAGTATAACCAATGCCCTATGGATACTAAGGGTTGGATGCATACATGTCAAATGCTGGTTATGATGCTGTATTCATTCATCCAGTCACTCACCTATATGTGTATGTCTGTTGTTTGCTTTTCCTAGGCTAGCTTCAGATCCCAGGTATCAGGGTCATAGGCATGCACCCGCTACACCCTATCTGTACATGTGAAATGAACTTTCTTTTCTTGTAAGTTATAGCCCTGTAAAGTTGATCTTAAAAATATAAGTGGCAGATACATTGGTTGTCTCTAATTTTCTATAACCATTTTATTAAAATTAAATGTGCTTTTCAGCTACGGGGGGGCGGGGGGGGGGAAGGGTAGAACGTTTTAAGGGACCAATGAGAAATGAAGGTGGTTAACAATGGTGATTATGATTTCTTCTTAGGAAAGGAGTCATCTCTTTCCTTTAACGATTAGAGTCCTCCTATTAGACACAGAACCGCCTTCTAATTTCATCACATCCAAGTCTCTCACTCTCAGAAAAGAAGCCCAGATCTTCCATCCAAGATCTAGCAGTCATCTGCAGCTTCTGCTGCCAAGGACACTTTCCTCATTCCTTTTTTAAGAAAATCATCTCTCCCCCGTGGGCTATTTCTCTGTGGTTACAGTTCCAGGTGCCAGCTCCAACCCCACAACTTAGCCAAAAGGAGCCTGCGGGGGTCCCAAAGTGAAGGCATGTGTCCTGTGCCTCTGATGCTCTGAACCGTGGGCATGAGCAAGGAAAGACATGCTCAGAGTTTAGCCAGCCAGCCAGCAAACCTGACCACACAGTCTTTGCTGTCAGTGTTCCTGTTACACCCACTGTCTGGCCTTCCATAGCTGAGTGACTAGTTTCTATCTGAGCAGCTCTAACAGTACCTAGACTGTGCCTTGAGCCTCCAGCTTCTGTGTAGTTAAGTCTCCCTCGCTGATGTCAACCAGAAACAGCTCCTGAAGTGCCTCCCCAAGAATGCTGTGTGACACATCACCCAACCAGCCAAGGTTCACAAGACCCACAGAATTATAGGCAGCTGTCTTGGTCATGGTCATCTCTTGGGACCCTTGACATCCCCATGGAACTTCAGGGAGACAGGATGCAGAAGAACTACCTCTTCCCGAGTGATGTGCCAAGCACTTAAACATACTTGGACTTCGTCTTTCCAATAGCCTAGTGAAGTGGGGTCTATTCCCGTTCACTCACAGGGGTGCAGCAGACAAATACCTTCTCACACGTGACACAGAGGAACTTGAGCCAAATCTGTCAGACTTTGAAAACCTAACTCTTTGTCATCTTGCCCTGCCTGGAGAAAATATTCAGTTACTGTGACTTTACACTGGGCATTGAGGGCATGAGATGCTGGCTGCGCCTCTGAATTAGCCAAAGAGGTAAGTCAGCTGTGTGCGGTGTGATAGGACAACCATCCAGGTGATAGTGACCATAACCGTGACAATTTGAGGCATGAGGAGCAGCCTTAGGGAGAACAGCTGTGGGACAGTGTGGGGAAACATCCTCATTCCAGAGGATTGAAAGCAGATTCCTCCTGGTTTGAGACAAATGCAATGTTCCCATTACCGTGGCAACAGAGCATGCTCACTACTGTCTGCACCTGTAATAGAGTGACTCACATTTCTGGTATTGCATTAGCTAAGTCCAAAGTTGTTAGTTAACCATTTTAGAATGCATGAATCCAGCGCTGATAGTATCTGGGAAGATAAGTGGGAACTCCACTGGTCCCTCTGAGACTCTGAGAGCCAGATTTTGCTTCCTTCCTTTTTATAAAAAGTCCCAGTACCTGGCACTGTCCCCATTATGAACTAGAGTTTGTCCTGGGCTCTCTAGGCTTAGGGCCAAGGGTAGGGTAAGAAATGGCAAGCGGCCTGGGGAGGAAATAAACCGACATTTTACAAGCTGCTAAAGTCAGTGAGAACTGCTGGGAACTGCAGAATTTCCACTGCAGACCAATCAATCTTATGAAGGGTGGCATTCGTAAGAACTAATACTGATGGGTCCCACTGTGGTCAAGGCCATTCTTAGTCTGACTGGGGTTCAGTTGTACATACTCCCAGGAAGGAGCAAAAGGAATCTTGAGGGAGATCCCACAGAGCCACTGGCTCTTGGGAATGCATCCTAATGAGTTAAAAGCCCAGAAGAGAAAGCTTTTGAGGTGGCTCAGTGGGTATAGGTGATTGCTGCCAAGCTTGACAACCTGAAGCCAGTCTCCTGCATTCACATAGTAGAGAGAGAGAGAACCACCGACTCCACAAGCTGTCCTCAGACTATGGCACCCTCTACCCTCCTCATGTCACTCTCTCCCTGCCTTCCCATACAGAAATGAATGAATGGAGAGAGAGAGAGAGAGAGAGAGAGAGAGAGAGAGAGAGAGAGAGAGAGAGAGAGAGTATGCTGGGAAGAGGAGTCCAGAAACTGTGACACTGTGTAGTCCCAACTCTCTGGAATCACTGAACAGCTCCAGTTTCCCAGAGGGCCTGTGCTGGGTAGAACTCAGCACATACTTCTGCCTTCCACTAGTAACTGGTAAGAAAAAGAAGAATTTCTACTGTATATAGGAACAAAACCATCAGAAAAGTCAAGTAAGGAGATACCTACCCACCGTCCATGTTCACAGCAGCAAAGCCGTCCCAGGCTCCCCAGGGTGGCTCAGGGCACAAGAGCACCCCAGGCAGCCATCCAGTGGGAATCACTATGGAGAAGTGGACTAGGATGGTTTTTGAGGGCATGCAGTCAATACCAAGACAGCATAAAAACAGCTCTCCCACCTGGAGACGATATGTGCTCTGTCCAAACACAGTCACTGAGTGGAGTTTGTAAGCTCCCAGGACATCAGAGCAAAATTTTTCCAGGTATCTGTGTTGCCCATGGCACCCAGTAGACAGGCTTGCATGCTGAAGATAATCTCTAAAGGCGGAGGAGCCAGGAAAGCAGAAAAGAAGAGAGGAATGGAGGGAGGGAAGGAAGGAAATGAGGAGAAAAAAGGTAGATAGGGAAGGAAAGGAGGAGTGGAGAGAGGGAGGGAGCAAGTTTGCTTATGCCTTGAGTCATGTCAGCAATTTGCAGCCTTCTTCGTTGTAAAAGACCCACCCATGAGCCTTAAATCTCGGAACACAGCTGATACATGACCACTAAGCTTTGAAGCAAAGACCACACAGGGTCCTGGGGCCGCTTTTACATTTCTGACCTGCTGATCACAGAGGAAGGAAAGTGAATTTTAAGGCACATCAGCATCCTAAAAACCTATGCGTCTCCAAGAATCCTGCTCAACATAAAAAACAAACAAAAACCACGGAAAGTCATTATTCTGTGAGGTCCTGAACTCGCTGGCAGGGAGACATGGAGGGCGGCCTACACAGTGTGTTAGGAACGGCAAGGAAGACCTCTGGGGCCTCTCCATCCCTTCACTCTGACCAGCCCAGGTGCTCTCATGATACAATGGAGTGCTATTTACAACTTCTGTAAAAGGTGGCTGCCTGGATCCTCAGTGCCTGGGACCAGAACAGAATATTCTTCATTAGCTTTTCAGACACTTGCCACCATGTTGCCACCATGCAGTGAGATAGCTTGGGGATACAAATCAAGTCCCAACATGTAATTCATTTATGTTCCAAATACATCATATCGCACATTCAGAAGGGAAATTATATAGTATATCCAATGATTTTGTGCATGACCCGAAGAAGTTTCATGATGTGGAATTTTCCATTTGTGGTGTCCTATCACTTAAAAATGTTTGAGCATTTTGATTTTTATTTTCTTCTGATTGTCAGATGAGGGGTGCTCAACCTGTAAAACAAAGGACTGGTCTTGTGCTGCCTTTGAAAAATAAGTACAGGGATGAATAAAGAAGAATAAGGAAGAGAGGCAGCACCATGGTGGCTGTTAGTGGTACCAATGAGATGGGTTGGGGTAGCCTTAGAAAAATGGAGAGGTGGGTTCAAGACTCCAAGCCACCTGGGGGCAGATGAACATTCTGGGCTCCACCATTCCCATTCTCATGAGAGGTCCAGTAGGGAGCCCGATGGACCTCCATGAACTGCAGTTCCCTGGCTCTCATTAAGATTCTGCAGGCCTGGGCTAGCGGGCGGCTCCACGCGGCACTAATTGCCAGGCATCATTATACAAGGCCCAGCCCTGAATGGACTCAGGGTAAATCCTCTCACAGCCTGGTGTCTTTAGCAGGAAAAGAAATCATCTTTAATTACACAGGGCATGCTGCCACACAAGCCTATTTCTGGATCGGTGCTTCCCATGCTGGAAGGGAAGGGAAGGGATCTTCACAGGTCCCCCTTGCAGGCTGGAAAGTGGGGCAGAAGGGGCAGGTCACCCTCACTGAACCACAGTTTCTCTGAGATGACTAGAATTAGAGTTGAGGAAGCATCCTATGTTGTCACTCCCCAAATTCAGTCACCTTGAGTGCAGAGCTAGATAAAATAACAGGAGAAAAGGAAGGAAAGAAGCAAGGTGGGGTGATACCTGTGTGAGATGGAGACCTTTTCAGTCCTGTCTCTAATCAAGAGGCAAGATGGGAATTTGGTGAGGCACTTTACAGATAGTAAAAGAAGGAAGCTACAAGTTTGACTATAGGGTCCCGGGAGTCCTAAGACAATTAAGACACCTGCTCAGGGTACATCTATTCTTATACTAACACCAGAAGATCAAGGAGGAAGGGAGAGAGGGAAAGAAGGAGAGAGACACACTTGGGACATCGTATAAGTAACTAGCTCCTTGTCTGTCACAATAGGGACCTAATGGGTAGTGTCAAAGTCAATAAATCGAGAAACAACATGTAAGTGTTTTATTTGAAGTTCTGTAGGTTAACTACCAACTCTTAGGCATGTGGCTACAAGGCGAGGAGTGGACTGTGAGGGTTGAACTGGCACTTTGAGACTGTACTATGATTTGATTTGGGTTGCAACCATGTGTGTGCTATTCCTTTTGCTTACAATAAAAATAAAGACCTTTAAGTATTGAAATAGTATTGAAAATGAAGAGTGAGCCCATTGGCACACAATGCAAACAGGAAGATGAGAGCGTGTGGCTGGGAAAACTCGGAGCTTCATGGCTAATACACAGAAGAAACTCTGATGAGCCGAAGTTATTTAAAAAGAAACTAAAACTGACAGAGGCCCTGCCTACACTACACCATCATGACTGAGATTTGCTGACCCTAAGATTCAGATGACACGAGGAAGTTTCCTCACACTGTCTGGAAAACACCACAAGAGCTGACTTTCCAGAAAATTCTAGTTGCTGAAGAATGCAAATCTACTCTCAAACTCAGCCACACTTGTCTACCTGCACCCTGCACCGGGCTCTCAGAACCTAGTGCAGACAAAAGACACCCAAGTTATATAGCCACACAGGCCACTACTGTCCCTCTGGGACAGGCACTTACCAAAGGTACCAAATCACTGACGGTGTGATCTCAAAGCCTGTCAGCACTTCCAGTGTCTAGATGAGGATGTCGAGGTAGGAGACTAGAGGAGGGGCCTGGAGCACCAACCTTACAAGCTCTTGGATGGATGCTGAAGTGATTGGGTCAGTGTGTCAAAACAATACTGCAGCAACCTCAAGGCACAGTTCAGAATTCCAATCCTATCTAGTTCAGGACATATCCATATGAAACTGGGAACACTTGGACAAGCTGAAGAGCGCTTAGAAAAAGGATTCAGCTGTCTAATCTGAACTGTAGCTTTGTCTTAGTCTTTTGCTCATTCCTATAACAGGGTATAATGAGACCAGATCATTTATAAGGACTAGAGGTTTATTTAGCTTGAAATTGTAGAGGTGGAGAAGTCCAAATGTGGTGAGGGTCTCATGGAAAAGCAGGAGGCCAAGTGTGTGCATGCCACCTTAAGACAATGACCCCAAGATCCACAGCTCACACTACCCAAGTATTTAACCAGGTCTAGCAGGTGCTAAGGGAATACCCAGAGCTGCATTTATCAAGGACCTAGGGCACCATTGGTATCTCTCAAATGCCTAGCTGGGGACATTCCTGAAGTCTCAGCTGCCAGATACTAAAATAACAGCATCCACTCAAGAGCTTGGAAGGTTTGTGCTCCAGGACCCTCCTCTAGTCTCTGCCCAAGCCAAGGGGCACATGCTAGACCTTTAAAATGGGAGTGCTAAAATTCACCTGACAACTAAGTAATCTAGAAAATTAACAAGCAAGGGCCATGATTCATGTTGTAACTACCATAGTTCTCTCTCTCTGTGTTGCTTTGGTATCTGTCAACAGAAATTCACCCCCTGGCTGCTCAGCTATTCCCACCTCCAAAATCATTCAGACCTGTTTGTGGCCCTAGGCAAAAGCATCCTCTAACCACACACAGGGGTTAAGAGCTGGTCAGTAAGCTGAGTCACAGGGGTACTTTTCTCTGGCTGTGAGATCTCACACATCTGTGCCTCCATTTCCTCTTCATTAAAAAAGAAAATAAGACCTTCTTTGCGGGGTTATTGTGGAGATGGCGTGTACCCAGAAGTGTAAAGGATGTAGAATTACACCCCACTATGTAAAAAGTTGTCTACACAGAGCAATGGTTCTCATTTTTAAGCTTCCTTTTTAGATAATATAATATATATATATATATGTATGTATATATATGACATATACATATATATATATATACATACATACATATATCATGATATAGATGTAGCCCAGGTTGGCCTTGAACTTCTGATCTTCTTGCTTCTTGGATTACAAGGGGTGCACTACCTCCTCCAGTTCTGGTATAGTGATTATAAACACCATAAAGCCACAGGAGTGCCTGGTCTTGATCTAGCCCCTCTATATCATTAGAAGTCTTCTAAAAAAATCACTTCCTTGCTCTTCTTTACACTTTGGACACTTATGAGCATGTCCCTAGACACAGTACTTATTAATTTTGCATGTTTTAAACTTTAGAATAATTTAACCATACTGGAATAAATACATATGTTCTGAGCTTTGCTTCTTTCTCTAAATGCTCAGTAAGATGAATCTGCATGGTTGCACATACCTCTAGTTGCTCATTTTTTTGTATTTTTTCTTTACTGAATAAGATCTCATTGTGTGTATAGAAGACAATTTATTTCTTCATTATGCTGCTCCTGGATGGCTAGATTGTTTCCATTTTTCTATGACTCTGAACTATGTGGCTATGGAGATTGTTTAAGCCAGGTTTATGAAAGTGCAATGTATATACAATAAAATGCATGTTTTTGAATGAACAGTTCCATGATGCTGGCAAATGGAGCTGGTATTGCTTCTGTCCTTGACACTGACCATGTGTCCCAGTTTCTCTGCACAGCACACTCCCAATCCTTTTACCTGCAGGAGGAAGGATTCAGCCAAGCCCTTCCACTCTCTGACCAGTTCACTTCATCTTCACTCTGTTCCACTCATCACAAGTGACCTGTAGGCTCCATCCAAGCCCTGGTCCCTGACCCTGTAGTATCTCAGACATCTATCTGCTTCCTCAGTAGAATCCCTGTGGAATGCCACAGTCATTACTAAGGCCCCAGTGTCTCAAAAACAATATAGAGTCTAATAATCATAGGCAGTGTCACTTCAAATTTCACATGTCCCAAAGTAAATTCTTTTCCACAGCCACTCCCTGCCACATGCACGCATGTATGTATGTATATGCTAATATATACATATTCCTTGCATATAGGCCCTAGAAGCCCAAACCAAAGCTCAGATCTTGTTTTGTATTATCAAGCTCCCTACTATCAACATTTCCCAAGTCTTTTTATTCTCTGTCAGAATCTCTCTAAGTCCCCCTCCCGACTAGTTCCTCTGCTTCCAAACACCCTTTGCTATTCATTAGGAGAATGTCATCTCCTTAGCTTGTAGTGTACTCTGCAAAGCATGCAAAACACCCTGGTCCTTCAGGAGAAATGAAGAAACTGCTGCACCAGTGGTCCATCTATGGCTTTCACCTGCTCAGCACCCAGCATCCTTCTTATGGAGATGGAATCCCACCTTCCTGTAGGGAGCCCCCAAGCCCCTACCTAGGACCCATCAGCCAGACCATTGGCACAATAACCCCTCCAGGTACGGACTCTGCTTCCCAACAGTGCTTCGTTCAATAGGACTTAATTCAGGGACATTTAGGGAAAACAGCCTATTGGCTGGTGGCCTCTGCAGACAGGAAAGATGCCAATTTGGAATTGGTAGTCCCTCTCAGTCTGCAGCTGCCTCAAGTCAGTAGGAGACTGGAGGTGACAGAGAAACATCCTGACATTGTTAGAATCAGTGACTCCTGTTGCCATGTTACTTGTGGACAGGACGGTGGAGTCCAAAACATTCTTTCTCTGCTTAACACCATGCTGGGTGTTCTCTTTCTCTTGTCCTCTCACCCCAGCTCTACTCCTCAGCCAGAGAGGAGGCCATTTCTAAATGGAGAACAAGAGCTGAGTGTAGGTCCCCAAGCACAAGGCCCTGGGTTCTGTCCCCAGCGTAAGGTGGGGAAGGCATGAGACTTTTCAGGGACTTTTCATATGCTCCTTGGACACTTCTGTGCCTCTGTCCCTCCTGATCTCTGGGCCTGGGCTGCCTTCCCTCTCTGGTCTCTGGGAGCACTATTCTTATGGGCCAATACCTTTTGTTCTGTGAACTTTCTACTATTCTCCCAATTTTTGATCCCCTATAACATTCTAAATTTCCCTACTCCAGTTACCTGTAAACCCCCCCCCCCAACACACACACACCTCCAATAAGGCTGCAAGCTACAATGGTAGACCAGGCCACTTACTGTTATCTCTGTACATTACTCAGGTGTATGACTTTGCTTTTCTGTCATCATAAAACACCAAAATCAATGGGGGGACTTATTTCAGCTCACAGTTTTAGAGTCCATCACTGAGGAACATCAAGGCAGGAACTCGAGGCAGGAACCTGGAGGCAGGCACTAGAATGGAGACCGTGGAGAAATACTGCTTTCTGGCTTGCTCTTCATGCCTCACCTAGCTTCCTTCCTTCCCTTCCCTTCCTTCCTTCCTTCCTTCCTTCCTTCCTTCCTTCCTTCCTTCCTTCCTTCCTTCCTTTCTTTCTTTCTCTCTCTCTTTCTTAATACAACATAGGATCCACCTGTCCAGATTTGGAACAGCCCACAGTGGACCAAGCCCTTCCACATCAATCATAATCCAGAAATCGCCCTACAGATTTACCTACAGACCAATCTGATAGAGGCCTTTTCTTAACTGACGCTCCCTTTTTCCGGATGACTCTAGCTTGTGTCAAGTTGACAAAAAAAAAAAATTAACTAGTACAGGAAATCACTCAATCAACACTTTCTAAAGACCATATATATGTATGCATATCTATATCTATATCTATATCTATCTATCTATCTATCCATCTACATAGATGGATAGATAGATAGATGATAGATAGACAGGTATCTCAGTATGTTACCCTGGCTAGTGTAGACTACTGGGTCCAAGAGACACTATCTCAGATTTGCAAGGTGTGTGCCACTGTGCCTGGCAGTGTTTTGTGAACTGAAAATGGGAGGAAGATTGGGAGGTAGACAGGAGAACAGAGGCAACTCTTCCCTCTTCTCAGTCACTTGGGTCCCTGCCAGGTGCAGTCTCACACATCCACACTCCTGCATTCTCAGACAGAGAAGGGATAGCATGGAAGATGCAGAACATCCAGCTCAACTCCATAATCCAGGGCAAGCAGAGCAGACTGGATGTGTCAGCCAGGGGAGGCTCTCACAAGCCCCTGTGCAAGTGTTCACTCCAGGCTTCCTGTGCGCCTTGAAGACAATTCCCTTCTGTTTCATCCCTTCCCCTCCCATGACTTCCTCCTCCCATACCCCAGCCCCCTTCCAGAGGATCTGTCTTTCAGAAGTCTACTGGTTCATGGCCTCAGAGCTGTTAAGAGCTGAATTGGCTCCATGACTTCATTTGAATCTTCAGGCACCTGGCAGTTCCCAACCATGAGTCAAGGGTGGAAAGGAATTAAATATATATTGGGACCCTGTTGGCCTAAGAGGACTCAGGGTGTCATCAAGCTCCTGGGTTCCTGGCTGTGAGCATCTACTTCATGATGACCCTGTTCCTCTTTCTACGTCTAAGTGAGCTCCTACTTCTTAATGGTTATTGTTGTTTGGCTGGTTTAGTCTGTCGGCTGACTTTTTGGATCAGTTGGCTTTTTGAGTTAGAGCCTCTCTGTGTAGCCCAGGCTGGTCTCAAACTCACTATGCAACCTATATCCAGCATCACCCTGAAGAACTCGAGGTGTTTTCCTTAACTTAGATGAAATGATACGGCTAGCCACAAAAAGGTGTGGCTGCCATTGTCCTCATTCAGTGACTTCTGCCCAGATATTTCCTCTGCACTCACCACAGAGAATGAGCCATAATGAGAGAAAGTAAAGTGATGAGGTGGACTTGGGTGGTCCAGGCAGCAAGCAGAGAGGAACATCCATTTGCCAATAGTGGACCAGAGCTTCTCATCCCAATGGCTGAGATGGCAAAAGAAGGCTGTGCCTCAGGCACAACAGTAGACAAGAGTGTCTGATCAGGGCTGTGAAAACTGGGTACACCCCAGCACCAGACACCTTCTTCTGAATATGATAACTAAAATTCTGAACCAAGAGGCAGGGTGGTGGCCATGGGTATGGAAGTGAGGAATGCTAGCCTAGCCGCTGCCCACTTTTACCAGTTCTTCTTCAAGTCCCATCTTCTCATCTTTGTAGAACAGCCAGCAGGATTGTGAGGATCATCAGAACATGCAGAGAGCCATCGCACACACACCCAGCCCTTCTTGCGGCCACACCCCTGCTTACTAAACACAGCTGGCTCCACTGGCCCAATGAGGATCTGGAGTACGTGCTGGAGTATATTCTTAGGGAGCCGGACAAAGGATTCCTTATGGCCCTCCTGGGCTCCCACCATAAATGCTGAAGCAGGCAGCATTGCCCACAGCTGAAAACACTCCAAGTAGGCAGGGAATTTGTAAACGTTTCTACCAGCCAGTGCAAAACTTAAAGATGGTCACAGTGTTAAGTGATATGAAAGGAGAGTCCAGTACTCTGAGGTGACTGTGGCAGTCAGCTTCCTACCTTTGCACTGGGATTTCTGAAAGGAGGGAGTGAATTGCCTTCTTTAATTATTCCTTCTACAAGTTTTTTTTTTTTTTAAGACACCACATACAGATGACAGAGATAAGTAATATAATAGGAAAGAGCTTCATGCCAGGTGGAACAGAGCCAGTCAGAACAATACTAACACATCTGCATGTAGAGCCCTCCCTGTAAAAAGGAAGTGGAATCTCCATCACTTTGCAAGATTAGTCATCCTGGGTATATCATTTCAGTGTACCAGTCCCCAATGCCCTCTGCAAATCCTTCCCTCTCAAAGTGGCACTCTTGCCAACCTGATGCATTCAAACAGTAAGTTAATTTGCTTCCAAACTCAAGGGTACTAAGTCAGCCTCCATTTCCCTCCTGGAGGTATATAATGGGCACAGTGAAAGAGCAGTCATTTCTTCTCTCCAGCTGAGTCTCAAAAGATGCTGTAGTTCATTTGTCTAGCCGCTAAGCACCAACTCCCTCAGCCTGTTTCTCTCCATCTTCCCAGGGATGGAAAGAGAGGCAGGAAAAGAAAGAGCTGAAATCTGTCCCTTCCCTTCCTTGTGGGGAATTCTAAAGGCTTAGGAAAGGGAAATGGGAACTTTGGGTTAAAAGATGACATGGTAGATTATTCATGTTTAACAGGAACTTGAAATGAGCAATGTCTGTGGTTCCTTCCAAAACTGACATTTTGTAGTTGATTTCATATGTCTAGCCTAACCTGCTAATGTCCTACTTAGCACAAGAGATCAAAGCATTTTGTTACCTACTCAAAAGAATGGTCAATACTTGCCTGCCTTGTTTCCTCACTCCTTGTCTTTGCATGGTTGTGGGCTCAAGCAGCACCACACACAGTTAAACACTGGCTCCTACTGGTCAACTTGAAGCTTCTGCCTCTGCATCTCAAGACCTCTTCATCTACTTCTGCTGTGCTAACCACACCACTTCCTCTCTGCCCGAGAGCCAGACTGGGTCTCTCGAATCCCACTCTGCTGGAGGCTGAAAATCAAGGATTCCATCCCCGCCATATCTCACCAGTTACCACTGTGCTCTCTCTAGAGTCAGTGGACTTTGATTTATGCTGTGGGTGTTACCCATGGTCTTTTCTCATTCTGTGAGAGGAGGACGGGGCTGATGCCCCCCACCCCTCAATCACACCACTTCAGGATTTGTATGAAAGTTGCTGAGTGATTTTCCTGTTTTCTTTTTAAAATTGCTGTTGCTTTGGAATCTTTAAGAAGGGGTTACAAAGCTAGAAAATGGAGCTGATAGCAAGGAAGGCAAAGCCAGGCTGAGGAGATGGCACCATGCACAAAGCACTTACTGTGTAAGCCCAGCGAACAGAATTTGGAGCCACAGAATCCATGCCAAAGCTGGACAGGCTGGTGGCTACCTGCAATCCCAGCACTAGGGAGGAAGAAACAGGGGATTCCCCCCCCCCCTCCAAGAAAACCTGCTACCTATACTATCCAAATGGCGGAGCTCTATGTTCAACAAGAGACCTTGCTTCAAAAAATAAAATAGAGGGCACCTGAGGAAGACACCCAGTGCCAACTTCTAGCCTCCAGAGACACATGTGTAAACATGTGCATTTGCACACATATGCATCCACGCACATATGAAATACATCTACACATGCAGTCTATCATATGTGTGTACTTAAGCGAAAAGCAAAGCTTGGAAGTGAAAACTTTCCCTCTTCTGTTATTTATTTATTTATTTATTTATTTATTTATTTATTTATTGCTACATAACAAATTTACCTAAAATGTGGTGGTTTAAAATAATTATTGTTTTAGTTCAGTTTCTGGGGACTGGATATCTGAGTCCAGCTTTCCAAGACCTCAAGCTTCACTCAGAGCCTCTCACAGAGCCCCACAGGAGAAATCTTCTCTCATTGGCTTCTCACAGAACTAAGGCTAGGGAGGAGCTGGTCCTCTGCCACACAAGTATCTCACAGCATGGTAAATAGTACCCCTGGGGATCAATTTGCAAAAAGCAAGGCAGTAGAAAGAGGAAGCTTGATGTCAAGGTCATTTCATGGCCAATTCTCAAGTAACAATTTTTTTTTCTGTTGTTAGAAACAAGTCACCTAGTCCTGCCCACATGCAAAGGGATGGGATTATACACAGGAATGAACAGGCTTCACTGGAGGACTTCTGTGAGGTCACCTAACATAACTCTATGAGCACCAAACCTCCAGCCACAAACCTGCTGGCTTTTCACTTATGAGAGTCAATTAAACCCTCTGCCCCATGCTTTTTTATATTTGCTGCTGAGCCAAGTACCAGCAGGTATACCACACCTACTGTGTACAGTAACACTGACTCTCCCAGACTTTCCTTCTCATTTGCTGAAAGGATGCTTTACCCTTGACCTCTATGCTGTCATGAGTTTTGACAACTGGGAGAGTTTATCATATAAGCTGGGCTCTCAGTTTTTCAATCGTCTTGTTCTTGACCCAGTTGGTTGGCTTAAGGTGCCTCGGACTAAAGATGAACTTCTTTGAAACTTTGTAGGAGGACCAGCACTGACAGAACAATCTGAGTAACCTCTTCTCTCATGGAGCTTATACATATGACAGACCAGATGTCCCAAGGAACTCTGACCTTTGGTACAATGAGGTCAGCTCAAGGTCCATGAAGGGCACACTGCTTTTACCAAGTGGCATGACATTTATTTGGTCAGACTATGTAAGATTGAGCAACTATAATGGCTCTCATGCTCATTTTGAGTGACTCAAATTGTTTATATAGACCAGAGCCCATACATCACAAGGCAACCCTGCCTCCACCCCATCTTTGCTACCTCCTCCCAAGGTCATTCCTTTGACCTGGTATTTTACATGGATGCTACTCATGCTTGAGTTAATATCAGAATGACCAGGGGAGCTTTTAAAAAGTAGGGTGTCTTCCACACTAAATTAATTCAGAATCTCAATTACCATTGAAATACCCAGGCTCTGTTTTTGCTACACTTTTCTGTTTCAGTTGTTGTTATTGTTTTTCATTTATGCTCTCCAGCTAAGTCTAACTGGGCGGAGACATGCTGTGAATAGATGGCCAGAATCTCAAATCAAGAGCACTTCTACACACTCTACATGTCAGTGAAATGGGCAAGTTCTGAGGCAAATCTTGGATTCCTGTTTGGAAATGGTGTGTCTGCCTAAGCTTCCCATTGATGAAATACTGAAATCTTGCTGCTCAGTGTGGGGTCCAGGACCAGCAGGTTCAACATCATCTCAGAGAATCTGCCTTTTAACCCATCCCCCAGCGATACATTTGTGTGTTGAGGGTGGAGAATAATGCAATCAATCCAGTCTCCTATTACAGTCATTCAATGGGTTGTTCTTCATTTTTAAAAACAATTATTTATTTCTCTGATGGTGGCCTTGCCTCACACTTAAGTTAGAAAGACAGGAGCCATTGCCAGCATGACTGCTCCTCAACCGCCCACGAAAATTCCATCCTATCCACGTCATGCACACACATCCCAGTGAACCAAGTGCCTTCTACCTGCCCTCCCGTCTGTCTATAATGCCCATCCTTCAAAATAATCAGTCTATCTTTTGCCCCAGGCTTCCAGATCCTGTGGTGTTCTTTTGCTTTTCAACAGCACACATTTTCACCGAAAATATTGAGTCAGTCACAACTTGCCCTTCCTTATCTCTAAGTCTCTCTTACACAGTCCCCAAGACTCTCCTTTATGCCACCAATGATCTTTGTGTCCTCACCAAACCAAAGGGCACTTGTTTTCCCTGCAGTCCTGGGATAGCCAGCAGTATTCTGTGTTCCTTCAGTCTGGACAGCATGACTTCTGGCTTCCACAGTGTCTTTTCCCAAGGTTTGGTCCTAATGGACACAGCATCCCTGGTCTCTCTCTCTGTTTTCTACATACACACTCTCTCTGTTGACCTGACCCAAACTCACAGCTTGACACATTTTTCTTTCCCTGATGACCTTAAGCTTCAGTCTCAAGCTCTGGCCTTTCCCATGGTTTTTTGTCATCCCTACATTGATGTTCAGGAAGAACCCAATGAATCTAACAAGGAACTTGTTCTCTTCATTCCCCCCCAAAAGACAAACAAACAAACAAACAAACAACAACAACAACAACAACAAACCCAACAGCACAAAAAGTCCTGCTACCTGTGGCACATCTGGTAGAGGGCTTGCCTAGACTGTACCAGACCTGGTGAGCACACTTGTAATTCAAGCACTTGGGAGGTAGAGAGAAGAGTGCCAGAAGTTCAAGGTCATCCTCAGACAGTGGCACTCATCTGTAACCCAAGCACTGGCATAGCTGAGACAGGCAAATCCCTGGACTTTGGGGCCAGCCAGTCCAGCTGAATTGGTGAGGTCCAGGTTGGCAAGTGACTGAGAAAGATACCCAATGTCAACTTTTAGCCTACACAAGCCCATGCATGTGCATGCATACACAACTATGTGCTCTCTCTCTCTCTCTCTCTCTCTCTCTCTCTCTCTCTCTCTCTCACACACACACACACACACACACACACAGAGCATAAGAGAGAGGTGCAGAGTGACACAAGTGTGGTCTTGGTTCTTAGGAATCAGTTAAGCTCACGAGTTCAAGGTCAGCCTGGGCAACAGAGACTCATCACCACAGATAGATAGATAGATAGATAGATAGATAGATAGATAGATAGATAGATAGCACAACCCCCCCAAGAAACCATTAATGAGATTATGTCAACCTTCTAATTAAAACCATCTGAAGGCTTTGCACACCTCTTAAAAATCCATGCTATGGGACTGGAGAGATAGGTCAGCCGTTAAGAGCACTTGCTGCTTTTGCAGAAGAGCCCAGTTTAGTTCCCAGCACCTATCGACATCGTAGCTCACAACCATCCTAAACTCCATTTGCAGGGAGTCCAGTGCCCTCTTCTGTCTTCCTTGGGCATCAGGCATGCATGTGATAACATAGACATCCATGCAGACAAGACACCCATACACATAATACAAAAACAATAAATAATGCTTTAAAACTTCATACTATCTAGCATAATTCCAAAGCAATGAGGATTGACCTCATCTCTGGCCATACTAATGTCCTCACCTCCAGCTTCCCTGACTTTCTCACACTGTGCTGTCCAATGCAGTAGATGCTGCTCACATGCAGCTATTTACAGTTACAATGAAATGATTTTAAGCTCACACAAAATAGAAAATTCAGTTCCTCTATATTCCTGCCCACTGTGTTAGTGCCCCACAGTCATGTGTGGCAAGTAGTTGCCACGAGGCACCAAGCAGATGGAAGGCACTCTCGTCACTGCAGGAAGTTCTATCACACCCCACACTCTCAGCTCCTCAGACAAAGCAAGTTTGAACCTGTCTTATGTTTTCGAATTGCTCCTTCCCTACCTGGAGTGCTGTTGCCATCTCTTCTCAAGGCCAGGTCCTTCTTGGCATCTAGACACCAGCTTAAATACCACCTTCTCAGAGAGGCCTCCCCCAGGTACTCACTCCCAATCCCCTGAGTCCATGGAACTCTCCAGATCACTCACCAGCTAATGCTTTCCTTGTTTATTTGTGCTAGCCTGCTAGTTGCCTAACTCTACCACACCAGGCCACTCCACCCCAGAGAATACTTATGGGATGAGGGAGCTGGCTGTTCTTACTCACCCAGCAGCTCCTCATCCCTGCACCTGCAGAGCAGACTTCCCAGTGTGCTCTATCAGCAAGCATCCTGGAGTTTTAGACCTGTGTCAACTCACACCCAGGTCAATCCCCTCTGGAATCTCTCACCTCCACCCCCCTTTCCTCGTTGTCCTTCCTATCACCTTGTCTGGTGGCGGCCAGTAGGGCAGGGGAACTAAATTTTCTATTTGATTTAAGCTCAAATTAATTCATCCTTTCCACCCTCTGTCCACACTGCAAACACCAGCAGATCACTCTCGCTAATTTTCCTCTTACCAAATCAATTTTCTGTTCCTAGTGCATCTGGTCTCAGACAGCTTCCAAGTCCCTGGAGGTGACAGGCTTACCTGCTGCCAGGAGGCCTCTTCCTCTGCTTAGAGCACTTGCCTTGCTTCTGGGGGAAGCCACGCCTCTTCTGACAGGTGTGGTTCAGGTAGCAGCTTCACTGCTGGCACTGGCTCCTCCTCCACCCTCCCCAGCACTTCCTGTCTGCAGCCTGGGCTTCACACTTCTTCACCTCCCACTGCAGGCACTCAGGTCATCTCAGAGCACACAACCATTCTCAGACTTCCAAACTTCTCTGAGGATCCCAGTCTCCTGGGGAGCCAAGGAAGCACTCACCGGTCCAGAAACACTGGAAGCGATGCTCTGAGCTCTGCCTGGCACATTCTCTAGGTGATTTTGACACACAGCAAATTGGAGATCTGCTGTTCTAAAACACTAGTTCCTTCGCATGAACGACCAAGTGATGCCCAAGTCCACTGACCCAGTACGCTCACTTAAAACAGCTCTCTACTACAAAATTGTTCTTATGCAACTACTGAAAGGACAGGCTAGGTTGAAAAAAAAAAAAGACCCCAGACACAGTCACTTTCCTTTTTTCTCTTCTTTATTGAGACAGGGAATCACTTAGCTCAGGCTATGCCCTCACCATATAGACAAGGAAACTCTTGAACTCATGAACCCTTGAACCCCCGCGCCTTCAACTTCTAAGTGCTGGGATTACAGATGTGCACCTCCACACCCAACTCCATTCACATCTTCATAACCAGAACCTTCTCAAGTTACCTTATATGGTATTGAGATGGAGAATTACACTGGACAGTTCCAGGCTGGTTCCAGAAAGAGTCCTTTTAAGGGGGGCTGGGAGGCAGTACAGTGGCAGAGTGCTTACCTAGCACCTAGGAAGTGGTAGGTTCAAACCCCAGCAATACCATGAAACAAAAGGAGGACAAAGTTCTGAGAGAGAAGAAACTGCATGACACAGGAAATGGGAGCAAAGACACATGATGAGGAGTCATGAACCAAGAAGGAGCCTCCAGAAGACAGAAAGGAAAGGAATGGGGTGTTCTCAGAGTGAGCCAGCCCGGCCACGCCCAGATTTTTAGCCCTGTAAAGACTCATTTCAGACCCCAGATCTTCAGAATTATGAGTGCATAAATGTGCTGCACTAAGCTTAATGACTTAAAAAAAAAACAAAAAACAAAAAACAAAAACAAAAAACAGGAATTTACACAGCTCCTAGTTTAAAAAAAATGCGCTTTTATTATATTTATTTGTTTATTGGGGTTGGGGGATGTGCCAAAGCATACAAGTAGAAGCAGAAATTCAAGATCATCATCTGCTATGTGGGAATTTGAGGCCAGCCTGGACTACATGAGACCTTCCTTTTTAAACTTTTTCTTTCTCTGTTCTCTTTCTTTCTTTCTTTCTTTCTTTCTTTCTTTCTCTCTCTCTTTCTTTCTTTCCGAGATAGGGTTTCTCTGTGTAGCTTTGTAGACCAGGCTGGCCTTGAACTCACAGAGTTCCTCCTGCCTCTGCCTCCAGAGTGCTGGGATTAAAGGTATGTACTACCACCCAGCTTTCTTTCTTTCTTTTTTTTTTTTTTTTTTTTTTTTTTTTTTTTGTGGGGGAAGGAGCAACAAGGCGTCACTATGCAAACCTGGCTGGAGTAGAATTCACCATGTAAGTTAAGCTGGCCCTGAGTCCACCAAGATACACTGACCTCTGCCTCCTAAGTGCTGGGATGAAAGGCATGTGTAAGCCACCACACTGGCCCCATTAAAAGGCTTTTAGTGCCCTACTCTTATCTCAAAGAGCACAACTTGGTGCTGTGCTATCTGATATGGCCACAGATGGGCACAGACAATATAAATCTAACTTAACTCTAATTAAGTAAAATAAAAGACTCTGGCTCCTCAGTCCCTTTACCACATCCTCAGTGTTACCAAGCACATGGAAGTGGCACAAACAAAAGATTTCTGTCACCACAGGAAGCTCGATTGGGCTGTGCCGGCTTAAGATGTCTCTCCAAGCATTCCAGACTAACGCTACCTCCAGCCCCATGACTAGAAAAACTTAAGAGCACAGAAGTGATGCCACCACACCCAAATCCACCCTGGAATTCATTCTTGGGAATGTGTCCCAAGGAATGGTGTCAAGAGGTATTTGCCAGAGTCTGGTTTTACTGAAAATACTAGATCCTTGGTGTGTCAGAAACTGAAGACTCAAGGTGGACCCTGGAATCAGGGACATTGGGGTGGGGGTGTAAGCAGAGACATGGAGTGGGGGCATGCTGATAGAGATTGGACAGAGGAGGAAGTAGGAAAGATAAGGGGAACTGCACATAAGAAATGACTTCTGCTTTGTTTTCACAAATTATGAATGCAAATGTTGAAAAGGGCCTCCCTTAGGGCCAGGCAGCATGTGGGACTATCCAGTGACCCACAGAGGGACTCATCAAGTCTGCAAAAGACCACAGGACAGAGGGTCTTCTGGGGGGTCCCTGGGAGCTGAGCAGGACACAGCTAGAACCCTTAAAAGAGCAATGGTGTGGAGAAACATGACAGAGACATGCACAGAAGCAAAGCCAAACTTCTGCAAAGAGTTTTTGAAACCTGAAAATTCACTATGTTGTCAAAGCTGTGGGGACATTCACTAGCATTGTCTTGATGGAGACAATGGGCCCTTCCTACCAAAACTGCAAACCCAGTCTTGGTTTCGGCCTCAGAATTTACCCCACTCTCCCCAAGGATATTCAGCCAAGTGTGGATTGATAAATGGATGGATAAAGCCACCTACAGTTGTTACTGGGGAGGGATTGGAGGCAACTTCCTAGCCTGCCCATGAAGGATGGGTGGGGAAGGCGTTGAACAGAAGTCTGGTGACTAACCTCCAAGACACATTGTACAATTTCAAAACTGCAGTAGCAAGCAAGGATGGTGGCAACTGTCTACTATCTCAGTACTTGGGTGGTGGGGGCTGGAGGACCAGGAGTTTAAAACCAGCCTCAGTTACGAAGGGAGTTGGATGAACATAGCTTGCCCAACATGCACAAGGCCCTGGGTTTGGTTCCCAGAAGTGCTCATAGTTCTGGTGCAGAGGCAGCACCCATGTTAAGGAGCCAGACACCTGAGTAAAAGTAAAGACACAACCAGACATTCAATGCCTAAACTACTTATGGAGGTCTCCACAAGAGATCAGTAACTCGATCCAGAGAGATTACTCAGCAAGCAAAGGCCCTGGCCTCCACACTGGAGGAGCCGAGTTCAATATTCAGGACCTACATGATGGCGGGAGAACCGGCTCCTGCACGTTGTCCTCTGACCTCCACTTGAGCACCATTAACAAGTGTGCAAACCCTTCCACCTTGCCACCGTGCACATGAACAAACAAAACAACTAAATAAAAACATACTTTTAAATTAAAAAACAAACAAACATACAAACACCTCAAACTGGGTGTGGTAATGCATGTCTTTAATTCCAGAGCTAAGAAGGCAGAGACAATTAACTCACTGTGAGTTTGAGGCCAGCCTGGTCTTCATAGCAGGTTTCAGGACAGCCAGGGTTACAGAAGAAGATCATGTCTCAAAAATAAATATATTAAATAAATAAAATATTCTGGCCGGGGGAGCGGGGACGGAGGCTGAAGAGACAACTCAGTTGTTAAGAGCCTTGGCTACTCTTGCAGAGGATCTGGGTTCTGTTTCCAGCACCTACATGGTGGCTCACAGACTATTTTAACCACAGTTTCCAAAGGATCCAGTGCCCTCTTCTGGCCTCCGTCAGTATTGCACACATTTGATGCACTTCATATACAAAGACAAACACAGATAAAATAAAAATACTTATTATTTTTTTTTAATGGAGAAGGACTAGAGAGATGGCTCAGCAATAAAGATCACTTGCTGCTCTTCCAGAGGTCCTGTGTTCAATTCCCAGCACCCATGTAGGGCAGCTCAAAACCTCCTGTAACTACAGCTCCAGGGGATTCAGTGGCCTCTTCTGGCCTCCATGGGGCTTGCATATGCACACACACACATACACACTCATAAGATTTTTTAAGTAAATATTTTTTAATTTAAAATTAAAAAGCCGAAAGACCAAAAGAAAAAAAAGGAAAAAAAGAAGGAAAGGAAGAAAGAAATCAGGAACTTGTTTGGCTTTTGGGAAGGGAAGTGATAGGTAGGACAAGGGTTGGAAGGAAAGCAACTTTTCATTCTATAGTCTTTGGTTACTTTTCAAATATTACTATTCAATAAGCACAAAATTAAGCTGGATGTAGTAGCTTATACCTGTACCAGCACTCCAGAGACTGAAGCAGTAAGAGTGCCATGAACTCAAAGCCATGGGTTTTAGAATAAGTTTCAGGTAAGTCTGGATTACAGAGTGAGACCACGTCTCTAAACACACAAACAACCGAGTGTAAAATTAACAAGCACACAGGCATTCCTGATTTACACTGTATCTATCTATCTATCTATCTATCTATCTATCTATCTATCTATCTATCTATCTATCTATCCATGCATCCATTATATTTACATTCTCTATAGTGGTATGTGGTGCTGTACATCCAATAGGAATATACCCAGAGATTTTTCGCCTTGATCTTTTCCTGAGCTAGTAGAAATGTGTAGTTTGATCCTCTCTCATGCTGGGGAACAGCAGTGGGTGGTAGCTCCCTGTCAGCCCTGCAATTTCAAGGGGAAACAAGGGAGCCTCTATAGTACAAGGAGTTGCTGCTGGTGGAAGGCAAGGCGTAGCTCAGGTGAGGTGTCTGCCGATGTGTTTTCCCCTTAAGCATTTTTCCTGTGTAGGGTGAGTTTATCAGGACTGACCCCCACCCCACCCCACCCCACCCCACCCCACCCCTAGAAAGAAACATCAGTGGGCTTCTGCATGTGTGTCTACAGACCCAAGCTTGAAACACACATCTCCATGATTGTTGTCTCAATGGGAAGGCAGTCAGTATTTGCACACCACCCTGAGCGCCCCCAGGATGCTCTGCAGGCATAGGACTCCAGTTTCTGATTAGGAAGCCTTTTCCTTACTACCTGTGGCCCCTGGAGAGGAGTTCCCTGATACCTCCACGCAATCAATCTGGGCTGCAGTCCAGTTTTGGAAATGATTAAGGAATGTATTCTCCCAAGTTGAATCCCGCTTTGTGGCCCTGTGACAGCCACCCTGAGTGATCCCCTGCCATCTTCTCACTCCAGGGAAGAAAATCAAAGTGAGTCCCATGGCCACCATGTGATAGTCGCTATGGACACCAGACACTAGCCTGCATCAGATGGGGCTGCATCCAATTAGCCACCCCCACAACAACACCATAGCAACAAAGGTAATATTATGGTTCTTGAAAGGAAAAAAAGCCACACACACACACACACACACACACACACACACACACAGTTGTGTGACACTTCTAAAGCCACAGAGATAGCATTTTCCACACCCTCCAACTGCCTGTCACTTCCTGACACATGGCTTCTTCAGTAAGCAGTCACAGGCTTGAAGCAATTACCTCTTCACACTCTTGCAAGATGTGTGCCCTTCAAGGGGAAGAAACTGACAGGAGAGTAGAGTCCCTGGCAAGCAGCATGCGAGAGCCCCATCTTCCCTGGGCTTCTGCCTTGGAAGTGAGGAGGCCAGAGTCGCTGAGCCAGCTGCAGGCCAGATAGGCTTGGGGAGTGAACACCAAGCTGTCCTCTGACTGTCTGGTTGGCTTCATTCTCTGTGCCAGCCCCACACCGGGCAATAGGTTTCTCGTGGTTGTAGAAACGGCCACACACTAATCTTCAGACTTCAATGTGGAAAACATTAACCCAAATGAAAAGGCATAAATCAGGGGCCCCCGAGTTGATGGTTCAGAGGAGAACAGTGCTTCTCTCTGAGAGCAAGAGCTTTGGCTGTTGCACAAGAGCAGAGCTCTGTGAGTCAGCAGTCAGCAGAGCAGAGCAGAGCAGAGGGAGGGAGGAAGGCAGGGAGAGGAGTCCTGTGGGAGTGGCCGGTGTACTAGAGGGCAGCCTGCAAAACCACAGCTGGAGGTTCACACTTAAGCAAGAGGCTTCAGGGGCAAGCAGGAGGGTGTGTGGGAGGGGAGGGGGCGGAGAGGGTGGGGTGGGTGGAGTGCTGGGGAAGTGGTGGGGTGTCACCTCCCTCAATCAGTAGGTAATTCCAAACATGTTCTCTCCAGAGGAGACAGCCACTCAACAGCAAACTGGTCCCCGATTCACAGCTGCAACCGTGTCCCTGGAAGCTGGTCTTTCTTGGTTCCTCCTTGACTATGTACCAAAGACTCTATTGGAGTCCGAAGTCTGAGGTGCCCACAGTGGACACACAATTCTTACCCCACATCCCCAGGTCCCCTTTTATCTTTCCTTCTTCCTCCACAAAGCACATGCTCCATTCAGACTATCAACAGGACAGACTGCTGGAAGTCCCCTGTCCCTCAAGCCTGAGGATAACCCCACATTGTCCCCCATTATCTCACTCCACTGGAACATGGACTCCAAACCCTCACCTTCCACATTGGCTAAGTACCTGCTACAGTCATGGGGCCATGTTGCTCTTGGCTGTGGCTGTGGAGAGAAGCAGCGCCCATGTGGATAATTCAGCTGGGATTGGAAGTGAAGTAACAGGAGTTCTCAAGCCCCCATGGGGGCTCCAGAAATTATAGGTGACCTGCAAACTATGATGGGTCCCTCTCTCCTTCAGGTCTTTGTTGCTCTTAAGAAATGAGGCTGGGTTCAGAGATGAGCTGGGTCCCTTACAACCCGACAGTGACTACTTATAAGAAATACACAGAGCAAACTAACCTTCACCTAATCCCTGGAGGATGCCTCCCAAGACTCACATCGAGTAAATGACTGAACTTACAAGCAGTGCCGAGCCCTTCTATACCATTGTCACTCAGTATCTGTAGAGGATAAAAGCCGGGATTCCCCATAGCCACCACAACCTGTGGATGCTCAAGTGTTTCACACACACAAAGGGAGGGGGTATTTAAATGATTTACTTCTGTTATTTTTGGGTGTGGGTATTTTGCCCACATGAATATCTGTGCACTGAGTGGGTGCTGTGCCCCTGGAGGCTGGAAGAGGGTGCTGTAGTTACAGAGGGTTGTGAGGTGTCACATAGGTGCTAGGGAATGGTCCCAGGTCTTCTGGAAGAGCAATGAGCACTCCTATCTGCTGAGCCATCATTCCAATCTCTGGGTACCTTATGGACAATGGCTTAGTATTTGTATAGAACTGACACAGTCTCCTCTTAAACTTCATTTTTCAATTAACTTGACTGCTCTGTGGTGTGCTGGAGCATGCACATGTGCTCACATCCAGACTAGAAAACAACTTTCAGAGCTGGTTCTCTCCTTCCACCCTGTGGGCGGCTTGGCAGCAGGCCCCTCCACTCACTGAGCCATCTCGCCGGCTCTTCCCATGCATTTCCAATCACCTCTAGATTACTTACACCCAACACCATGTAAATGCTGGGAAAATAGTTGCTAGACTGTGCTATTAGGGAACTATGACAAGGAAAACCATGTTCATTACAGAGGCCATGTTTTTTCGATTGTCTCTTGGGCCATGCTTGCCTCAGCTTTTCCTCTACTGGCACCAGGGCCACTGGAATGTCCTAAGCAGAAGTGTGACAGGATCAGAAACAGACTGGGGCAGACACTGTGATGTATGCCTTTAATCCCAGCATGCACGAGACAGAGACAGGTGGATCTTTGTGAGTTCATGACCAGCCTGTTTTTCATAGAGAATTCCTAGCCAGTTATGGCTACAGAGTGACAGCCTGTCTCTAGGAGAAAGAATAAAAAGAAAAAGAAGAGACTGGGTGACCACTATATGGCCAGCTCATCAGATTAGTGACTCTAGCTCTAATCAACAGTATGGGAAGGGTCTGGGGAGACCAGAGCTATTAAAATGGTAGAAATATAAAACCAGTTTTGCAGGAAGAGCCCCAACCTGCTTTCCCAGCATATGAGAGAGAGAGAGAGAGAGAGAGAGAGAGAGAGAGAGAGAGAGAGAGAGAGAGAGAGAGTCAAGGATTTTGAGGACTGGGACCAGAACAGCTGTGAAGACATTTCTGTTGTTTTCTGATGTCAGGGAGCCTGGTTTGGGGCAGGTTGTGTGGCAATGCCAAATGCACATCTGGATGCAGGGTTCCACGCAGAGCATCCGAGTCTGTGCTCTACCAAGAGGAAGCAGCGGCCCTGCACCTCCCTAGGTGTGGATGCAGTGACCACCCAGATGAAGCCTGGGAGCCTCATCCTAGTTGCAAGACAAGACAATGGAGACTGAATAAACAGGGATTTCGTCTGCACCCTGGATTTCTCAATCAGGCATTTTTCTACTTGTCCCAGCCCACAGGGTGGGAACCAGTGTGGGGGCAGGGCAGGAGAATGCAGTCCAACCACAGGCTCCAAAATCCTGGCTCCAAACAGCTCCACTCACTCACTACCTGTCAGTTTCCCTGGCCTGCCCTGGAGGCTCTGAGCACTCTGCCAAGAGGATCCAGAAAGCTCAGTTGTCTGTGAGCTGTCATGAGGGAGTGGGGTGGTCCTACACCAGGGCCAAGTAAGTCACAAATACAATGAAGGGCCAGGGCAGGCACCTCCCAGGGAAGTGGGTCCTCCCTTCTTGCTAGAAACCAGCATAACAACACGTTGAAGGGATTCTCAGGGACAGATGGCACCAGCCAAATGTTGCCTGGCCCATTTCCTCCATGAAGCATAATCAAGTACCAGACCCCACTTCCAGGTATTCCTGGCCCATCAGTGAACAGGAGAGAACAGGGAATGAACGTCTGCCTTCCAGGAACATGTGCTCCAGTAGGAAACAGGGACAGGTTGGGTGAGGGAGTAGACACCACTCACGATACATATGGAAATGTAGAGAATGTTAGAAGGAAGGAAAAGGAAGGGAGGGAAGAGAAGAACTAGGAGTGGCAGTACACACCCAGTACCATGAGGCTGAGAGATAATCACAAGTTCAAAGCCATCCTATGATATATAGCAGGATAGTGTCTCAAACAACAAAATCACCCTCAAGAATGCTAGAAGGTGGTGATGAGCTAAGAATAGAAAAGCGCTAGGGGGATCCAGGCAAAGTGTCACCTGATCCCATTGCCTAGATGGCTGAGGTAAGATGGCTTTTGATTTCCAGGCCAGCCTGGGTTATGGAACAACAGAATGAAACTCTGCCTGGAAAAACAAAGCAAGCAAGCCAGGGGTAGGGTGAGGGGACCACTGGGTGCTCAGGTGACCTAGGTGGTGTCCATTCTAAGAGGTCCAAGATGTTATCATTGCTTTCACATCACAGTTACAGACGTCTTTCAAGCCCTTCTGGCCACTCCATTCACATGGTCCTTCATCCGGTGACAAATGACTCATGAGTGCCACCAACGGCCTGTTAGAGTCCTCTTCTCACCAAAGTATTATCTTTCTTGGAAAACAAAGGTTAGGACAATGAATTATGGGAGGTTCATGAATGAGCAGGCTCTCCCTGCATCATAGGACCTTACACAGAAACACAGAGCACACTGAAATGCAGGGCCCTGGGACTTGCTGTTTCCCACTAGTGTTGTACTTCTCAGCTATCAGCCAAAACCACAGTGCAGTGGTTTCTCTAGAAGAAGCTAAGGTGTCTCCTTACCCATCGCCTGGCCATCTCAGAACACACTGCTTTTAGGGCCATGTTAATTAACTTCACCATTCCATATGGTAGAACCAATGCTTCCTCAAAGAAGACAGATCCCAGTACTAAGTGAGCCCGGCTGACTGCCATCCCCAACTGGTGCTGACTGGACACCTTTTGAAGGGCTTTGACTCTTCTTGTCTAGCTGTGTACCTCCCTCCAAAGCCACAGACTGATGCCAAAGGAGGATGTCACGCCTGGGCACGTGGAAAACCAGCCTGGGCTACAAAACTCAGGCCTCTGACCACGAGCTAGCATCTCCCTTTCAGAAATGTTAGCCACTTGCCTGGGGCTGCCAGAGAGCAGGTACTTCCTGTTGGGAGCAAAATCAAGGCTGCTGTTGTTGAAGGTCCTTTATGGTCTCCCAGCTCTTGACTCTTCTACCTTCTTCTGTTCCACATGCAGCTATGAGCTGGTTGGAATAGTGCTGGTCCCAGGCCTCAGGAGAAGACATGGCCACCAACAACAGAGCAATTACCAAGAACTAGTCCAGACATCATCTACTAGAAACTCTTCTAGTTGTATCCTTTGATGAATTTCAGGGTCTTGAGAGTAGCCATGATAGGCCAAGGAAGGTGGGACACCATTGTTCGCCACCTGGCAGCCAGCAGGGCTCACTTAGTACTGGGATCTGTCTTCTTTGAGGAAGCATTGGTTCTACCATATGGAATGGTAAAGTTAGTTAACATGGCCCTAAAAGCACCTCTTCCCTTCCTTCCTTCCTTCCTTCCTTCCTTCCTTCCTTCCTTCCTTCCTTCCTTCCTTCCTTCCTTCCTTTCTTCCCTACCTCCCTCCTTTCTTTCTTTCTCTCTCACTACTGAGCTTTCAAATAGCCCTGCTAGGCCCAAGCTTAATACAACTCTAGGACTAGGCAGCAGCCCAAGAGGTTTATTTTCTTTCTTAGTTCTGAAGTTCAAAAGCATGGGATCAGCATCTACTTGGCTTGGGGTGGGAGGGGTCTTATGGAGGTTGACATCATAGGGTGAGGACAAGTGATAGCAGGTATATGCTGAAGAGGCCAAACACCAGGGGCTACCTTGCTTTTTGACAACAAGCTCCTGTAGTACTAACCCAGTCCCTTAACACCCAACCTGGGCCAGCTAGATGGATCAGCGATTAAGGATGCTTGCTGCCAAGCTTGATGACCTGAGTTCAGTCCCCAGAACCCACATGGTGGGAGGAGGGAATCGACTCCCGAGAGTTATCTGCGGAGCCTGACTCATACATCCATGAGACCAGAGACCCAGCATGTCCCCACACCGTTACCCTGGGAACCAAGTTCCCATGTGAGTTTTGGTGGGGCTAAGTCATGTCTAACCAGAAGACAGAGTACAGAAGAGCAATCTTAGGAGGGCAGCCAGGAGTTAAAATCTTAGGCCATGGAAGCTTGGGAGAAATGTCTCAGCAGTTAAGAGCATGTGCTACTCTTTCAGAGGACCCAAGTTCAATTCCTACTCAATGACATTGGACGCTCACAACTGTTTATAACTCAAGCTCCAGAGAAAACCAGTGACTCTGGCCTTCTCAGATGTATGTACATGCACACATCTGAAATAAAATATGATCTTAAAAAGTAAAAAAGAACTTGATCTCTGGAGAGCGATGGCCTAAATATAAACCATTTACTCACTGGATAATGCAGAGGGAAATTATTTGACTTCTCTGTGACTCAGTTTCCCTATATGTAAAATGGCTTTCAACCATAAGTCTGTTTGAGAATTAAATGAGAAAATATAAGTCAATTTTTTTCAGCAATGCTCAAAAAACAGTAGGACCTAGACAAATGCTATTATTCAATATTTCTGAACAGACAGGTGCAATTTAAAACAATCTTCTCATGTGTGATGAGAATGGGCTAAGAAGCTGTGGCAAGTATAAGCTGGGCAGGAGGTCCTGAGGAGCTAGCCTCAGACCTCTTTGCTTTGTATCAACCTCCCCTGTATCCAATTTCATTCATCCCCACTGAGTCTCAGAGGCCCAGCAGGTCCCCAGTACCCCAATACAGAATGTGGTATTCTACACCACCCCACTTACCTCAGAAATCCTGAGTAACCCTCACGGGAGTGTCTTTGAGTTGTCCCACAGCTGCCTAGAGCCTCTCAGGCCCCCGTCACAGAGTACCCAAAAGCACAAGATAACTGTGTCACCTCTCACCAATGGTGTAGAGACATGGCAAGGGGCACTCCAAACAGCACCAGACAAAGCCCTATATCCAAAGTGGAGTGGACACCAAAGCCCTTGGAGGTGGTGGGAAGGAAAGAGGAGGAGAGCAGGAGCATGAGTTCTCATTTGTACGGTGTCCAGAAGCCCACAGACATCCCTTCCCCATGTAAACAGGACCATACCTAGTGTATCACTCACAGACCCATCAGGGGATGATACCTCACAGGCTCCTAAAGCCTCAAAGGCACCAGCCACTGTACTTGCACAAATCCTTCCCCTCAATGAAGGCCTGAAAATGGTTCTTTCTTTTTCCTTGGAAAGATAGCCAGTGTCCAAGCCTACTCCTTCCAGAATCCTTCTTTACCAGGAACACATTTAGTAAGAGATAGCCCTAGATCTTAAATTGATCTTGAATATGATCTTAAAAAGTAAAAAAGAACTTGAGCTCTGGAGAGCGATGGCCTAAATATAAACCATTTACTCACTGGATAATGCAGAGGGAAATTATTTGACTTCTCTGTGACTCAGTTTCCCTATATGTAAAATGGCTTTCAACCATAAGTCTGTTTGAGAATTAAATGAGAAAATATAAGTCAATTTTTTTCAGCAATGCTCAGAAAACAGTAGGACCTAGACAAATGTTATTATTCAATTTAAGATCAATTCAAGACACTGTCCCAAGGACTAATGAGTGGAGTCCTGCTCAAATACCCCCAAACACATGTGTCCTATCCAACCAAGTAAGACCACTGGGACCTCAGCTATGACTCCCACCAGAAGGGTGGCCTCAACCCTGACCTAAGAACTGGCTGCTGAGGTGGTAACAGGTATAGAAGGATAAGCAAAAGTTCTAAAGTCAAGCTGAAGATCCCAGATGACAATTGTAGCTGTCCAACACAGAAAAACATTTACCTCTATGGAGCCCTAGTATTTGCACTGATAAACTCAGAAACTCATTTCACGTGGATGCAAACTGAACAGAAATATGAAAAAAAAACCTACAGGGTGATTTCTTTTAAGGTAAACTGGAAGATAAGATAAGCAAATAATACATTTGTCTTTCTTTATTTGATGCCTGTGGATGTCAACAAGCCTGTCAACCTGTCTGACCAGGGAAGCATTTGGGGTGTTGTTGGACATATATTCGGATTTGGCCCCCCCTCCTTTTTTTGTGGACCTGAGAACGTGTAACTCAGCCAGAGTTTCCAGGAGTTGTTTGTGCAGCCCTTACAGGGAACACACTTGAAGAAGCAGATGCTTTGTAGTCTAAAGGCTGGAGCATGAACTGAAGATCACCTGGGATGACCCCCTGACTAGAGCCAAGGAGCACTGGAGAAACACCACACGTTCATCTGTTGCTGTCTGCTCATTGCCAGGCTGGAGATCTAACTCAGAGAGCCTCATGCATGCCAAACAAACACCCTACCATTGAGCTACACCTCCAGCCCTACTCTGAGCTTCTTGCCTGGTTAATACCACCTTGTTGAGTTTTACTGTCTGGAGGACTCTGGGATGTTCCATCTTGTGCCTCAGATCCAGGCAGGGCTAAGTGTGGAGGCCCCAGGACCCTGTTCATTTCGTCTGCCTTCTCTAATCTCCACAGGGTCTTGCATCAACCTTTGAAGTTGCAGTAAAGGGCTTCAGGGGTCCCCAGCTGCGTAGCAGCCTTTAATATCCAGCCTCCAGCTTTTGCTAATGTGTGCTACCCTTCCCCAGTGTGGTTTCCTTTCCACCCTTCCAGATGCCTGAATAAACCTTGGGCACATCAAAGCTGGTAACGGGAGGGACACTTCAGAGCCCTAGACCAGATAATATAAAGACAAGTTCCTCCCTCCTGGGCAGAGCCTGGTCATGGTGGGTTCCTGGGGCTCGGACAGGCATGCACACTGGACCCAGTGTCCCAGCCACACAATACACAAGAGGTTGGTGGGGCAGGCAGCCAGGGCCCACTCATGCCAGTACCATCTGGGAGCCCTTGCCAGGCCTCGAAGGGCCAGCCGAAGAAGCTGGACTCTGTCCTGGGGCACAGTTGGGCTCTATTCTTATCTCAAGGGGGAATGTGTGACTCCCCTTACAGTGAATGGGGGCCCCTGACAAGGCAGAGGAGGAAACAGAGCCATCACTGTGCCCAAGAGGGCTCCCCACGCGGCTCCCGGCTCCAACCAGCCCTTCGTGGTGGGGCCTTGCACAAGCCTCCAACAAGAAAAGGCCAAGCTAAAAGGTAGACAGGGAAACAGGTCCACAGCTCAGTACAGGCATCCCTGGTCCTACTGTCAGACCTGGGCCAGAAAGATGGAACCAGAAATGTGCACCCAGGGTCCCAAGGGACAATACAGCCTTCACAACATAGTGCCCTGCTTGTTGCCAGCTTTGATGTATCCAAAGTTAATCCACATCAGTCTTTGTCCTATAGGGGTGAAATACAGCTCATTCTCAGACAAGGTAGCACACACTAGCAGAAGCTGCATTCTGGATATGGAAGGTTGCTTGGAAGTCAGGGATCCCCTACAGCCTTTTCTGCAACCCCAGGAAGGCTCCCAGATACCCAATGCATGCTGTGCATGAGCACAAGTCCCCACTGGCAGGTACTGTGCCTCTGGCCTCCCATAGCATCCCTTCTACGGGTGGCAACAGTATCACTAAATGTCCTCAGTGATCTGGAAGTGCCTGTCTTGACAAACAAATATGGTACTGGGCACTGCAAAAGACCACAACTTGGCCTGACCTTCCTAAAGAGCAATGGGACAACATTGGCACAACCACTTACATGCCCCTCAGGCAGAAGGAAAGATGGCATCACAGAGAATGTTGCTTTCAGTGATCTTAACAGAAAAAAAAAATCTGAAAAGTAAGCAATGATAGTCTCCATCACTAGGGGACTTTAAGGGGTAGTAACTCGTTGAAATATGAATTAATATTTAAAAAATGGAAATGACTGAAGACACATTTGTTGATAGAAATACCCCCCCACCCTGCAAACAAAGGCTCTCTCTGTAGCCCAGGCTAGCCTCAAGCCTTTGGTTTTCCTGCCTGTGTCTCCTGCATGTTGTGATTACAGATGTGTGTCAGCACACCTAATTTGATAGAAATACACTTAAAGAACCAGATAGTGGTGGCACTCAAGAGGCAGAGGCAGGTGGAGCTCTGTGAGTTTCAGGGTAACCTGGTCTATGAAGAGAGGTCCAGGACATCCAGGGCTATGTAGAGAAACCCCCTCCCCGAAATACATTTAAAGAATATTAAGTTAAGGGGCTGGAGAGGTGAATGGCTCAGCAGTCAAGAGCACTGTCTGCTTTTCCAGAAGACCTGGGTTCAGTTCCCAGTGCCCACAAGGTGGCCCACAATAGTCTGTAACTCCTATTCCAGAGGACCGATGCCCTCTTCTGGCCTCTGTGGGCACTGCACACACATGGTACACAGGCATACATGCAGGCAAAGCACCCATACAGATAAAATAAAAATAAGTAAGTCTTAGAAAAATAAAAATTTAAAAAAGACTGTTAAGCTGAAAAGAATGTTGTGTAGTGATGTATTTAATTATAGGGGGAGAAAGAAGGAGCCTGGAAGAGGGGAGTGAACTGTGATGCAGCGGAGGAGGGGGAGGTATGGGTGGTATTAGGAATGAGGACAGGATTCAAGGGGTCCAGATGAGGGTGGGAGCCACTGAAGGCGTTTGACTAAGTCCTGTAGCCTCCCCCTGGATTAGCCTTAAAGAACTGTGAAAACATCCGGAAAATATTTAGCTAATAAATCGCTCAGCATCCCCTCCACCCTGCTTTGTTTATTAACACTTCCCTTTCACTCCCAGACCTCCGCATGCCCAGTCCTATCACACACTCAAGAACCCACAAAGCCAGGGACAGCTGGATGGGGCTACACCGGGTGAACTCTGCCCATAGTGGGTGCTGTCCATCAATGCCAACCTCCCATCTCAGTGCAGGCTCTCAATATGCAGAGGCTGGATGGCAACACTGTTTCCAATTGCATGGCAGTCTCATAGCCCAGGGATTTAAGGAAAAGCAAAGGTTAAAAGGGCCCCTTTTTGGAAAGGGGAGGGACTCCTCAGATGGAGAAAAGTCTTTGCTCCAACTGGCTCCTTTCTTCTGGAACTCCTTGGAGTTCTCTGCATGGTTACACTTGAATAATGAATGAATGGGAGGAGAACATGAGGGAAAGAATTCACATGTATGTGTGTATCTGGTATACATGCTCATGTACACACACACACACACACACACACACACACACACACACACACACACACACAATCTCTTCTTATTGCTGAGAAAATCCAAAATTCAGGGAAGCAACTGCCCTTATCTGGGAGTTGAAAACCAATCCCAATATGGGGTGTTAGGAAAGGAATACACTTTACAACTATCAGGCTCTGATTCTAGTTTCCAAAAATAGCAGGACAACCAGACAGCAGGTTATAGGTTCGAATACCAGTTCTACCACTTAAACTATGTGACTTTCTATAATCTATTTCCACACCTGGAAATCATTGCAGGGAGACAGTAATGGGAAATTGAAGCCTTAAAACCCCAGGTGTGAGTGCAGATCATGTACTAGATTTTCCACCAATCTTTTATGTGCTTAGGATTTAATTTCTAATCTGTTAAGAAGACTAAAATCCAAAGACTGGACAGACCCAGCCCACTGGGAGTGTTTCTGTTAGTTTTCATTTGAATCAACTGGCTATCTTTCAAGACTAGGGGATTCCAAGCTTCTAGCCTGGCACATGTTTCTGACAACTGACTAATGCTGTTTGGGATGGGACCCAGTACCTGCTGGGCCCTGGCACTTGCACCTGTAAGCCCCACTCAGGATGATCCAACCTTCTGTGATGTATCAGCTTTTGCTCCCAACAGTAAAGATAACAAGAAAGTGATTTGGGGATCCCTAAGAAGAAGACTTATCAATGACCCCATCAGCCCCTCCTCAAATGCTCCCGAGCTCTTTGTGAAGTCCGTTGGTTTCCAGGCACTGCTGTGCCGCTGTGCCACTCATGTCTGCATAGCCTGTAGTGTAAACCTGAGTGGAACACAGACAAGAAGGCATGACTGCAAAGGGGCTGGCCAGTGTCGGGAACAGGTACTTTTCGGCTTGGCCCCATGGGCTGAGATGCTGTAAAAGGCTCAGTTTTTCTCTGCCCCAGATGTCAGCATCCATACTCTTCCCAGCAACCCTGAAAGAATTCTAGCTGTGCTCTCCCCAAGGGACACACTCCAGCCACAAGCCAAGGTGGAAAGGCACAATGCCCTTTGAGAACCTTGATCTTGCAGACACGAACTTGAACCAGGGAAATAAAAGTTCCATGTGAGGTTTTCTCCTGATTCTAGGGTGATGATGAGAAAGTAGACACATAAGGTCCCCTCCAAGAAATAGACTAACCCCAGTCTAGTTTGGGCCGGTTCCAAGCAGGCTGTGTGTGATGTGCCATCACCCTCTTAACCCCTTATCCCACCCTCTCTGCCACTCCCTGCAGATGCTGATTCAACACTAGAACCCTCACAGAGATCTGAGAAAATTCCATGACCACCTCATGGGCCACATAAGCTCTCTGCAGAGCACAGGCAAACACTGACTCAGACTTCTAAACATCTGGGGCTTAACTAAATCCTCCGCTCTCTGGGTCAGTTGGATGGACTGTGAGCAGGATTGGTGGGAGATTCAGATCCAGTTTCTAGGGAAGCTGGCCAGATCTGGGAGCCAGGTCCTTGACCCTATCTTGGACCAGGCTGAGTCACATAAGAGGCCAAGGCAGTCCATGAAGCCTCACAGCCCACACCAACAGTTCCAGGGCAGCTCCACACCCAGACCACACGTGGGAGGTGCAGGCCAAGATGCTCCAGGATTCCATTCTGTGGTGGAGGAAAGAGTTCTCCAATCCTGTCCTAAATCATGCCCTTTCCCAGAGTCCTGAGGCCACTGCTGGGCTGTTCCTGTGCTGACCTCCTGCTGTGGGGGTCAGGGGAGGTAGGGGACAGGCAATAGGTGGTAATGGGGACACACAATTCCTTGCATGTACAGGCCCAGGGACAGAGCACCCACACTTGATAATCTAGGCTTTGATTTTCAGCCCACAGCCCATGGAATTTCAGAGCCTCCCCCTTCCCCTTCACTGAGCCAGAAAACAAAACATGGTGTCTCCCTGCTTATATTTAATTTACAACACTTGTTCTTTGCCTGCCTGCATGGTCATAAAAAAATTGAAATTTTTTCCTTTTAATTCCAAGCAGAATGATATTATAAATGGAAATGATGCTTGATTGATTTCTCCCTGTGGGTCAGCATCTTGATCTATCATCCTTTGATTTAAATGACATAAGCACAGAAGTGTTAACCAAAATGCAGAGGCCATTCAACAGAGAAAGCACAGTCTCATCAGCAAAGGATGCTGGGACAATAGTATCTGCATGCAAAACAGTGGAGCTGGACCCATTCCTCACATCTTTAGGCTCAAAATCCTAAGTTGCAGAGCTAAAATACAAAATTCTTAAAAAGGACTGGAAAGATGGCTCAGCTGTTAACAGCACTTGCTGTTCTATAACTCCATCCCCAGAGTATCTAATGCCCTCTTCTGGCCTCTCTAGGCTACCGCACTCATATGTGCAGACACAGACACAGACACAGACACCCAGACACTGACACCCAGACACACAGACACACATACACCCAGACACACACACACACACACACACACACACACACACACACACACACACACACATTTTTAAAAGTCTTAAAAGAAAACAAAGGTGTAGTTCTTCATGAGGATTAAACAATAGTTTCTTAGGACAACAAAAGCAGAAACAGAAAAAAAGTTAATTGACTTTCAACAAAAATCAACAGCTTTTATGCTGTAAAGGACAAAGGGAGGAAAGAAAAAAATTCATGAATCATATAGCTGATGAAGATCTCTTTTAAAAATATTTGCACTGTCTCAAAAGGGGGATGGGGAGACAGGTTCATTGATGTAGAACTTATTTTGGGGCTGGAGAGGTAGTTGGGTTCAATTCCCAGCACCCATGTTCAGTAGCTCATAACCACTTTTAACTCCAGCTCCAGAAGATCTGATGTCCTCTTCTGGCCTCTTTCCCCTGTCCCAGCACAGCAAACATACAGATACCCACACGTAAGTAGATGAATATTTTAATTGGCAAAGGCTCTGACTAGACCTTTCTCCAAGGAAAACATGGATAGCCAACAAGCCTATGAAAAAATGTCCATCACAATTATTCTCCAGGGGAATGCAAAATGGCAATGGACAGCATACCACACCCACTAGCAATGGCAATAGTAAAGAAACAGATAATAACAAATGTTGGCAAGGATGTGGAGGAGTTGGAGGCCTCCTAGACTCCTGCTGGGACTATAAAATGATACAGCAGCCTTGGAAAACAGCCTGGCAGGTCCTCAAAGGTTAAGCACATGACCCAAAAGTTCTACTCCAGGTATTCGTCATCTAAGAAAATTGAAACCATATGTCCATAGCTGTGTCATTCCTAAAGGCTAGAACGTAGAAATGACCCAAACACTCATCAGTTGATGACTGATTAAACAAAATGCAGCCTAGACACCCCACTGGAACACCATTCATAAGTCAAAGGGAATGATGTTCCAACAAAGACAAACTGCAAGTGTACCATAAGTGGAAGAAGCCAGGCTCAAAAGCCACACTGGTACTATCCCACTCATAGGGGATGAGAGAGAGAGAGAGAGAGAGAGAGAGAGAGAGAGAGAGAGAGAGAGAGAGAGAGACAGAGAGAGAGAGAGAGAGAGAGAGAGCTGGGGTCTGGGGTGGTTAGGGATATGGGGTAAAATTGCTAAGGAGCACAGTTTCTTTTTTCTTATTATTTGTGTGTGTGTGTGTGTGTGTGTGTGTGTGTGTGTGTGTGTGTGTGTGTGTACGTACAGGTACAAGTGCCCACAGAGGCAGACAACATTAGATTCACCTGGAGCTAGAGTTAGCTATTGTTAACAGCTGATTTTAGCTGATAGAACCAGACTTGGGCTCTCTGGAAGAGTAACAAGCACTCTTAACCTCTGAGCCATCTCTCCAGCTTCTCACAGTTCCTTTTAGAAAAGAGAAAAGGTTCAAAAATGGATTATGTTGTTGCACAACTGTGAGTGTACTAAAACCCACTGAATCACACACTAAATAGATGGACCATCTGTGGATTAGATTTCAATACAGTTGTTATAAAAAACAAATGTCACCAGTCATGGCTTGAATATGAAACATCTTCCCCAAACTCATGTTACATTAGCTTGGTACTTGGGGTTCAGAGTAGGGTTCTTGGGGTCATTAGGACCCTGACCTATTCAATGAATTCATTAATTGATTGACTCAGAATTTAACAGCATTAGTAGAAAGAGGACTAGGAAGTGCCTGATCAATGGAAGTAGGCCATGGGGAGGTGTCCTTTAAGAGTATACCTTGCCGCTGGTCCTCCCACCCCCCTCTGCCTGGCCACTGTGACATGAGCAGCTATGCTTCACCACATTCTTGCCACCATGACATTCTGCCTCACCACCAGCCCGGGAGCAATGAGCCCAAATGACCATAGTTTTATTTTGAAACTGCAAGCCACAGTAACCCCTTCCTCCCTTAAGATGTTTCTCCTAGGCTCTTTGGTTTGTTGGTTTAGTTTTGTTTTGCAGACAAGTTCTCACCCCAGACTGACCTGAAGTTTACTATGTAGCTCATGTTGGTCTCAAATCCATAATCGTCTTGCTTCTCTGGCTAACTGTTGGGATTACAGGCATGTATTTTGTCACAGAAACAAGCAAACAAAAACAACTGCATGAGGCCAAGCATGCTGGTGCATGCCTTTAATCCCAGCACTCGGGAAGCAGGGGCAGGTGGATCTTTATGCGCTCAAGGCCAGCCTGGTCTACATAGTGAGTTACAGGCCAACCAGAGTTACACAGGGAGACTGTCCCCAAAACAAACAAGTGACTGACTACCATGGTATCTTTCAGTTTATTATTTCTATACTCAAACAGGGCCAGGACTAACCCTGGGACACACTACTTGCTGATGCCTCTAAATTGCTCGCACTTTGTGTCCTCCTCAGCCTCTTGCCTCTGCTTCCTCTTTGATTGTTAAGGGCAGTTTTCAGACTGCCCACAATTGCTTTCCCACCTGGACTCTAAGCTTCTGAACTGAGGAGAGCCTGGCATGACAGCCAAGCAGCAATGAGAGCAGGAGAGTGCCTGACACTTCAGTGTTTGTGCATGCATGCTCACCGCTCATGCAGAGAGCCAGCTCAGTTAGCTACCCTGCTTCCAGTCAGCCTCTCCTGAGTCTTGATTCAGGCACCATAGCCCTTGACTTCCTTCCTCCAAAGAAAGCCACATGCTTTCACACCTGATTCAGAACTCCTGATGCTCGACCCCACCCACCTTGTGGGCAGGAGGCTGGCTGCCATAGCTCTCTGTGCCGTGTCACATTATAAGAACTTCACACGTAGGTATCTACATCTTGTTTTTGTTTTGTAGACTTTTAGTTTAGGTGTGAGCTATGATCTTGCTATGTAACCCAAGACTGGCCTTGATGTCTCTGCCTCAGCCTCCTAGGACTAGAGATCACAGGTGTTTACCATCATATCTGGATCTAATTTAAAATAAATAAATAAATAAATAACTATAGTCTTCAACTAAGTCTCTTTAAAACAAGTAGAACTTTCATTCTTAATATCTAGCAAAACTTCTGGTCCATCTCTTCCAACCTGACTCACAGGTTTAGCAGCAACCATCCAAAACCTCTTTCCAGAGGACTCCAAAGGTCTCCCAAGCCCCTGTGACTGGGGTCTGTCCAAGAGCCAGACTCTATCTACACACACTTCCCTAGAGGAAAGTACTTCCTGCCTTCCTCTCCTCGCAACTTTACATTTTTGTTTAAAATTAAAATCTTACACACTATCACAGACAGTGTGATGTTCTGAATTTTGTGTACGTTGTGGAATCACTCCATGGAGTAAACACATATGACATCAGACATTTATAACTTGTAGAAGAACACAAAATGAACTCTTTGGCAATTTTCAAAATAGCATGTACTGTTATCACCTATAGACACCGTGTTATTCAACTGCTCCTCTGAATTTACTCCTCCTGTTAGCTTAAGTTTTGTGTGCTTGTATGCTCAATTCCATACCCACCATTCTGGTCTCTGCTTTGTTTGACTTCTTTAGACTCCATGTGTGACTGAGATCGTGTTATCTTCCTGTGCCTGGACTCATGTATCTGGGCATCAGGTTGTTGCAAACAACAGGACTTACTTCTTTCCTTTTTAAAGTTGAATACGATTTACTCTATACAAAGAGCATATTTTCTTTCTCTAGCCATTCCTCAGTAGGCACCAAGGTGGATTCCATATGTTGGCTAGTTGATGAACATAGGGGTGCAACTGTGTCTTCAACACTGAGTCCCTTTCCTTTGGCTATATCCAGTAGTGGGTGCTGTAATGCTTTACAGCCTACCCAACAGTGTGCTGGGGTTCCCTCTTCTCCAATATGATCATCCCTTTCTTCTTCCCAAGTCTATCCTTCCAGATTGCAGCAGCACTGTCACTCAGCCCATTCCCTGTTGGACTCGCCAGGTCAGGGGTTGAGCTTGCTGGAAAGATTTCTCTTAGTAACTCATGCCATGCTATACCTATCATGGCACTCCGCTGGTCTATACTTGTTTAAGCATCTTATCTCTTTAGCATTGGTTTTACTGTGTGTCTTACCATTTCCCTGTGATGGAAATAGCTGAGCAAGCAGACTCCAACCTTCTTTTTCTTCCCTAAGCACCCAGAATTTGAGTACCTCATCTGAGCTTTATGTTCAGTGACCTCACAAGACATTCTAGCCTCAGAAATGAGGGATTGAGTGGAGTCCTCAGTCCACAGCCTGGATGCCTAAACACTCAGAAAGGAAGATGCTCCCAGCAGAAGCGCCAAGCATGCAGGCTCACACCCGGAATCCCAGCATGCTTTGGGCTGATGCAGAAAGTTTAGGAACACTTTGGGCTATATAGTGTATTCTAGGCCCATGGTGAGGCTCTGTCTTATAAAACAAAACAAAACAGAGGAGGAGGATGGTGAGGAAGAGGAAAATAAGAATAAGAACAAGGAATGGGGAGAGGAAATCCCCAGAAGATCCAACAAGGCTCAGGCGATCAGAAAACAGTGAGGGACAATGAAGTTTGTACTATTGAGAAGTGATGAGATGTCACCTCAGTTCAGAGTTGGGGGGAGGGACAAGTTCAAAGAGCTGGGCATAAATTAGCAAGTTGGCTGCCAGGTCTGAGAGGAGGATCAAGCCAGAACCACGGGGGATATCTAAGGAGAATTAGAAATGCAGAAGAAAGGCAAATGCCTCCCAATGCTGCATCTGGCTTTTATTAATTAATTACAATGCTGCCCATGGCCAGTGTCCTATGACGAACACCAATTGTGACAGTGGCAGCTAACTTACTTGTTCTTCTTCGCTCCTACCTGACAATCCAGGGCCCACAAGGAGAATGTCTGAGTTTCAGGACAGAGTTTCCCTTGGGGCCACCAAACCCTTTGGTTATTTTCATTCCCCAGTCTGGAACATTGGGAAGTTTTGGGCGGGAGAGGGGGCTGAAGTTTCCCTGACTCAACACAACATTGCTGTGGAAAATGCAGGCAGATTCCCAGACTGAAACGCAAGGCAGAGGACATGTTTTGATCTCACAGGAAAAGTCCAACAGCCATCTCCACTTTGTCAGGAAACCCTGTCAGCACTGCCTACAAAATGTTCTCCAAAACTACCCTGACTGCTCCCCTGTGTGCCATCCCAGATGGCGCCACCATCCCTTCACCTGCCTTTCTCCACTGAAAACCAGCTCCAATACATGTCCATTCAGCAGCTAGTATGATCCTTTAAGATAGGGAACCTGGTTGTGCCACCCACAGTTCACAGACCTCCAAGTGCTTTCCTTAGTCTCCGGGATGAGCTATGCTATTCTGTAGCAGCCTAGCTCCTGGAACTCCCACACCTCATCTCTTCCCTCTTTTACCTGCACTATAAGCATCACTGCCTCAGGCCCTTCACCCTTCCTACTACCCCAGACTCCCATAATACGAATTGACTTTTGTCATTAAGTTCGCTGTTCAATTGTCACCTCAGAGAGGCCTTGTCTGGACATGTCATGTAAAGACAGTCCCTTGTAGAATATGTCTCATTCTCTATTCCAATCCCTTTGTCTATTTCACAGTATTTCTCACTTATCTGGCACAGATAAAGTCTTTGCTTATTGGACTACAAGCTACACTGTGTAGAGAACTGGTCTACCTAGTAAGTTCTATCTTCCCAGTGTCTAGAGCAATTTCTAAAACATTACTGGTCTAACGCAGGTACTTATTGATAGGTGGATGAATGAATGAAAGAATTCTTGGTTGACTATGTACAATAATTAAGGTTACTTTACTGATTTTAAATGTTTTTCATGGCTCTTTTACAACTTGGAATCCATTTAATTAAATATAAAAGACAGCACTATTGACTCCTCTTTGTCCTTGTAACACACTAGGAAGGAACTGAGGGCAACCATGGCCACCCCCACTGTACAGATAAAGAAACACCAAACAGGGATCATCCATTCAATAGGACAATGAAGGCCACTGGGTTGTCCAAGGTCAAATGTGTAAATCAGAACCAAACCAGACCCAAATCCCAAGTTTCCAGACACTCTACCCTCTACACTTTCCTTTGAGGTTACTCTGACATCATCATTCTATCCTGCTAGAAAAAAATCTATTATTTATGTTAATCCTATTAATATATAAAAATGAAAAAAGGTATTGAAACAGGCTGACAGGGCCCATCTGCTAATACTCCACATCTGTCTGAGGTTTTACAAATAACTCCTCATGGTACTGAACCTGGGCTAATCTCAGACTCTCAATGAAGACACTGAAAAACAGGCATTAAAAAGGATATTAAAATGTTAACTAGGAAATATGAATGCTAATCTAAAACCAACAGCCAGCCTTGGAGCTCAAGAAGATTCCAGAGGAATTCCCACTGAAGGTAGGAGGAGGATAGTTTATGAACACCCTTCTGGAGCCACATATCATCAATAACTAACTGGAAACTTAATTAAATTTCACTCACAATAATAAGAAAAATATCAACATGCTACATATAAGCCTAACTCAAGGAATGTTCCAGCTCTTTGAGAAAAAAGCATTTGTTCAGGGACAGAGGCAAACTTAGTTATACTGAGACATCAGGTTCCTTTTTAGCATCAAGAACTGTAAGAGGTCAAAGATGTCTTCCCCTGGGTCCAGGAGCAAGGCAAGGCAATTGATGGCCTTAATTTCATCTCCTAACTAGTAAGTCACAATAAAGAGGGTATTAGAGTAGCATTTCCTGTTATTGGAAAAGGCACAGACCACATAACTTACTGAAAGCCAGAGGGCAAGGCAATTGGGGTTAAGGTTTTGAACATCTGACCTACTGTCATTTCACTGGCTCATCCCATCCCCTAGAAATATGAAGGTGTCCATTCTAAGTCCTTGAATCCTTACCTCTCTGCTCTGGGTAGGCAGACCATGGAACGGGGCTTGGGAGAAGACAGGGAAGCAACTTGTTTTGTAGCTTTGGAGTTGGTTATCAGACACGGAGCCTGACAGATCACTCAGGTGACATAAAAACCAGTCCCTAGGAAGACTCCCTTTTAAAATGTGTGAGTGTATATGAATGTGTCTATGTCTGCTGTGTATAGGTGCATATATATGCTTAGAGATCTATTGATGTATACTTTTGACCATGTTTGTCTACATCTGGATCTGCAGGTTCCTCCCACTTGTTCTGATACACTACCTCACAAAGGCACTAACAGGTTCCTTAAGATGTGGCCCAGTGGATCGGTGTCCATAAGAGATGCTGGAGGTGGGACATTGAAAGCCATCATGGTGGAAAGCAGCAGTGACTCCACTCTGCCACTGTCCCCTATGCTTCCAACATAGCCCTGCAGACACATTGCTAAAAACCAAAGGGCTAACAGTGGTTACCATCTCGTTGTACCTTTGCAGCTCCCAGGGTAGAGGTACACAGACCGGGAGGAGTCTGTCAGCACCACTGGGTGCTGGGTGACCTCATGGGTCCTGTACTCATCTGTTACCCTCTGACAAGGGTCCTGACAAGCAGTCTGGATTCCTCCACCTATAGCTCCGAATCACTCCTTACAAAGAGCCCAGCTCCAAAGGTGTAAAAATGAAGCAGAGGGCAGTGGCACTGGTTACCCAAGTTACTGGTCCAACTGAGGACCAGGAATCTCTGTATACACAGTCTCCAGGATCCTCTAGGCTGAATCCCAGGTTCCTTAGATGCTAACACAAGAAGCCTTGGGCAAATTCCTGTTCCTCTCAGAGCCTTCAATTTCTCATCTTTAAACTATGTATAATAGATGTCTTGCAGTTTACAGCTGTGTAGAGGGTCAGAATAAGATATAAAAAAATGTTAGGATTAACACCCTTGGCCCATCGAGATGGCTCAACAGTGAAAGGCACTTGCCATCAAGCCTGACAACTCCTGAGTTGTATCCCTGGGACTCATGTGATAGAAGGAGAGAAAAAAACTCCTCCAGGTTGTCCTCTGACTGCTATACATGTGCCATGGCACGCACGCAAGCGCACGCACGCACACACACACACACACACACACACACACACACACACACACACAAATAAATAATTGTATCACTACTCATTAGCAGTGATACAGCAGACTTTAAGAAACCAGGACAGGCAATAATATAAGATTATATGCTCATTACAAAGATAACGACTAAAACTAAAATCAGATTATAAACCTTTCCAATCACCCAAAGAAACACAGAGAAAATACAGTCAGCAAGACAGGCCATATAGTAAGCAGCGTATTTTAAAGCTTAAAAACAGGAGACATAACATAAAAAAACACTAAAACCAACCATAACTCTCAGAGAAAAGATTCTTGATGTCCCTAATATATGCCAAGCCGATAATCTTTCTTTCAATTTCATGCATAGTTCATTAGCTGTATAGATTTACATGGAGGTTTGCACCAAATGCAGGGAGCTTTGGACATGAATAGTAGGGCAGATGTCATGGTCTGTGTGTCCTTCCTTTATCCCTCCCAGCCACACACAGGACCTGGTTTCTTCCTCAATTGCTCTTTGGTTTCTTTTGGGGGACAGAGCCCCTCACTAAACCTGGAGACATTGATTTGACTAGCCCAGCCGACAAATGAGCTTCAGGTAGCCCCCGGTCTAACCCCTCAGTGCTGGGATTGCAGGCTCGTACCTCCATATTGAGCTTTTACATAGGTGCTAGCCTTCTAAACTAGGTCCTCAAGCTTGCACAACAGACACTTATTGACTGAGCCTGCTCCCGGTTCAACAAGAATATGTTTAAAGATAGGATCTTCACAAAAATAAATTAGTTGAGTGAAAATGAAGTGACTAGGTTAGGCCCTAATCCAATATGACTAGTGTCCTTGAGAAGAGATTGATTGCTTGGAACGTAGTTCAGTAACTTGTTCAGCATGCATGAGGTCCTAGGTTCAATTGCTATAGGGGGTGCAGATGGGAGTGGGGTGGGAGTGGTGGGTGGGGAGATTAGAAGGCTAGGGAGATGGTTCAGTTGACCCACTGTTTGCCATGCAAGCAATTGGATCCACAATGCCCATTTAAAAACCCAGATATGGGAGCATATTAATAACCCCAGCATTAGGGAGACAGGAGGGTCCCTGGTGCTTGCTGGCCAGCCAGCCCAACCTAATCAGCGAGCTCCAGGTTCAGTGAGAAGCCCTATCTCAGACATTCAGGTGGCTAGAGTTGATAGAGTTAGTGGTAGAGCACTTGCCATGCGTGCATGAGGTGTTCAAAATAAAAAGTAAAGTGCAGGACCTGCAAAAAGGCTCAGCAGTAAAGGCACTTGCTGTCAAACCCGGTGACCTGAGTTCAATCCCTAGAAACCACATGGAGAAGGAGAGAATCTGATTCCACAGGCTGTCCTCTTACTTCCACATGTATCCATGGCACTTAATTGCTCCCCACAACAAAACATACATGTAGGGATCTCATACTTTAAAGATGTAGGGAGATACCAAAGAAGATATGTTACACAGACCTCTGGCCTCCACACATCAATATGAGCACATATGCCCATGCACACCACACACACCATACACACACACACACACACACACACACACACACACACACACACACACACACACACCACACACACACACACACACACACACACACACACACACACACACACACACTCATATGAGACTAGGAATCAGACACAGAGGGAAGACCATGTGAAGAAACATGGTTTCTGAAGAAACCAGCCCAGAGCATGCTTATAGATGCATGTGAGTTAGTGAATAGAACAGAACAACTGTGAAACCTACGGCTTTCAAAAGGGAAGAGACTCCCATGGGACAGGTATGATGTACATCTATTACTCCAGCATTTGTGAGGCTCTCAAGTTCAAGGCTAGCCTACACTACATAGCAAGACCTTTATGGTAAAACAAACAAACAAACAAACAAAGAAACAAACACACCAGCCCAGCTGACACCTTGCAAATTCTAGTCATTAGAACTTGACGGATAAAATTCTTCTCTCTGCATCCTTCCATACAAAGTTACAGAGCACATTTGCTGGGCTACACAGTTGGTGCCCAGCTAGGAATCATACAGTTTTGAGAATGCAGCTGACAGTGAGAAGACTCAAAGAGACTTGTCCCCACTCCCATCCCCACCCAGCCTACAACCATGGAGGTGGTGACATGAAGCATGGGCAAGGCCCTTCCAGGTGTTGAGCTCCACAGGACATCAGATGGGGAGGAAGGGACCCGGTGCTCAGAGTGGTAGGACAACCAGGGGCTGATGGTAAGCTATGATGACAGGAAACTGTTTTGGCTCTGAGGACTCAATGAAGCAGAGACTAACTGGCTCCTGTCCAAAGCCCAGGGCTCCATGTTTACCTGCACCCCTGACTCTCCCTAACACAAGCAAGGATGTCGTTCCAATCATGAGACCCACAGCACTTGTCAGAAAGTGATCAGGGGAATGGTGGCTCTCCCCTCTTTCAAGCTGTGTAGGGCCAGGGATATGATCCCATGGGATGAGAACACAATCCGAGAGCACCTCTGGGGACCTTGCTTTCTGGTCAGAGCTGACAGATTAACTTCAAGTCAGAAGCCAGTCTCTGCAGATGTCCAACATCACATAGTGCACAATGGGACAAATTACTATAGGTTGAGTATTCCTCAGATGCAGGGCCTGGGACTACAAGAGTTAAGATTTCAGATTGGGGGATGGGGTGTGTTTGATAATACTTGTACAGACGTCACAAGCTCTTTTGTGGTTGGGGACCTGAGTCCAAAACTCAAGCTCACTTATCCTTCCTATACATATACATAGTTTAAAGGTAATCCATACAACATGAAACGTTATAATTTTTTTTTCACTTATGATAATGTCACTGTTCAAAATGTTCTGGGGTTCAAAGCATTTTGGATTTTAGATGTTCAGATCAGGCTTGCTCGGCCTGTGTGTAAATCCTTATCTATGGATGTTGGATTTCTTTTAAAAAAAATGAAAGCTTCATTTTCCTTAAATTGACATTTGATGAGAGTTCTAGGGCAGATATTCAGCTGGCCAGATCCATCTTTCCTGACTGTCTCTGAACAGAATATCCTGGAAACCAATAGACAAAAGACAGCAGGATGAGGAATGAAAGAGAAACACATGGCAGAAGCCACTTAGTAGTGAAGGCCATGGGTATGCTCCAAAGATACACCACTAGTTCTCAAAAGGGAATGCTCTACTTGGCAGGGCCACCCCATGGAGCTGGTACAAGGAAGGCTGGTGGTCCTGAGCAGAGGAGTGGAAACCATCAGAACGTCCATGGTTCTTCGCTGGCTGGCAGTCTGCCTCGGACAGGGGCCTGCAAATGCGCTGGTATCTGGGACTGACTGCCAGGGCAAAGAGAATGCTGGTGAAGAGCAGAACTCCAGGGACATGGCAACAAATGCTCAAAGGCACATCAAATGAAAAGAAAACAAACGATCCATGTACATCAAAGACACACTGGGAAAGGTGCATAAAAGGACAGAACTCCCAGGTCTCAGGAACACACCACTCCAGCTTTGAATAAGAAGGTTACTGGGAAATCCCAGGCAGCTAAAACAGGAAGGGCTTCCAAGCTTGCCAAAGCCCAGCTCAGCTCTGGTTGTACACAGTACTCAGGATGCCTGGACCAACACCCGAGGCATAACAGACCATCAGTGCTGATCCTGGCAGAGAACAGGAGGCATCAGCAGGTTCTCTGCCCCTGCTGGGGACACCACCAGCCTGCTGCTTGGCCAGGACAGCACAGGAGGCTTTACTAGTCAGGGCAGGTTGTGGTGGAAGAGGTACAATAATGAATTTGAAGACACACCATCCCCCAAATGAGGGATACCTCGCAGCAAAGTGGAAAGGCCCATCATTTTGTTTCAGTGAGAGCAAGAAACACCTCAGCAATCACCTGAGAACTTGACCCTGGTGGTCCTAAGTCAAGGGCTAGAACCAGAGTGGGAACCAGAAGATCCTGTCGCAGGATAGTGTCCATGCAGACACACACACACACACACACACACACACACACACACACACACACACGGTGGGGGGTTGGGATGTAGCTCAATGGTAGAATGTTTGCTTAACATGTGCAAGGCTCTGGGTTTGATCCCTAGCACAGAAAAGAAATACAGGAAGTTAAGGGAGAAGAGAGGAGGGGAAGAGGGGGAACAGGAGGGGAGAGGAGAGAAATGAATATGTTTACCCTTTATAGCTTGTTGTGTCCACTTCAGTTCTTTGAACCCACTTTCCAGAAGCACAAAAAAGATCCCTAGGGAGTAGGTGCTGGCCACATCTTTATTGAAGAGGCAAGTTCCTCTGGAGAGACAAGGTGTGAATTCCCTCACAGCTTGCTGTTCAAAGTGTGGAGCATGGACTGGCATTACCTAGGAGCTCATTAGAAACACAGTACCTCAGGCCCCATTCCAGACCCATAGAATCTAACACTCTATGGGCATTATGGCTTAAACATAAGACATCCCTCCACAGGATTGTGTTTTTAAAGACTTAGTCCAAAGTTGGTGGTTCTTGTAAGAAGTTATAGAACCTTTAAGTGATAGAGCCTAGCTGGAGAAAGTAGATTGCTGGGGTACAGGCACTGAGGAATATAGTCCAGCCCTACTTTCAGCCCAAGCTCTCTGCTGCCTTGTTGACCAAAGTATAAGGAGTCCCAGCCTTGGGCTCCCATTGCCATAAACCCTGCAATGCCTTCCCTGCCATTATGGACTGGGCTTTTGCAACTACCAGTCAAAATGTCCTGTATTCTGTCATTGTGAAAAGATACTGATGCAGATAAACAGTACCAGGAGAGGGGTCACCACTGTGATAAATAAACAGGATCATCTGATTCACAGGCCTTCAGAACCCAAGAGGAATGTGGAAGCTTTTGGAGCTGTCCACTAGAGAAGCCTTGGAGACAGAGCTTAAAGAGTCATCCTGGAAGCATCACAGTGTACCAGAACAGAAACCTGAGCAGTGAAGACTGAACTCTTGAGGTTTCACAGGGAAATGAGGGCTCTATGGAGAATTGAGCTAGAGGCCTCTCATGTTGCATTTTGGCATATAATCCAGATGTTCTGCCTGTGCCCTAAAAATCCGAGTGAGGCTAAATTCTAAACCAATGGACTAATTTGTTTGGCAGAGCAAATTTCAAGGCAGCTTAGCATTTGGACCTTGGCATGGTTATTGTTCACTGTGGTTAGCCAACTTTACAGTGAGGAATCCCAGTAAGAAGTGGAAAAGAAAGATGTAGAAAGCATGTGGTTTGGTGAGGAAAGGAACATGGACGAGTTTTAAAGTTGTGGACAAGGCAGGTGCAGACAAGCTGAGCAATGTGGCTCTAATTGTTAAAGAAATTGGGATCATGAAAAAGAAACCTTCCTCTTTGTACTGAGGAAAACAAGAAAGGTGCTTTGAGACCACTGGAACTGCCATGGGGCCAGATACCAGGCATGGGGCAGCAGGGCTTAGTTTCCTCTGGGAGTTTTGGTCTTGCTTTGGTCCAGCCTTTCCTTGCAATACTGCCATTCCTTGGGGGTTAGAATGGTAATGATTACTGTGTGCCACTGAATGTAGCAAGCATGTACAATAACTTGCTTGACTGTATAGGGTCTCACAGTTAAGAAGAGACTTTGGATTTTTGTATACCATTGGGACTATCAAGACTTTGAAGGACTTTTGAATACATTTTGCATTATAACATGTGAGGCCAGAGCTGAAATGTTAGAAAGGGTTTGAAAGTGAAGTGCTACCAATCTCGTGTCTTTAAACACTTGATTCTCACTTGGTGGCCCTGTTTGGGCAAGCTGTGTACCCTGTGTAACACAGTTGGAGGAAGTGGGTCACTGGGTGAGGCATGAGGCAGGAGGTAAACATTGAGATTAGGGTCAGCCCCCTCTAGCCCAAGCCCTCTGCTTCCTGATTGTAATAGCTAATCTTGGTTGTCAACCAGACTACATCTGGAACCAACTGAAACCCAAGTTCCTGGGGAGTTTTATGAGGGGTTTGAAGCAGGAAGACCCACCCTAAATCTGTGTCTCACTTTCTGGGAGTAGCCTATATAAAAGGGCACAGCAGATGGAAACTTCAATTTTTTGCCTGCCTGCCCTCACTCTCACAGGAAAGACCAGCTATTTTGTTGCTGTGGCATTCCTTCGCTAATATGAGAACAACGTCTTTGGGATGCCAAGGCAGACTGGAGACCAACAACTTTCTAGGAATCCTGAAGGATTCCAGTGCCAGATTGGAAGTGGTGAGACAGCTAGCATTGAGGACTGAACAACTGCTAGATCCCTGGCCCTCCTGTTGTGAAACAGCTATTGTTGGATGACCTAGACCCCATCCTATGAGCCAGTCTTGACTCCATCCTATGAGCCAGTCTGATGAATACCCTTTTAATATACTCATTCTGTCAATCCTGTTCCATTAGGGAACCCCAGCTAATACACTAATCCAGCAAGATGGGAGGAAACTGAGCCACACACTCTGCCATGATGAACTTTGACACACCACTATTGCCATGATAAACGGTATCCTCCAAAACTGTGAGCCAAAATATCCCCCAGACTCCTTTAAACTATTTTTGTCATATATGCTGTTATTCTGTCACAGCGACCAAAAAGGTAATTATCCAGTGATGGATCCGAGTTTGAGGCCTCTCTTCAGGAAATGGGAGCTTGCTCATCTTTAAAAGACCAGGGCTTAAAACTGACTCCTTGGAATAGAACAAATCCAGTCATCATCAAGGCCTAGGAGCTGAGAGTGCTCTGATTTCCTGCAATTAGAGCATCATAGTATCTGGGCTCTTACCAAATTGAGACCTACTGTTAAGTCAAGATTTAGGGAAAGCAAAGAGGGAGATGTGAGACATCAAATGCTTAGTTTTCTTACTTTCTCTTTCTGAATGGTATCTTCCATACCTATCTAATCAGCTTTAGAACTGAATTCATTTTCAGAAGTTCCACTGTGTGGTTGGTTCATGGCTCATACATAAACAGATAAGTGTTGTCACACTTCCAGGCAAAGTCACACAGTGAGGCTTAGATGAAGGTGAGGGTGGCATGTCTGTGTCTATGAATTTAATCATATCACAGTGAAGTGTAAACAAACATCAAGCCAGTGAAACTTGTGGGAGCCACTCAGGCAGAGAATGCCCAGTAAGTTTCTTCTAGTGAGTTTTGATCCCATTGCTGAGCCTATCCACCATATGGGAATTTACTCACTATTTAAAGGAACAGAAGGATCCCAGCACTTCCTGCTACAGGTCAAAAGAGACTTTTGTATCAGCAAAGTGTGCTAAGATCCTTACATACATAAATGAAGAAAATGAACCTGTGAAAACAGGGCGGGAGATGTAGCTCAGTTAAGTGCTTGCCTGGCAAGCACAATGCACTGGGTTCCATTCCCTACACTGCATAAAAGCAGATGTACTGGTCGAATGTGTAATCTCATTGTGCAGGAGGTTGAGGCAGGAGGATCAGAAGTCAGCGTGAGCTACATAATCCTTTGTCTGAAAAAACCATACACATATATACATACACACATACATACATATATATACACACATACATACTCATATACATATATACACACATATATATACACATATACGCACACACACACACACACACACATACATACATACGAACATCTCTACCTTCCTTCTCCTAGCCCTCATCTGTCTAAAATTTATGTTTTATTGATCTCTCCCAACTTTGTCCTACTTAGAGCTCAAAGGACCTAATATACTTATTTACACTAATGTGTGATGGGCAAGGTTCAAATAACTGCCCTGACAACAAAGGACTAGTCTTCAATTAAAAACCAGTGCAGCCAGTGTCCTTGGCTCATTCCCTGCCGCTGTAGGAATTCATCTGGATCAAGGTTTTCCTTGACTATTGGTACCTACCTCTCTTCTCTTCCTCCTGCCCACTCCCCACAACTGGGCCACTCTGTCCTTTCCTGTTCAGAGCCAGCCTTTGCAGTGGTGTCAGAGGTTAAACCCTAAGATTACAGGTTTAAGTTTCATATGTAGGGACTTCCAATAGCTCCAAGAGACACACAGTACAGCAGTCCTATTTCGAGAAATCTGAGACAGGTCAAATCATCTGCCCACAATCTCACAGTTAGTAAGTGGCAGAGTCAGGATTCAAACGTGGTACTCCTTGAATTCTGAACCACATTTGAGCTCCTGTGTGTGTGAGTGGGGGTGGGGGGATTGAGGTGCGGAGAGATGGGGGTTGTTCATGTATGCACTGGAGACTGAACTCACTCTACACTGAGCTGCACCCCAGATCTGTTCTATCCTTTCTATCTCCTTGTTTCATGCCCCTGCCTGGAAGCACGACTTCTCTCACTGTGGCCCAGCCTGCTTCCCAGCTCTGAACTGACACCTGTCTGCTCTGGCTCTAGGTCACCAAAGCCACCACAATCCCACTTCCTCTATCTTTTGGTCCTGAATAGCATTTTCTTAGGGATCAGACCTCACCCATGCCTGCTGCCGGTAAGCTTATGTTGGCTTCCCTGCCTTTTCAAGCACCAGTTTCTCTGAAGCACCATGGTGGTGCTGTGCCCTGCAACTGCCCCTCCCTCTGCTTCTGGGAAAGGATGTCTTTGTGTTGTATCCACAGCCTACAGGACCTCATGTACTAGGTTCCCAGGTCAAGGAACCCTTCCAAACCCATCAAGAGACTTTTGAAATATATTCTCTAGAGCAACGTGTTCATGTTCAAACATGAGATGAAGGTCCAGGAATATCTGGACATGGGTTGGTTACCTTGTCTTATGGTTCATGTACCCATACCCTGTGTGGCAATCATGGAAAGACGACTTCACCCTCTAGTCTGGTGAGTTCAACCTATGGGTGACAATGGTGTGTCTCACCTGCTCCATCTCCGTGGACTGTTGCATGGCAGTGACCTTGACTTTTTTTTTTAGCAATTCACTGCCTCTGGTACAGACCTTCCTCTTGCTCCTCTGGAATTCACAATCCCTACTCTCACCCTCAGTGTGTAAATACCCTCTTTTTAGCTCTCCACTACCTCCACAATGGTTTCCCATGGACATTTATTGATACAGCCCCAGTGGTGGTACTCAGACAAGGCAGCACTGAGAGCAAACCTGTTACCTAAGTTGGGGGTCACAACCTGTGTCCCAAGTCAGGTCTAGCCATGCTTCCTCAATAAGCCAACTAAAAGAGCCAAACTAAAAGTAGAAAGCAGACAATTAGATGTATTCAATGTGTCCACTCAGGGAAAAGGGACAAATCGATCCAGAGAATCTGTCTTCCAGATACTAAAATGAAATCGAAGTTTGAATAGAGAGCCAAGGATGTGCACATCTAAGCTGTCCTGGTCAAGGCATGGTTCACCCACCATTGACCTGTCATTACTCGGGCTTCAGTCTCCCCTGTAAGATGATCTGACAAGCCATTGAAATTCTATGAAAATTCACCAGGTGGTGTGGCAGATTTTTTTGAGTTCGAGGCCAGCCTGGTCTACAACAGAATGAGTTCCATGACAGGCTCCAAAGCTACACAGAGAATCCCTGTCTCATAAAACAAACAAAAAATAATTCTGTGAAAACTCATAGGAAAAACAAGTTCCCCTATGGTTGGTGCTTTTTCTTTCTCCCAGTATGAGATTTCTGAGGAAATTCCTGTTTTGTTGGGGGGTCTGTTGTTCCAATAACCTGATAGTCATATTGAGAGAGAGAGAAAGTATATCTTTAGAATATTGTTATTTTTTGCCAGGCTGTTAACAAACCCAGGCATGATGACATTTTGCTGACCACTTCCTTCTAGCATGGTCAGTAGCTCCTTCCCCAATGATATCTGATAAGAAACAGATAGCTAAATGGAGATGCAGGAGCCCACGCTGCTACCTCAACTCTAGCCTGGCTTGGTGACAGGCCACCTGTGCCCAGCCACTATATGAGACTGGCTCCTGGAAGATGCAGGAAATGCTTGTGCTCACAAAACTACAGTGAACCCACACTCCTCAGTCTACAAATGGCTGGGGGCAGGCCTGAATTCTGAAATGCAAGGCCTGCCATCCGTGGAGGTTGACAGGAGATGTCACTTTTTTTTTTTAAAGTATCCATTTCTGTCAATTTCCCTGAGAAAATTCTCTTTTGTCCCAACACCTTTGCCTTTCTTTGAGTAGGAAGACACATCTGCTCAGAGCCATGCTTCTCTGGCAGCTGCTGGTCAAATCACTTTCAAAATCTGCTAATGGCCTTGTGTTCCGTTGGTGCCTGACACGCATCAGGAAGAAAGTTACGTAACTGGAGATGATCAGAAGACAAGGCTTCGAGCAGAATTCTTCCCAAAGTTCTCTGTGCTGTCCAATTTGGGGCTAAGTTTTAACAAATCAGCATTTCCTTGCTCTCGACTATGGGAACTTTTTCAGGTGTAAAAGTTCCCCGTCAGTTAAAGGCAGATTCTTCAGAACCATAGCAGAGATCCTTGGTACCTGCCAGTCAGCTGCTCTCATTCCTTCACATCCCCTGCATAAGAGCCATGGGGAAAAGAGTAGAAGAAGGGAGGACAAAAATGGGAGAGGCAGAGGCTGGAGAGGAATGCCGTGAAATGTCTCCTGGACATGACATGATTGTTGTGCTCATGAACTCAAAGTAACCATGGATACCTGCGCAAGCTGGGGGCTGTCAACAACCCATCACAGAGTAGGATGGAACTCCTGAGGCCCCACCTCTCCCTGAGGAGCTATTGTCTGCTGTTGGTTGTTGGAGGAAGGAGAGTTTTCTCCAGCGGTGTAGCCCAAACTCTAGCAAATAACCTCCCACCCTTGTTGGGGGGGTGACACGCACACAGATTGATGGAGAAAGAGTGGGAGTCAGCTGGAAAAAACAGGGTTCAGTGGCTCAGGGTAAATGGGAGGGGGATGAGAGAGGGTAATGGGGGTGTGGTCATAACTAAAGTATATTGAATACATGAATGGTCAAATAATAAAAATGTTTTAATGTAAGAGCCATCCTTGGACATATGATGATACAGACACCTAAGTGGCCAACAAGAATATTTGAAGATATTCAGCATCAATAGTCATTAGGAAGATGCAAATTAATTACAGTAGGAGGCTGGAGAGATGGCTCAGCCGTTAGGAACACTTGCTGTACCATTATGAGGATTGGAGTTTGGATCCCAGCACCCACAGAACAAAGCAAGTGTTTTACAAACACCTGCAACTTCAGCTTCAAGGGATCTAACACTGTCTTCTAGCCACAACACACGTGTGCAAACAACACACACACACACACACACACACACACACACACACACACTAAATATTTTAGAAGGAGGAGAGAGGAGGAAAAAGGGAGGAGGAGGAGGAAAATGAATAGGAAGAAGAGAAGAGGAGAAGGAAGAAGAGAGGAGTGGCCAGAGAGAGGAGAAGGTAAGGAGGAGTGCCACCACAAGTGGCATGAGACTAGAAGATCAAGTGGCTACTTGTAGTAATACCGGTTTGGGGCTCACAGGAGGGAACTGTGGGAACTTTCTGGAGTAATGGTCATGCGCTCCGTGCTGACTGTGTTTGGCCCACACAGGGGCATGCATTTGTGAAAGCTTAAGAAACAGCCATTGATATACATTCACTTGATGGTGCATAAATAGCACTGAAATCATCTGAATCTGTAAATCCAAACCCCTGAATGCTATAATTTCTGAAACTTTCTGAGCACCAACATGATGCCACAAATGGAAAATTCCATACAATGACATTTTTTCCACACAGAAAATTACTAAAACTATCATAGAAAACTGCTCATGGCCAGCTGTGCATACAAGGTACATAAGAAACAAATGGACTTTAGGCTTAGACTTGGGTCCCACCCTCATGACATGCCATTATGTATATACAAATATTCCAAACCCCAGAGAAACCTGAAATCTAAAATACTTATAAGCCCTAAGCATTTCTAACAAAAGATACTTACCCTGACCTTGACAAGAAAAAAAAAGTCACTAAAAACACCGCACTGCAGTTGATCTCTGAGCTCTAAAGTCTGAGGCAAAAGGTATGGCTGTTTTTAAGTTTGAAAGCTCCAAGAAGCAAGGCAGAAAGAAAAACACATTAGAAGCAGGTGCAATAAAATGTGCCTGGCAGTGTCTAGATGATGAGTGCCTAAGTGCACTATAAAATTCTTTCAACTTTCCCATCGTTTTAGACTTTTTCTCATAATAAAATATTTAAAGTTAATTAAAAGACAAAAACAAAACACACACGTACATGCATGCATGCATACACACACACACATATACATACATACATACATACATACATACATACATACATACACACACACACACAATGTGAATCATTGTAAACTCATCCAAATGACTAACATTAAAAGGCCAGGGTCTGGAGATGGCTCAACAGTTAACATCACTTGCTGCTTCTGCAGAGGACCAGCGTTTGGTTCCCTGCATCCACTGGTGTCGGGGATTCCTGCAGTGCAGTAAGGGTGTGTGTCCTTTGTGGATGGTTTATGGATGTTCTCAGACTGTGAAAACAGCTGAAATTACACATGACTCGAGCTGTTTTCGGTATGCAAGCTATTCTTTGATTTAAAAGTTAGATTTAAAATGTCAGAAAGTGAAGAGATGGCTCAGCAGTTAAGAGCACTTTCTATTGTTGCAGAGAACTTGAGTCTGGTTCCCAGCACCCATTTGATGGCTCACAACCACCTGTAACTCCTATTCCAGATGATCCAATACCCTTCTCTGACCTCCAAAGGCTCATATACTTATATACACACACCCACCACAAACATCATAAAATAGATAAATATAAAAATAATAAAGTTTAGACAAAAATAGTTGGAGATCTTCAAACAACTTACAGAGTTATAAAGTTTGAAGGTTTTTTTTTCTCTCTCTCTCCTTGATTTTAGACCTAGATAGCTACCCATTTAAAACATGGGCAATCCATTGCACTGGGCTGAAAGTGACTTCACTAGCACCTTGTTTAATAGCCACATTTTCTAGGCAGTGGGAACTGGGGTTCAACAAGGTCAAACAACTTGCCCAAAGCACCCAACCAGTGAAGGCAAAGGCACACCAAAGCCAGTATGGCCAGCTTCTTGAGTTGTGGTATGCACACTGCATAGGCAACCTCTGCAGTTCTACTGCCTTAATCCTGGTTCATCCTGGGCAAATCACAACACAGGTCACAACATGTTATCTTCCTGTATTATAAGGACAACTCACGATATACTTAGTTGTTTTGGATGTGACACAGAAAGCTGGGAGCCACAGAATTTATCTTCAGTTGCTTCTAACACATAAACACCCAAAATGAGGAGTTGGAAGTATTATTGGCTCATAAATCTTGGAAGTTAAGGAGTATAACATGGTGAACAGATACCGACGTACCAGGCCCTCAACATGCTGCCTCGGGTGTTTTCTTTCTGCTTCATTGTCGTACACTACCATGTATTAGCAAAGATATTCATGGCAGCTTCAAGTTCATAACCTTCCTATTTAGCAGCCCAAGAGAGAAAGTACCTCTTTTGCACCCAGTTGCATAGGGAAGGGGGAAGAATTGTGAATCAGCTTGGGCTGCATGAGATTATGGGGATTTGAGTCAAGCCCAGGTCCAACTATAAACCAAAGCAGCTTACCTCAACCCAAACATTCATTTTCTGTGTCTCCACATCTTCTTTGTTCTCCCAGAGGGAAACTGGAGTTTTATTATTAGTATACACTGAATAAGATACAAGCAATAGCCGGGCATGGTGGCGCATGCCTTTAATCCCAGAATATGGGAGGCAGAGGCAGCCAGATCTCTGAGTTCAAGGCCTGGTCTACAAAGTGAGTTCCAGGGCAGCCAGGGCTACACAGAGAAATCCTGTCTTGAAAAACAAAAACAAAAACAACAACAAGGAAGATACAAGCAACAAAAATGTTCAGCAGGTGTCATCTTGCCACAAACTAAAGCAATATAACAGGATCGTATCATGTCAACAAAAAGAGAAGGGTGCAGATATTGAACCTAAACTTCCAGCCGGCTCAAGTTCTCACACACTTCTACTGACTACTCAACAGCTAATCTCCAAGATCTGTTGTTCCACTCGGTCATGAGATGTTACATTGAAATCAAGCATGCCTTTCAGTCCTAGCCAAAAACATCCAGCAAGAGATGAGGGAGCCAAACACCAGTCCCAATTTGACAATCCATCCCTTAAAGGTGCCTTCATAAAATCCTAGCAGGACCCTTCATGGGCTCTCGCTCTGAAGGTGTCCCTATTCTCCAGGGACAGGCCGGGTCCCTCTGAGATGCGCTGAGAGCTGTGACTCAGCTTTGGACCACCCCTGTTCTGGCATCTAGGCCTGAGAAAGCAAAGCTCAGCACTAGATGCAGCTTGAGCTCAGGGGGTGGTGGACCAGTTTGGGGGACTGGAAATCACTCCCATCCTCCAGGAGGGTGATGTATATTATGAATAGCATGAGCTGCTCCAGCCACCACTTCCTGGAGTCCTTTAAAGAGCTTAACTTACCCTTCAGAACTCCTGGGTCTCTCTCTGACTCATTCTTGACAAGTACTCTTAGATTTTCTTTTTATTGCCACATTGGCACTTGAACTCAAGGCCTTGCATGTGCTAGGCAAGCACTCTGCTACTGAGTTACATCTCAGCCCTGACATTCTAAATAAAAACAAGGCCAGGCAGTGGTGGCGCACGCCTTTAATCCCAGTACTTGGTTGGCAGAGGTAGGTGGATCTCTGTGAGTTCAAGGCCAGCCTGATCTACAAAACGAGTTCCAGGACAGCCTGCTATAAAACTGAGAAAGCTGGGAATGCTGCTCCATTGCTGGGGAGGGGGCTGCCTACCATGCAAAAATTCCTAGCAGCATATAAACTGGGTGGGGGTGATAGAGCACATCTGTAATCAGTCCCAGCACTGGAGATATTAAGGAAGATCAAGAGTTCAAGATCATCCTCATCTACATTACAAGTGTGTGGTCAGCCTGGGCTAAATAAGACCCTGTCTCAAAAAAGAATTTATCATCATCATTATCATCATCATCATTATCATCATCATCATCATCATCATCAATATTATTATTCTCAGCAAACAAAGCCTATCAGAAGGAACAATATTAGGATTCCACTTCTATGATGTAGAAGAGTGAAATTTGTAGAGAAAGAAGGTTGGACAGTAGCTGCAGGGGCTTGGAGAGGTGGGGAATGGACAGCCAGTGTTGAATGGGGAAGTTTTGGTTTGCAAGTTGAGAGTAGCTATGGATATGGGCGGAGGTGATAGTTACAGAACAGCAGACATGCTTCGTACCATTGTACTCTCAGAAACAGCTAAGATGGCACGTTTGGGTTATGGCTGTTTTACCATGATTTAAAAAACATAAATTTAAAACCAATAAGTGGGCAAGGCAAATATGTTTTGGAAAGGGAATAGATTAGAATAATAGGTTAAATAACTGGATATGAACATGTATTGAATGGCTCAGAGGGTAAGGGTGTCTGCTATCAAGTGTGAAAACCTGGGTTCAATCCTGGTGAGAAAGGTGAACAAACTCCTAAATTTTGTCCTCTGACTACCACCTATGCAAACGGATCCACACACGCATGGGGATCCACACGTGTATACGGACCCAATGTGCGTGTATGCCCCCTCCCCATGAATACACTTTCAAAAGCTAGTTAAGGTAGGGAATACTTTGAAGTGCTTTAAAGAGGAACACACAGATTAAAGGTGTAAGAAATAAAAGCACTGGCTAAATGTCCTTTGGGCTGCGTCAGCAGTCTACATCACTCTTCCTTCTGTCTCCACTTAGGCACAGGGTAGACTGAGTGCCCGCAAGCCTTTGGCTCCCGTCCATCCTTCCAAGGCCCTGACATTCCCCTCAGCTTTGTCACACTGCCAGCTGGAGCCCATGTGAGTCATACAGGCCTGGGACAGCGCTTTTCACCTGGTAACCTCAGGTAGGTTTCTCCACTCCTTGTCAAATGAGCAATTGGAGCCCTTCCCTCTGAGGATGAGAAGGCCGAGGCATGCGACCTTAGCACGATGCCTGGCGCAAAGGGCTTGCTTGGACGTGACACACATGTGTCATGAACAACGCCCGGCCTCTAAACTGAGTTTTCTCAGTTTCTCACCTTTGGTTGTCAATCACCATCAGCTAAAGAACACCTAGTCTGACTGGTGAGGTATGGGTGTGGCCTGAACATTCCGCCCCTACCCCCCCAACACACACACACACACTTGTGATTCATGGTATCCAGTCAGGTGCAGAAACATGGCCCGGATTGATGTTTTTGTTAGAGAAAGCTATCTTAGAAACAGTTTAGATCATCTTTCCCTCAAGATGTACCATGACTTCATCTGATGCTGCTTAAGCAAAAGAAACCAAACATAGGCACTCCTAGCAGCACCCAGCCCTCTAGGAGCTTGGAGAGTCTTTGACCTGACAAATTGGAGAATTCTTATGGCACTCACTAGGTCCCCTCATGATCTCACTTGGCAGTGCCTCTTAGGCATCTGGCTCTGTGGCCTGCTTGTTAGATAGGCAAGCTTCACCCAGTGGCTAAAAAAGCTGTAGTTTTGCCAACAGCAAGCACCTTCACAAGGAAGGTCAAACCTTTCTTTCTTTTCCCTCTGGACATCCTTTTCTTGTTTATTTGTTTTTGTTCATCGAGAAAGTTTTCTCTGTGTAACAGCCCTGGCTGTCCTGGAACTCACTCTGTTGACCAGGCTGTCCTTGAACTCTCAGAGATTCGCTGGCCTCTGCCTCTCGAGTGCTGGAATTAAAGATGTGTGCCACCACCACCCTGCCCCCTCTGGACATCTTAAAATAGAATTATGCATGACGGCCCAAGCCTGTGATCCCAGCGCTGGGGAATCTGAGGCAGGAGGATCATGAGGCTCATGCTTGCTTGAGCTACATAGTGAGTCCCAGGGCAGCCTGGGCTACACAATGGCATAAAAACAAACAAACAAACAAACAAATAAACAAACAAACAAAAAGGAAAACATAGACCTACCTATTATACTGAAAAATCTAAGTGAAGGGCCCACTGCTTGCTTCTTCCTAGCCTGCATACCTTCCTCACCACAACCCCACACCTCAGCTCCTGCACAGGTGAGGGATGAGTTTCCTCTGGTAGAACAGCTGGAAACAGGCTACGCTGAGGAGGGTGGGTTCAGACAGCCTTTCACTCTGCCTGACCCTAGGACCCAGGTGTGGCCCTAAGATGCAGCACCATGACAGAGAATGTCATTCGACCCTTAGCTCAGAGTTCTTATAGCCAAAGACATCCAGGACCATTCGGTCCCTTCCCTGGATGGGGGCCATTCCCAGGGAGCAGTCAGCTTAATAATAGGCCACAGAGTCTGCACAAAACAAGCCAGGAGATGCCTCTTCCTTTCTAATTTCCCTCTTGCTTTTAAAGAAAATATCCATTTCTCTTTTACAATGAATTATGGGATTTTTTTTCTTCTGATTACAAGATTCTCTCAGGTCTTTTGAAGAAAAGTGGAGGAGAAAGTTATCCAGAGAAAGCTCCAGGAAGGAAATAGTCATTCTCAGAACCCCAGCCCAGCAACAGCTGCCATTAGCATTTTGATGAGTCTCCCCAACTCTGCAAGCTGGGGGCTTTTATATTCATGTTATTCTGTAGCCTTTTCTCTCTCTCTGTCTCTGTCTCTCTGTCTCTCTGTCTCTCTCTCTGTCTCTCTCTCTGTCTCTCTCTCTCTCTCTCTTTCTCACTCACACACACACACACACACACCACACACACACACACACACACACACACACTCACGCACGCACACACACACACACACGCACGCAAACTTACATATACTTTTCCCCTCTTGTGGGCTAGTAAAAGCCACATTTTAAAATTATTACTATTGTTATTGTGTATGTGTACTCATGAGTGTGTATGTGTGTACATAGTTGTGGAAGAGAGCATGTGTGAGGCCAGAGGACAGCTTTGTGGGGTGGTCCCTCAGTCCGTGAAATGCTTGCCACACAGGTGTGAGGACCACAGTTTGATTGCCAGCATCCGTATTAAAAGCTGGGAATGGAAATGTATATTTGTAATTCCAGCATATCCCAGTACTGAGGAGGCAGAGACTGGAGGGTCTCTGGGGCACGTGGGCCAGTCAGCCTAGCCTAGTTAGTGAGGCCCAGGATCCAGGTTCCAGTGAGGCATCCTATCTCAAAGAGAAAATGGAGGCTCTTTTTGTTTGTGTGTTTGTTTGTTTGTTTGTTTTTTAGACAAGGTATCTCTATGTAGCCCTAGCTGTCCTGGAACTTGCTATGTAGACCAGGCTGTCCTGGAACTCTTGTCTTATAGACCAGGCTGGCCTTAAACTCACAGAGATCCTCCTGCCTCTGCCTCCCAAGTGCTGGGATTAAGGCATGCACTGAGCTTAAAGGCATGTGCCACAATGCCAAGCCTGGTGTAGGGTTCTTGGCACTGAATGCTGACTTCTGGACTCCATATATACGCACACGTGTGCACACACAAGCATTCAACATACAACATACAACAATAACAGGGAAACATCAGGGTCTATTTTCACAGAGGATCAGGAAGGTAGTTATAGGTTTTAAAATACTTCTAGAGTTTTCAACCTTTTTTTCATTATCACCCTTCCTAAGAAGCCTTTTAAGATATTTCTTGACCCCACTACCATGAAATTTTAATGCCACAGACACACCATAGATCTGTTCATACGACGTGGCCCATCAGAGGGCCATAAACCACTGCTCTTGCCAACCAAGAGCCAATTTTCTCCCCCTTTGGGTGATATCACCCTTATTCAGGATGCATGATCTAGTTTATATATTGCTTGTGTGATTAAAAATTAATTAATAAAGGACGTCAATGAGGAGGCCTGGGCACTCTATGGGGCCCATGGTAGTAGATCAGTATTTATCCCTGGCGTAAGAAAGGACTTTGGGAGCCCATCCCACATGGAGGGATGCTCTCTCAGCCTCAACACATGGGGGAGGGCCTAGGCCCTGTCCAGGATGATATGTCAGACTTTGGGGAACCCCCATGGAGGGCCTTACCCTCCCTGGGGAGCAGAGGGGCAATGAGCTGGGGGACTGGTGGGGGGGTTGGGGAGAGGGGAGAGAGAGGAAGAAGGAGAGGGAGAAGGGATGTGAAGCAGGCTTACTTCTAATTTGAACTAATAAAAAATAATCTCTTGGGAAAAAAATTAATAAATAAAATAGAGCTAGTGATATAGCTCAGCCGGTAAATTCACTGCTTCTAAGCCTGACTACCTGAGTTCATTCCCTGGACCTGACTCCTGCAAGTTACCCTCTGATCTCCACATACATCATGGCATGTGCATACTCACACATGCAATGAGTAAACTAAAGAGTGTAACAAAACAATAAGTATTTTTAAAAATAATTATTCAAATAAATGCATGTCTGCATCAGCACAATGTGGAACCTTGTAGACAGCTTCTGCATGAATTTAACTGAGTGCAAAGCCTGCCAGGGAGGCTGTGTGGGGTTAGGGGAAGCACAAGTCACCAGATTCATGCTGATTTGCCTTTTCACACACACACACACACACACACACACACACACACACACACACACTAGTCAAACTTATTGTTTGACTAATTTAGTCAAACTTATTGACATATATATATATATATATATATATATATATATATATATATATATATGTCAAACAGTAAAATACAAGGTCACCACAGCCAGATTGGACAAGCACAGCCTATTAAGTTGCTGAAGTGATCCTCTGCTTCACTATAATGTCATCTCTGTTATCAGCCTTGCAAGACTCCCTGACACCATCACCCATCACCTAAAGCTGTGACATACTCAGAAATAAAGATTTAGGGGCTGGAGAGATGGCTCACTGGTTAAGAGCTTGTACTGATCAGTTTCCAGCACCCATGAGAGCAGATCACAAAGCCCTGTAACTCCAGTTCTAGAGGAGCCATATGCCTTGGGCGGCCGAGGGCCCCTGCACTCATGAGCACAAACCTATCTAAATACACATAATTTTAAAATAAAAATAAATTTTAAAAGGCAGGAGATAGTACTCTGTGATGGTTTAAATGAGAATACCCCTCCCCAAAGGCTCATAAATATGAATGCTTGGTTATTAATTGGTGAAGCCATCTTGGGAATTGTGACCTTGTTGGAAGAGATGTATCACTGGGGGGTGGGCTTTGAGGTTTCAAAAGCTCAGGCCAGACTCAGTCTCTCCCTCAATGCTTGCTGCCTGTGAATAAGACAATCTCTTAGCTACTGCTCCAGCACCATGTCTGTCTGTCTGCTGCCATGCTCCTCACCATTATGCCAATGGACTCACACTCTGCAACTATAAACAAACTCCCAATCAAATGCTTTCTTTTATAAAGTGCCTTGTTCACAGTGTCTCTTCACGGGAATAGAAAAGTGACTAAGACAGGTGCCCTCCAGGAAAATCCTGACCTATGCCTGGGATGCCCAACCTTAATTTGTGAATAATCCTCTCTACTCAGTTTGGCCGGGGAAGAAGTCTATCCAAAATGATGCCGGCAGCAAGGTGCTCCAGAAACTACACTACTTCTTGAGTGTGTGCTTTGTCTATAGTAAGACTTCTCTCCAGTTCCTCACTTTGCCTCACCTGCATTCCTTCTCTAGTGGAGACAGGAACCTGGGAGCACTAGGTAGAGGGCTCAATCTGGTCTCTCTTCCCCTATGATCTCCCAACCTTCATGGCTGAAACACTAGCAGTTGTCCAGTTTCCTGGTTTACCTCCCACTCCTGGCTGTTCCCTCTCCTTCGTGGGCTTGGTTTTCTCCTGCTACCCTCCATCCTCTTCCCTTACTGTGAGAGCACCCCAGGTTGGGTCCTCCAACCTACTCAGTTCCCTCATTCCCTGTGCCATGCAAGGCGACCTTAACCAACATGGCAGCTTGAAGCCCATCTACACTATGATGACTCCAAATTCATACCTCCAGTCTCAATTTAATTTCTCCCTTATACTCAAGAATGATCTTTCCAAATGCCTACTCAAAACAGAGGCAGTGGCTCAGTAGTAAAGCCTGTCATGCACAAGGCCCTAGGCTTAATCCTCAATACTCCAATGCCTAATCAATGTTGTTACTTCAGTGAATATAGGAATCTCGGGCTCAACCCATCCAAAACAAGCTACAAATCTCCCAAACCTTCTGCTTCTGATCCTCACCATATAGTGCCCAGCATTCCTTCTTGTTGCTTAAGCCAGTAACTTTGGAACCATTGTCAGTAATCTCTCAAGGTTTGTCCATTGGACCCATCCCAAACCCCACAGTCTTATGTTCAAAACCCTACCTATGTTAGGCTTGTCCACATCAGCTACTCTGGTCAAATCCAACACCACTTGTTTCATTACTATGATGAGACTTACCATTCATCTCCCTCCTCTCTGTCCCTTCTGCCTTGGTTTCCCTCAGGTCCAAAGTCACAAAGCAACAGAGTGTCACTTATAAGATGACCATTTCTCTCCTCCATCAAAAGCTGATCTCAAGCCAGGCATGGTGTCACATACCTTTCATCTCAGCACTTGGGAGGCTGAGGCAGATGGATCTCTGTAAGTTTGAGGCCATCCTGGTGTATTAAAGTGAGTTCCAGGACAGCCTTACCTACATAATGAGACCCTATCTAAAACAAGGAATCATTTTTTTTAAAGCTGCTAGAATTATATGTCAGGTCTCTGTGGTCCTCATGACTGGGGCCCCTCTCATCTCTCGATGCCCCTCAATAGTCATTTCCCACACACTCATTTTTCCTTTATCACACTAACCTGCTGGCTATCCCAGGATGCTCAGGCCTCTGGGTCTTTATACATTCAAATCTCAATGCCTTCTGGTGGGGTGCTTTTTTCCCATAAATCTACACTTTTGTTCCCCCAGGTCTTGAGGACATTGCTCAGATGTGCTCTTCTAAAGAGACGGTGTTTGCCCATTTATTTAAACCTACAAACCTCGAAATCACCAAGCAGTTCACTTAGTTTTGATGTCTGTTTGTTGTTTCTGACTAAAGCATATAATCTGAGGCTGCAGGGCAAGGACCCAGGACCCAGTAAAGCTGCTCACAGGGCTCTCCAGACCCTGGGCTCTACCTTGCATAATGAACATCTGTTCCAGAAGCAAATTTTCTGGTTTTGGTTTGTTTGTGGTTTTTTTTATTTTTTTTTTATGAATGGGAGCTGTTAAGCAGGCCTTCCTTGAATTTGAAATCTTCCTGCCTCAAGCTCTGAGTACCAGGGCTATAGTTATGTATAGGCTAAAGAATCCCTTATTTTACCAGATGTCTAAGAAGTCCTCAAAAAGGGAAGGAAGCTGGCCAGTGGTGGTGCACGTCTCTAATCCCAGCACTGGGGAGGCAGACGCAGGGGTATCTCTGTGAGTTCAAGGCCAGCCTGGTCTACAGGACAGCTAGGGCTACACAGAGAAACCCTGTCTTGAAAAATCAAATAATAATAATAATAATAATAATAATAATAATAATAATAATAATAATAATAGAGGAGGAGGAGGAGGAGGAGGAGGAGGAGGAGGAGGAGGAGGAGGAAAGGAATAAATGCCCTTTAAACTTATACTTCAAGTCACCTCAGGGGATTTCTTCTCCTCAAGGCACTCCCAGCCCTGCTAACTCCCACTCACGCCACTCACAATACAATTCCAGATCTTAGCAACTCTGGCCAATGGGCACTTTCTGTTGTTAGGGCAGCAAAAGCCACTGGCAATCAACTGTCTTCTAAGCTGGAGGCCCAGCCAAGAGAAAAGATCCTCCAACTCCCAGGCATTTCCCTCTCTAGCTTTATCCCAGCCACAAAGGGCCTAGGATCTGCCCTACTAGGCTCCATTCACAGAAAACCCTAAAACTTTCTTTCAGAATTTTTTCCTCTTCTGGTTTGGAAGAAGACCAGAGGTGTTAAAAGCGAACATCTTGACCGAATTTCCTCCAGGCAAGCTTTCCCTGGGTTCTCCCTCCAACATAGCAGCCTCTCCTGCCAGATGGAGCCAGAGCCAGGCTGTTGGAACCCTGTCCAAAGCAGAGCTCCTGCAGAGCACTGGGAACTCGGTCCTAGGCTGCAGCATCTTCCACAGCTGGCTCCATGCCCATCACCAAGAAACAGGGACAGCAGTTCCTCAAACCAGACCCTTGGAAGCAAATGAGGAACACACCAATTTAGAGGGAAATCGGCTTGAACTTTGGCGAGAAAAGAGGCCTCTGCATTGGTTGAGTCACAGGAAAAGCCACCTGCAACTTGCACGGAACTTCTTCCTGACTTGCAAAAATCCTAAAACATGGCTGGGCATCATGGCTCATGTCTGCAATCCCAGCACTTTGGGAGCTGAGGCAGGAGAATTGCTTTGAGTGTGAGGCCAGCCTGGGATACGTGGTAAGTTCCAAGCCAGTGTCTCAAAGGAGAAGAAGGGGGGAGGAGCAGGAGAAGGGGGAGGGATCCTGAAATGTTAGGGGGAAACTATTCTCCAAAATGAATACAGACCAACTACAGGATTCATTCCCCATCTCCCTAAATAAACCCAGCCACATGGTTCTTATCTGCTATTAAAACCAGACAGCCCATGCAAAGAAGGATAAAACATCGGAGAACACTAGTTCCAAGCAGTGTTGGAACCTCTGGCTGTGTGGTCTGAGTAAGCCCCATAGCCTCTCTCTGGCCCTTCAGTTTCTTTATCTGAGAACTGGAATCCACTTTTCCAGGCTGTTTGGAAGATTAGATGAGAAAGCTCCCTGTAGTCATTAAGGACTAAACAAATGAAGTCTTTGACATCTCACAGTGAGTTCTGTACTGCTTACGTTTACAAGTCTACGAGGGGCAAGCTGGCTATGATGGCTGACATCTGTAATCCTGGCCTTAAAGTTTAAAGATCACCAGACATCGCCAGACATTGGAGGTCAGCCTCGGCTCTACAAGGAGACTCTGTCTTGAAAACAAGACAAATCAAATGAAAAACTCAAGTTGGCTGGGGTATAGGTTGATTGGTAGAGTGCTTGCCTGGCATGCACAAAGCCCTGGGTTCAATCTACATCACTGCAGAAATCAGGCATGGTGGTGCACACATGTGAGGTAGAGCACTCAGGAAGTAGACGCAGGGGGATCACAAGTTCAAAGTCATCCTTAACTACATAGCAAGTTCAAGCCCTTCTGGGCTACATGACAAAGGAAAAAGCCTATGAGAGACACCATGAACAAACATGCCAGGAGAAATCAAAGACCATCATTGTCACGTTCCAGAAGCTTCAGGACACACAAATCTCAAAGCAACACATGCGTCTGTTGCTCCTAAGTGTTCCTCTGGTCTGCTGGCCTGCATTCTTCTATATGCCAAGTGCCCATCAATCTTGCTCCTTCTTGGAGTGCAAAAAAGGCCCCAAGCTTGTCTGCAAACCAAGCCAAACAGGATGATATCCCCATGGCCCAAATTCCCTGTCCCAAAGCCCAGCTGTGGCTGGTGCTGTGCCATTGCCACCACTCAGGACTGCTGAGCATGGCTGGGTGCAGAGACAGCCCTCCACTCTGTTTCTAGCTGCAGAGCACTGAACACAGCACACTGTAGGCAGCCCCAGGCCAGCTAAAGACAGGAAAGAAGAAAGGAAAGCGGAATCAAGATGCAGTAGATAGAAACCACAGATGAGGAAGTATCGAAACAAAGGGAGAAATCAAAGGAAAGATGAGGAACAAAAAAAAAAAAAAAAAAAAAAACCCCACTGGCATCTGGCATCTGATGCTATTGCTGAACGGCTCAGCCTTTACTCATTGCCTGTGCCTCTTATGACACTCTCCAAGGCTGAGTGAGTAAGGCAAGGCGCTGACGACCCATTAAGAAAATGGACAAATGAGGCTGGGCAAACCTCAGGAGCAGGCCAGAGCACATCTGTGTCTGCCGTCTCATTCCTCAACTGCTCCTTCCAGGGCCAGCAACCTTCAGATCTTCAGTGACAGACCACTGAAGAGCCAACATGTGGGAGCAGAATTAACCACCAAAAATGTAATACACGGTGCTGCTCACAACAGCCCAACAAAGTACCAACCTAAAAGCACATCTGCCGACAAACAGAGGGAACCAGAATATTATTCAGTCATAGAAAAAGACCGGGTACTGGCATAGACTACATTAATGAATCCCAAAGACACTGGAAACTAGATACCAACTACAGTTCTATGGTATTCCTACAATAAGCAAACACACACACACACACACACACACACACACACACACACACGGGGGGGGGGGAGGCTGGGAGAGAATATATTAGGAAAGGCCAAAGGTTGGGAGAAAGAGGAGAATGTTGGGGGACTACTTATTAAATACAAGGTGTCTTTGGGATGGGAGGGATAAAGAAATCTCTCAGACTTAAGAGTCAGGCATGATGTGTCATGTCTGTGATCTCAGTACTTGAGAGGCTTTATCAGGGGCATCACAAATTTGAGGCCAACCTGAGCCACACTGTCAGACCCAATCTCCAAAGCGTCAAAGCAGAGACCTTTTTGGAACTAGACAGCGGGGAATCACGGCACCATACCCTGGACATAGTAAGTGCCATCAGCTGTGTCTATCTGAGGCTGTGTGAACTTGACCCCTACTTTTGAAGAGAGGGCAGAGAAAAATGAAGAGAAAATTGGGAAAATGTAGAAGGATGGAGCTGGCTCCCAGGAGTGCTGAGGTACTGAAGGAGTCTGTCTCCTCTCACAGGGAGGGGGCCACAGGATGTCAGTTGGCGCTTAAAGTGGCAGCAGACAGAAAGAAACATTGTCTGAAACCTGAAAGGGAAATGGGGCAGTTAGCAAGAGAAGAGGGAGGGACAAGCTGACTACTGACCTGACCTTCTTGCACAGAGAGAATGTCATTTCCTAAAGATTAGCACATGCCCACCTCTGGGCCAGGCCATGTCACAAGTGTCAGGATACTGTAGATACCCAATCCCTGGCCTCAGGACTTAACTCTCAGTGGCTGAGACCTGGTTGAATAGAATCCAAGGCTTGTGGCACAAAGAGTAAATTAAAAACTAAAACTGAAACCTCCCCTCTCACTATTCAATTGGGTATCTAGGTGGGGATTAGAGAGACTCAGGACAAACAGCCTTAGGAACTAACAGTTGGTCTCCTGCAGGGTAAGCTTTAACTGGGCCTCCTGAGGTGGAAACGCTGCTGTTTTAATTAAAAATTTTGGATTTCAGTCCAGACTGAGGAATGTGACCTCCAACCCTTGTTTTAGACAGAACTCACCCTGGACAAACCTCACATGTGTCCAGGACCCCACGAGTCTCTACTTGAACTGAGTTGTGGGACCTCATAACACACAAAGAGATACACTATGTCTTAGGGAACTTCTGGTATCATGGGATGGAGACATTATCAAACGGGTGAATTAAAATAAAATGCAGGGCCATTAGTTCATGAAGAAAAATGGGAGAACCAAGGTCCTCTGTGTGTATGTGCAGGAGCGCTCCTGTATGTGTGCATGCTTGTGTCTGAAAGTATATTGTACATGTGTGTGTGTGCACATGTGTGTATGCAGGCATGTGTTTTCATGGCCTCACCCCAAATAGAACCATATAAATAAGACACCAGTGCAAAACCACAAAGGATGCTGCTGTAACAACAAAGCACCACAGGCTGAAACTTAAACAACTGAATTTTATTCTACAGTTCAGAGCCACAGGTTCAAGGTGTCAGCAGCAAGACTGGTTTGCTTTGGTTTGAGGTGTGTGTGTGTGTGTCTGTGTCTGTGTCTGTGTCTGTGTCTGTGTCTGTGTGTGTGTGTGTGTGTGTGTGGTATGAGCACACAGCACACACGAGAAGTTCAGAGGACAACTATAAGAAATCAGTTCTCTCCTGCCAATGTAGGAAGGGGCTTCTGGGAATTGAACTCAGAACTCCATGGTCAAGCCCACACAGCAAGTGCTTTTCCCTACTGAGCCATTTCATGGTTTGTTTGTTTGTTTGTTTTATGCAATATCTCACTTTGTTCAGGATGATCTCCTTCTCCTACCTCTGTCTCCCAGGTGCTACAATTTTAAGTCTCAGACACCATGCCCAGCTGGTAGGGTTTGTGTCTTCTGGAGCCTCTCCTTGGGGTACAGGTTGCCATTTTCTCCCTGTTTGTCCCATGTGCTGTCCCTCTATATGTACATGGTCTCTGTATAATTTCTTTTTCATAAGGACACTGGTCATATTAGATTAGAACCAATCTACCCAAATGACTGTACTTTAGCTTCCCTTTTAAGGACCTATCCCCAAATACAGCCTCAATCTAAGGTTGCAGAGGACAGGACTCCTACTTGGGAGTTTAGAAGGGACACAAGTCAGTTGCTCACAGCCTGGGGCTCTCTTCATCCTGGATGGTCCCTGGGATCCTGAGCCCTCTCCAACAGAAGCCCCTGAATCTCACTAGGCTCAGCTCACCCTCAGCTGCATTTTCCATCTCCATAACACACTTTGAACCTCAGAGGGCTCTGTAAAAGGCTACAGTTAAGGCTCAAGGAAGGAATGAGGTGATGAAACTTTCCTTGAGCAGGTAAGTAAGCCCTGCCTAGACCAAGAAATGCAACAGCTTTCTAATCCTCTGAACAGAGGACAAGGAGGTCCCAGGAAGAAACCCCAAACACTATTTTAAAGGGGTCAAAGGAGAAAGGGTGATCATTGACTGGGACAAGGGGCAAGGCTGCCTGCCCAGGAGAATCAGAACAGAAAGACACCCAGCATCAGAACCTACTTCCTGAACAGCCCTTTGTGGCAATATCATCTATTTTATTTTATTGATGTGTGTGTGTGTGTGTGTGTTGAGATACCTGGATTTAAACTCAGGGCCTCATGCGTGCTAGGCAAGTGCTCTACCACTGAGCTATATCCTCAGCCAATAACACATAAGTAATCATCAAATCACATCCATGTTACAGGCTCCATGAGAATCTTTCCAAGTACCCTGGGACGCACTGGGTTGTTAAAGAACAAACGAGCAGCCACTCAAGTGTGGAAAGGGCCAGGGGCCCAAAAGCAGAACCCAAAGCCCCAGTTTCAATCCCTGCAGCAGCCCTGGCCTTACAGGATTCTGAGACTACTTTCAATATGTGGATATACACCTTCTATCGGTCAGCTGTCCACCACAGTGACAGAATCCCCAAGATGAATATCTTACAAAGAAAAGGGTTTTGTTTTGTTTTTTGGTTTGTGGTCCCCAAAGTCCACAGTCACCTTGGCCCTGTGGTATGGTTGGACATCAGGGCAGAATACAAAACAGGGAGAAAGAGAAGGAAAAGGAGAGGGGTAAGATAAAAGGGAGGGAGGGAAGGGGAGACGTGGAGAAGAGAATGTGGAGGGAGGAAGGGAGAAATGGAGAGGCAAAGAAAGGGAGGGAGGTGATGAAAGGGGATAAAGACAGGAGAGGCGGCATGTTCTAGTAGTCCCTTCCAGGTCAAGCCTCCACCAATCTAATTTCTCTCCACTCTACTCAAGCCCCTAAAATTTCCACATCAGGCTGAGCATCAAGCCTCAGATACATGGACTTTTGAGGAACATGCCATATCAAACCCCAACTAGCCCCTGTCAACCTTTGTTTTCCACAACCCGAAGCTTTACCTCTTTTCTGGGAAAACCAAATTATGCCATAAGCACAAATTTGGAAAATGTGTGCCAGGCTCTCAAAGGTAAGCTCTCCCTTTATCCTCATTAATCCATCCACCTAGACATTCCACCTAGGCAGCCACCAAGTACTTATTGAACCAGATATGTTCAATGCCAAGTCCTGTGCCTGCTGGGCCAGCTGTTATAGTTTATGACACCCTCATCCAGTCCTGAGGAGCTCAGAGTCTAGTGGGACAAAAATCAAAGGCACCAGCCAGTGCCATCCCCAGCTGGGGATTCCAACAGAGTTGGAGGACAAAGAGTCTGACTGGGAAAGTCCAGACCCACAGGGTAAGGAAAAGACCACCTGAGTAGATCTTGACTTGGATTATCATATATATATATATATATATATATATATATATATATATATCTGAGGCTGGAAAAATCTATGAAACTAAAGGTTTAGATCCAGGCATGGTGGTACATTTGTATAATCCCAGAATGAGAGACTGAGGCAGGAGGACCATGAGTTCCAGGCCAGCCTAGGCTACATATAGCAAAATTATATCTCAGGAAATAGTAAAGGAACAAAAGGAAGGATGGGGTAAGGAAGGAGTAGAGGAGGCAGGAAGAGAAAGAAGGAAGGAGAAGACAAGATGAGAGAGCGGGACGGGAGGGCTGGCTTACTCAGCTCACAGTTCTGGAGGGTCAAGGGCATGGTGTCAGCCATGAGTAGGCTCTGGTCAAGGACCCAAGGCAAAAATCATCATAATGATAAAAGTACAGAAAAAAGAGCTGGATGTGGTGGCGCACAAGTTTAATCCCAGCACTTGGGAGACAGAGATAGGTGGATCTCTGTGAGTTTGAAGCCAGCCTGGTCTATAAAGCGAGTTCTAGGACAGCTAGGGCTGTTACACAGAGAACCCCTGTCTCAAATAAACAAACAAACAAAAAAATAGGTACAGAAAAAAGAGAAAGATCAACAGCCAGATAAGAGGCTGGAGCAAGAAGTGCTATGCTTGCCCCCTTTCCAACAATATCTCACCCAAATTAACTTAGGGGTCTCATATAAATAATTAATTTCTTCCAAGAGCAGCCCCACTAATAGCCTAACAACCTCCCCGCAGGCTTCATTCACCTCCTAAAGGTCCTAGTGCTTCAGCACTCCACATTGAGGGCAAGGAGGAGAGACTTGGGCCACATGCTTACCATGGTGTTTAAGCAGGGGTGAAGGGAAGAGCCTTCATACAGGAGCAACCACTGAGCCAAGGAAGGCACAAAGGTGCCAAGAGGCCTGGCTCCTCCCAGTACAGGCAAAGAGGAGGCTGGAGAGCAAGGGAGGCCAGGTGACATTTTTTTAGGGTCCCTGCCTGTCTATACAAGGCCCAACAAGAGGTCCTTGACACTTCAGGACACGGGGAGCTATTTTAAGGATAAGATTAAAGCTTTGGGAGGACTCTGTTGATGACCACATACAGCCTGAGATCCTTGGTCCAGTAGTCATATGAGAGACCATTACTAAGAACCAGGTTAATGGAGAAGCTGCCACTGCTACTGGAGAATTAGAGACCTTCACACCACTCCCTGCAGCTTTCTCTCATCAGGTACAGCTTATAAGCATGGCTGTTCACTTTCTCCTTACAAATGACAGAGTAGCAGACAGGAAAGTAACTGGTGATCAGTCACACAGCTGCCTGTCTGTGTGGTCACCCTGCCTGTATCTCTCACATTGTTCCTCGTTTGCAGACTTGTAGTCATAGACGTACTTTTGTGTGTGTGTGATTCACAGGGAATCATAATTTACACCCTGAATTGCTTCTTGAGGAGCCATCTCCCCAATACTGATAATAAAGCAGCCCAGTCACCAAGAGGACAGAGCACCCCAACTACCCTAGCCCTGACCTTGCTACAACAATGGGCAGACAGCAACATCAGCCTGGATGCTGAGAGATGCAGGCCTCCAAACTGGGTCCCACAGTGCCCTAGAGATTCTGAAGTGAGCCTGTGAGGCCTGTGTCACAGTTCCCTGGGGAGAGAGGTTGAGAAATAGGAGGAAAAGTAGCTGTTGTGGCCGGGTACCCCTGATGCCAGCACTGGGGATCCCAGGCCTGAAAGTTGAGGCTTTCAGGCATGCATGACTTCCTATATAGGTTCTCTCATCTAGGGCTTCTTGGGTGTTATGGATTGAATTTGAAATGCCCCCACCCCCAGAAAAAAAAACAAAACAACTCATGTTTGAACTCTTACTCCTCGGCTCATGATGCTATCCTGACACTGTGCAGCCTTTATGGGGTGGACGTCTAGATGGCAGAAGTAAGCCACTATGGGCAGGCATTTGGAAGTTACATCCATCCCTGGTTCTAGTCCAGCTCTCTACATCTTGATCACCCATGATGTGAACAGCCTCCACTTCCTGATCCCAGCTTTTTTGATATACCTTCCCCATCTCAAAGGACCAAAATACCCTAAACCATGAGCCAATGCCAACGTTGCTCCCTTAGGGTGCTTCTATCAGGTATTGTGGTCAAAGCAACACAGATCACTAATATATTGGGCTAAGGCCTGAGGCCAACACTGCTTCCACAGTATGTTGGCTATGTTCCAACATCTCCTCCATTGACAGAGCTCTCTTCACCAAAGAAAGTAGATTTCTTTAACCAAGAAAAAACAAATACATTGATAGCATTGACTAAGAAATAATCAAAGCTGAGATTAACACAGGAAAATGAAATAATGAATGCCACAGCCGTCAGCAGTGAGCCAGACCCTCTGCAGAACACTTGTACCCAAAGGCACAAAGTTCACTTTACACAGTTCTGTGCCCCACTGGACAGACATGGAAGCTGGGTCACAAGGCAAAGTGTGCACATGCCCCAAGTTTCCTCAACCAGGGCCCAAACTGTGGTGGGTCAGCTAAGAACAGCTATGGCCACCATCATGACACCAGACTGCCTACCCAGCACCAAAGACAGAGGAGCACTTCCATACCCCTGGGTCATACCCTCCGATGGCAGTGTGCTAATGAGTTGGCCTGTGGTACTGTGGGGAGTTAGTAGGTTCTAGTAGGAGGAGGTTAGAACTTTGCCCCTGATGGATACAATGCGATCCCACTCTCTTCCTTTCTGCAGCAGCTGGCCTGTCCACCATGTGCACTTGTCACGAATCAATATGCCATCAGAGGCTCAAATCAGCAGGGCAAGACCTTGTATTGAAAGGATAAATGTCCTGAATAAATGTCCCTTTAGTTAAGTTGGTTTGCAGGTACTCTGTCATAGCAACTGAAAATCCTCCCATTGTAGGAGTGACTCGGTAATAAAGACAGTCCCAAGAGAGGGCATCTCTTTAGTGCCTGTTTTTCTCTTCAATGGTAACCAATAACAACTAAGACCCTTACAGACACAAGGTGATACAAGTCACATCCTGGAGGCTGAGGAAGCGGGTTTGCTCCTTGACAGACATGGCTTGCCTTGAGTCATACACACTCTTCCCAGTCCATAGTGTTAGTCACAGTCTGTGGGTGTATGATGCCTGGGTGGAAACAGAGATTCTACAAGTGTCATCAAATTCTTTGTTATTTCGTTTTCTTTGTGTGCGTGAAACCAAGTAACCACCATGGTGGAGGACAGAATCATAGTCACCTGCACCACTGTCAAAATGAATGATCCTTCTTAGTCTTACTGCATTCCCAGTCCAGGCTAGGTCTACAATGATTACATGGTCTTAGGGACCCCAGAGTGTGGAGGGGCCCAGGCCTGTAGGATAAGTGGCAATGTGTCAGTAAAATCTGATGAGGACAGCACCAACAGCCAAGAAGTGAGACTAGGCTAGTAAAGCTGTGGGCTACAAACCAAGTTTCTGGGCATACAATTCTTCAAGTCCTGGGGTTCTCTAAACTCTTGTGTCATTTTGTCCACACTTAACTATTAAAGTAACTGATGGCCTGAAGCTCCTAGCTTCAGGTTAGGGACTGGTCACAGGAAAGATCAACACAGGATTAGACAATCAACTTAACTCCCAACTGCAGGGCAATGAGGATGAGGATTGAACTGATCCCAATGACCAATAACATAATTAATCATGCCTACAGAATGAAACTTCCGTAAAACCCCAAAGGTCTGGGTGGAGAGGATCCTGGAAGGTGGAACCCCTACTCCTTCAATACCTGATGACTGACATCACTTCATCCCTTCAAATAAGGGGATATAATTGTCTCTCTGACTTCTAACACTGTAGCAAATCAGCTGAACCCACTGATGGAAACCCAGGACAGCAAATGCAGACAGCAGATTGGAAGCACAGGTTTGGGATTGGTGCTGGAATTAGAGGCTGTCTTGTGACATGGCACCCTCAACCAGGGAAGGCAGACTTGACCCGAGTCTGAGGACACCCAGGGGACACCTGTGGTGAGGAGAGACCCCCGTGCTCTTCTTCATAACCCAAGGAGAGATCTGTATTGTGAGACCAATGCAAAAGCAACTGATGTCCTCAGAATGCTCATTTGGTTGGAGAGAAAAAGGGACCAGAGCAGAAAGACAAACATGTGCCAAGGAACAACGACTGTGGAAAAGAGCTTTCTCCAGAAAAGATATAAAAGCTAATAAAATGTGGAGGGTGTCAGGAACTAGCCTGGCAATATGTTCCTATAACCTCAGCACTGGGGAGACATGAGATTGAGGCCAGCCTGGGCTTCATGAGACCAAATCTCAAAGACCTACAATGTGATGCCCAAAATGATAAATTTTCAGGTGAATGCAACCACAGCACAAAAAGAAACAGTTTCTCAGTTTAAGAACAAGTGTTGGTGAGGACCTAGACATGCTTGGACTCTCTTCCATAGCAGTTGGGAAAGAAGCTTTTCAACATGCCAAAAATAGAACCATGTGATCCAGTAAGTATATACCCAACACAATGAAAACACAGATGCTTGGTATATAAATATCCATAGAAGCAACATTAATAATGACCAAGAAGGAAGAACCTCCCAAATATTGACCCAACAAATAGGTAAGTCCCATGTGGTACATCTATATAATGGAATATTATTTGGCCATGAAAAGGAAGAAAGTGCTGACGCAAGCTATAATATAGGCAAGTCTTAAGGAGATTATGCTATCTGGGCTGAAATACTCACTCCAAGAACTAAAGGTCATCTAACAAAAAACCCATCACCAGGCATGAGAATCCCTCTTTTGAGTTGTTGGTCATGGTTGTACAAGATACTATTATAGGTGATTGCTATTTCCCTTGGCAGCTGCTAAGAGGTACAAGTAGTCCTTATTGCTAAAGACACCATGTACTTCAGACCCAGGGCCCAGAGACCCCTGAGCTAGAACTGAACTGAATGCCTCTACCCTGAGGACTAACTAGCTTTCCTGGTACAAGAAGGCCGGGAAGCAATGAACAGTCATATCCAACTATGGTGCCTATGAATCACAATGACCAGCACAGCACAATAACCCTAATAGTAAAGTAGTGGCACACATACCTTAACAGAAACCAACATTTCTCTAATTTAACTTAAGACCCACGCAATAAGAGGAAAATCATGCCTGGACCTGAAAACCTAGCCAACTACCCAGGGCTAGTGAAGTCATGAATCTTCGAAAAGAACCTATAACCACCACTTTACTAGGACAACACAATCCCTAACAAAATCCCTAATTTTGTTTTTATACTTACAGGTAAGTGTAGTGCTTCCCCTTCATCAGAAAAATCTTCTCTTTGCAATAGATGCAGACCATTAGAGAAAACCACAACCAATCAAAATGCTGAGTTGTAAAGCCCAGTCCCATCTACAATTCAACCAGTGCATCTAAGGACCAGGGACCACTTTACAAGAGGGGGAAGAAAGGCTGCAAGAGCCAGAGGATCAGGGAGTTTGCTGTAAGACTGCATCTCCTAGTAATGTCAGAAACTACACCCATCAAGTCTCACCAACATGAGTGCATAAACATGGCCTGAATGAGGATGGCAAAAGACATTCCAAAGTGGAAGGGGAGAGACCAGAAGGCCTCAACCCTATACAAAGAATACAGACAACAGAGGAATGCTGAGACTGGGAAAATAGCTTTCCCCAGGGAACAGCACACCAATAGATCATCCAATACAAATGGCTGGCTATAAAAACAAATACACACAAGTAACATTATACAGACCAAGAAGATTATATTTAGGAATATGCATGTCTATAGCTATACATATATGCATGTGATAACAATTAATGAAAAAAGAAGCCATGAATTTGAAAGAGAGCAAAGAGGAGTATTGGGGAGGGTTTGGAGGAGGAAAGTGAAAGAGAAAGTGATGTAATTATACTATAATCTCAAAAATAATAAAATAAGAACATTATGCTAAGTTGAAGCCAGGTATGACTTCATTTACGGAAAATCACTAGAACAGGAAATCTACAAGCAGTAAGTGTGTGGTCACCTGAGCCTGATGTGGTGGGGACTAAGGAGAAAGTAACCATGGTAACAGATATACAACTCCATGAATGTTAAACAAACACAAAATGTATGGTTTTGCGTGCTTCAAATGAATGTTATATCTCAATAAAGCTGTCCAAAAAAGAAAATGAAAACAGGGAGTAAGAAAGACAGCACGTCTGGGAGGGCATTGCAGGGAGATGAAACTTTGTGGGGAAGAAAACAGCATGGAAGATGGAGTCACTGAAAGACCTGGAAGTTCCAGGTGTTTCTGATAAGGTGACATTTGCGGAAACAGCTAAGAATACATCTGGCGGCAGACAGGGCTGGTCTAGAAGACTGCAGATAGAGCTAAGCATATTCTACAGTTGCACTTCTCTAGTCTGAAAGCCCAGAATCCAAAATGCTCCACCCACATGATACCCCAAGTGGAAAATTCCAAACTGACCTCATATGATGAGTTGTGGAGAAAACAAGCAGATTAAAAATACCCTATGAGCTCGACATTGTGGTGCAATCCTGTAATCCCAGGTACTTGGGAGGGTGACACAGAAGATCAAAAGTTCAAGGCCAGCCAGGGATACAGAGGGATTTGGAGTCCAGCTTAGACAAGTTAGTGAGATTTGGTTTTAAAATAAAAAAAAAAATACAAGTAGTGCTGGGATATAGCTCAGTGGTTCACTGACACTAGCACCAGGATACTAGCCCAGCATGTGTAAGCCATTTGGTTTATTCTTCAGTCACAACACACACACACACACACACACACACACACACACACACACACACACACACACACTTACTTCTGCTTAAAGGTCTGGTACCCAAGATATCTCATTATGTATGTGCAAACATTTGGAAATCTGAAATGTTTTTTGATCCAAACACTTTGGATAAAGGACACTCAACTGTATTGTTGTGGAATGAAACACCCCAGAAACCTTAAACAGGAGAGGGCTCTGGTCAGTCAGCCTTAATAGTCTGGAAGGTAGCCAGCAGCCTAACCCAGGGACTGAGTGATAAAGTCCAGGACAGACAGGACCTGTAGGTCCTACTTGAGATTTGGAGAGATAGCAGCTTGGTGACATCATCTCTCATTTGGAGCTCTCAAATGCTGGCCTGGGACTTGATTCAGGGTCCACAGAAACATGTTAAAAAGGCCCTTCCTGCCCACATGGGCTGGTCCACTCCTGTAATCTCAGAAATTTGGGAGGCTGAGGCAGATGAATTGCTGTGTTCTCAGCTAACTTGGGCCATAGAGACCCTGCCTTAAAAGTGTATGTGTGTGCAGACAGACAGAGAGACACACAGAGAGATTACTTAGCATGCACAAAGGACCTGGGTTCCATCACTAGCACAGAGGGGGGGAGGTTGGAGTGAGTGAGGGAGGGAGGCAGGGAAAGTTGTATTCCATTCAGCCTCTTGGGACCTTTCCTTTGCTCCAGAAATAGGCAAAAGATAAGAAAAGAAACTCTGACATCCTTTAGCAGTCTCTAGAACTTTACCTCTCCCACAAACTAACCTTTTCCTCATTACAAGAAGAGTCTCTTCCAAGAGTGTCCAGAAAGCCAGAAGCCCATCAGGCCAGTTAAGAAAAAACAAACAAACAGAACAAAACAAAACAAAAAAAAAACAATTAAGACCAATTAGACCAGCTCTAGCAACAGGGACTCTTATGTAACAGTTTCCACCAAACTAAGGAGAGCTTCAGCTACAGCTTTCTATGGATTCAGACCAGTAAGACCTGTGTGTACCCCAAGGCTCTTAAGAAAGTGCTCTGCTCACATGGGACTCCAAGGTGTCTCCTCAAATACACAGCATCCCCAGAGGCTTGCTAAAAGTGCATACTCTCACCAAGTGTGGTGGCACATCCTTGTAATACCAGCACCAGGGAGGAAGAAATAGAAGGATGGAGAGTTCAAGGCTAGCTTAACCTGTGCTTACCCTGCCTCCAAAGGGGAAGGGGTTCAAAACAATGCCGAAGCTGGGGCTCCACCCCAAGTCCTAGAATCTGAACCTGGACCTCTTGAGAAGCCCAGCATGCCTGTGTTACCTATGTGCTGTACAAAGACATCCCTGCACAGTGAGCTCAGAAAGGCAATGGAATGAGGTGTCAGCAGCCTGCAGTGGGAATCCCAATTAACAGGCTTAACTGAGTCCATCTTGGCTCAAAACCAGAGCATGGAGAGCCCTGAATTCTGCTATCAGGGTGTGTGCAGGCATCAAGCTCTTCCCCCGACCCTCACGGGAGCTCTATAAAACTCACAGTTCTGCACTTGCCTGGAATTTGGCAGGCAGCAGCTGCAGAGAATCCATAGCCGAAGAAGGTAGCCTCCTGCTCTGCACTCTGCTGCCCACATCTGGAAGGCAGCCCCACGACTGGCTGTGTGCTGGATGGTGGCAATAGAAGCCCCCAACCTTGTTTACACAGAGCACTGGCATCCTCTTGGGACTCACAAACAGCCTCATGAGGTGGAGGCTGTGCCTTGAGTGTATGAATTTTCTAATGTTGGGGACAGTGGGCAAGACCCTCTTAGGCTCACTCCCTACCACTGCAGCTCTTCTTGTTTATCTAAACCTTGAGCCCGTGTCCTGTGACCCATCACCCTGCCTGCAGTCTTCTATTCTACCAGCTGCCTCACTGTGGGCTGAACCCTGTGTTTTTGACAACTGTCAGGCTTTTACCCCTGCCTTCACCCTGTGGCCAGGGACCCACTGTGGACATATCTTTTTCCTCAGATTAAATATACTTATAGAGGTCTAATTCCAAAATGTGTTCTTTCCATGACCTCCCATAGCTCCACATAATCCACTTAAAAAAATAAATCCAATATCCAATCTAATTCTAGGATTTAACATGTCTTATAGATAAAGTAAAAACTATCCCTTCCATGCACCCATATGCCTTGATGCTCAAACTTGGGTCTGGGGGCCAGCAACAGCATCAGCTCTTGGGAGCTAGTTGGAAATGCTATTGCAGTGAAAGATGAAATGCAGTGGACTTCTGCCTCTGGGGCACAAGTGACATTGCTTGGCCTTGTCGTGTGAGGCAGGGCAGTCTACTGGGACTGAGCCTTTCGCCTGCAAACTCTCACTCATGCCACAAAGCCGTCGATGTCATGCTCAGTGGAATCAGAGAAGATCCAGTTGGTATTGATGGAGAACAGCTTGAGGGAAGACTTCCCTTGGGTAAGTCACAGAAATGTTCCATGAGCCGGGTGTTGGTGGCTCACGCCTTTAATCCCAGCACTCGGGAGGCAGAGGCAGGCCAATCTCTGTGAGTTCAAGGCCAGCCTGGTCTACAGAGAAAGTGCCAGGATAGGCTCCAAAGCTACACAGAGAAATCCTGACTTACCCCCCCCCCCAAAAAAGAAAAGAAATGTTCTATGTTGCTCATGTACAGTGAAGGGCTGGGGGGTGTCACTGGGTACAGAAGACTTTCCTAGAAGACGTGAAACTCAGTTCAAGTGAGGTACTCAACCCCTTTGTTTATAATACCAGAATCCTAGACTGCATCCTAGACTAGATTCTGTGTTGAGCACCACCCTTGATACTCAATGGAGCTGTATTTTTCCCTCCACGCACAACAAACTCTGGGAGTTATTTATCAATAAAACACTTGCTAAATGAGAACGGTAGACTCGAACTAAATTTAAAGTTCCGCTTTCCTACTTCTATTCCTAAATTATATTACAAATCAGCAGCAGATGCCTCCATGACGGCCTTCCAGGAGGCACCGCCGAAATAAGGACGCTCTCCCTGATGATTAAATTAGGACAAGGAATGGTTTGAGTAGAGTTTTTAAAATAGCATCTCTGAAGAATTTTTACAGCTTAATTAGTTTTCTTGTTGATTAACCCTGGCGTTCTCTGCATCTGACAGGCAGCGAAGAAGGAGGAAGAATTGAGGTACACAGATGACAGAGCAATGGATGCTAATGTCTGGAAGGGCTTTGGGCCGAACCTGTGCGAACCCACATTCTCTTCAAAGAGATTGCCTGTCAGTTGTGCAGCATGGAAGAGTCCCCAAAGACTGCCCAAGGGAAGGTTTTTGTTTTTATTTTTTGCTTATATATTTGTGTGCAGGTGTGCTTATGAAGGTATGTGTGTGTGTGTGTGTGTGTGTGTGTGTGTGTGTGTGTGTGTGCAAATATGTGCAAGTGAGTGTGTGTAAAGGCTGGATGTTGATGCCAGGTATCTTCTTCAACAATTGCTGTTCACTTCATTTACTGCTGGAGGGTCTCTCAATGAACCTGAGGTTTGCCCACTAGATTACTCTAGTTAGGTAATTTCCCCAGGGAACCATCTCTACCTCCCAATCCCAGGGATTTACAAGCAGGTGTAGGGGATCTGAGCCCCAGTCTTTACATTTGTAGGACAAGCCATTTATCTACTCAGCCCCCATGGGGGAGCTTATAACTCCATAGTACATGGTACATGCTCACATAAAAAAGAGAGACACAACTGCAGAGCCTAGAATCGGGAAATGATTCTTGGTGTGCTTAGGGAGCACTTGATGCCAGAACAGACTATGTGCTCAGGGAGCACTTAATGCCAGGACAGCCTATGTGCCCAGGGAGCACGTGATGCCAGGGCAGCCTATGTGCTCAGGGAGCAGTTGATGCCAGGAGAGTCTATGTGCTCAGGGAGCACTTGATGCCAGGACAGCCTATGTGCTCAGGGAGCATTTGATACCAGGGCAGCCTATGTGCTCAGGGAGCACTTGATTTCAGGATAGCTTATGAAAAGGAGCCTACAGGGAAGGAGCAGTTCCATCTCTATTCCATCTTCATGGAGGTTTGGTGTTCTGAGTTAAAAGAAGAAGAAGGAAGAAAGAAAAGACAATAGATAGATTAATGGGGGTGGGGTGGGGAGGCATATATATTTAGTAACATACAAAGACTCAAGAGCCTCACTCAATGAAAGATGACATGTTTAAACACTTAACACCTTCTCAGGAAAGAGGGAAGTGGAGGCTGTGGAGTTGGAGGCAATTCTTGAGGAAGAGTGCTTTTCAGGAAGAATAAATGGATCAGGAAAATAGATAATAGGTGGGAGAAGCTTCAGCTGGACTGAACTTGGCGTCAACTCTAGTCCTCCCTCCTGAGAGCTCATCTGCAGGAGCTGCCCTTTGTGTGGGTGAGGAGCACCTCAGGATGAAAATCTGAGCCCAGGAAGACAAATGGTGGAGATGGAATGGAGATGGGAGAAAGGTCAGGCAGACTCCACTTACCTGTTCAAAACGTTCCCAACACCGAATCCATTCAAGGCTCAGGGCACTGGAGAGGCTTGTAGCTCCACACTACCTTGCAACAGACTTTCAACACAAGCTAGAATTAAACCTATGCTATTTTAGCCACTGAAAATCCAGAACTTTTTGTTAGTTTATCTCCACCTGTTCTGACACCACATAAGCTGATAATGCGACCATCACCACAACATTTCTTCATTGCAACTGCTCAAAAACATCATTACCTGAAGGGAGGGGCTCTTATTTGCCCTAAAAAAAGAGAACTCATCTCAGTCACCCTCTCCACTCCTTAAACTTCACTCCAGCAGTCTTTACCCCATTTCCCTGTCTTTTTCCTTTTCCCCAGTTTCCTCGGGTATTTGTGATTTTATCATATTGTACCATATGCTTTTTGGTAAGATGCCTTAAATGCTTTCTATAACAAGGTGACAGACAGGCAGTCACTAGACTTGGATGCAGAAGAAAGCTGGCTTTAAAAAAATAAAGTCAATTCTACCTCTCAAAATGCAAAGATTTGCTATAATGGGTCATTTAAAAGAATGTGTGTGGTCCAAGGCCAGGGCATAGCCCTTCAATCCCTTCTAGCCATGATGGCTACTCCATATGCAGTCCTAGCCATCCCTGCTTTTTTTTTTTCTATAATTCATTTCTGGAGGCCAGCATCTCTTTTTGCTTCCTTGTAAGAAGTGTAAACTCTGCTAACTCCTTGGAAATATAAAATGTCCCTAAGCAACATTTTGAATCTTTAAATCCGTTTGGGTTTAGTTATTGAGCCCTTCTGCATTCCTGGTCCTGGAATAAACATAGGTTAGCCTTATTTTAACCAGTTCCTCTTGGGGATTTAGAGGGAAGTTAGGCTTGCCCTTGCTAAGAAGTACTGTGTTGGTATGGTGAAGCTCACACCTTTGTCTAACACAGGCTTCTGTACAACTCAGGGGTCAGAAGGTGTACATACCCTAATGCTCTTCAGTGGCAGTGAGCTGTGCTGCTGCATCTCTGTAACCCAGTGCTTGAAGGCTGAGACGGGAAAATTGTTCAAGACCCTGGGCTACAGAGTGAGTTCTAGGCCCACCAGGGCTACAGAGAGTGACCCTATCTAAAAAGAACAATAAGCTCAGCAGTGGTGACACATGCTTTTAATGGGAGGCAGAGGCAGGCAGATCTCTGTGAGTTTGAGGCCAGCCAGGTCATCAGAGTGAGTTCCAGGACAGCCAGGGCTATACAGAAAAACCCTGTCTCAAAACAAAACACAAAAGAACAATAACCAAAAAAAAAATGAAAGACACTTTTGTTATTCTTTTCTTTAAGGCTGGTTTTTTTTTTGTTTTTTTTTTTTAAACCAGGCATGGTAGCATACACTTGTAATTCCAAGCAATAGGAAACATGGATAGGAGAAGGTTCCCAAGTTCCAGGCCAGTTAAAAAGTGGACTTTATCTCAAAACAAAAGTCATAATTTTTTTTTTACATCTTCAGCTACATTTTCAGCTCCTGAGTTATAGAGAGATGGGATCAGTTGGTGATGTTTTGTGTTCTTCAGTAGAAAGGATCTGCTCAGACATTCTGTTCCTTCATATACCAATATACCAACCTTTTCCTCTTTGATATGGGGGTATCTGCTTTTAATTTGTGTGTGTGTGTGTGTGTGTGTGTGTGTGTGTGTGTGTGTGTGTGTGTGTGTGTGTGTGTGTGTGAGCACAGGTGCCTGTGGATGACAGAAGAGGGCATCAGGTCTCTTGGAGCTAGAGTTACAGGTAGCTGTGAGTCACCCAACATGGATGCTGGGAAACTGAACTCCTGCCCTCTGTAAGAGCAGAAGAGGCTCTTCACAGACCAGCTACATCTCCATCCAGATTTGGATATGTTTTTAAATAACAGCATATAAAATGAGCTTTGTGCATTACGAACATAAACTTTTCACGTGGTGGGAACCTGAGGCAGCGTGAACCCCAAGGCTGAATGTGGTGGCTTATGCTTCTAAGTCCACAACTCCAGAGACTGAGGTAGAAGGATTGCCAGAAGTTCAAGGTGAGCCTTGACAGCTGCCTAATGAGTTCCAGACGAGCCTGGGCTACAGCTCCATGTCCTGTCTCCAAAACCTTCTAGGATAGGAAGTTAAAGAGATTGGAGAGCATGCCCCATAGCCTGAAGATCTCCCGATAGGCTCCACTTTGTAAACATTTCCCTGGACCAACTTTTCACTACATCCACCTCTGAGGACACTTGAGCTCTAAAGAGAAGCTGGGTGTGGCCGTACACACCTGTAACCCCAATACTTGAGAAGCAGAGTTCAAGGACTACTAGGAACTCAAAGACAGCCTGGGCTACACTTGGGGGATATGGGCAAGAAGAGTAGGCGTTCAAGGACATCCTCAGCTTCATCATGGGTTTGAGGCCAGAGTGGACTAAAGGAGACCCTGCCTTAAACCAACAACAAACCCACATTTTCTCAGAACATAAACACAAGCTCTGAATTCTGGACTATCTGTGGTAGCTTTGGACTGTCACAGAAGCCCTGTGGGGTGGTGACACAACACATACTACCTCACCTCTCACTGCCTCCTGAATCAGCTTTTATGTCATTTTGCCTGTTGTCCCACAAAGCCTAGAAAACGTTTCCTGGCCTTAGCTAGAAAAGGTTTGCCAATGCAAAGTGCAGAAAGAGAAGCTCCAGGAAACCCAAGGGAGGATGGGCAGACTTCCTAGCTAAAGCACAGGACAGGAAAGGGAAGAGGTTCAAACGTGGGGGACTGGGAGGACAGATGGAGGTGACCTTACCTCAGTCAGGAGGGTGGGCAGAAGACGGTGGAGTGAGCAGAGATTATGGGCTTAGTTTTGACGTGTGAAATCTGAGTGCCTGGGAATTAAATCCGGACTTGAATTTGCAGTTTGAGAAAGGAAGCAGATATAGTGAACCAGGAAGTGAGGTGAATAAAAACAACCCTTTATCGGAGGGCATGCAGAGGAGATACCAAATGGGACAGAAGGAAGTAAGCGGAGCCTTATAATACTCCACAGGGGGAGGGCAGGGGAAGGGGGAGGCATGCAGCCCAGAAGTTGAACATCGGTTTGGTCCCCAGAACCAAAACAAACAAACAAAAACCCACTCCACACAGACCACTCATGGTTCATGCACACAACCACGAAGTTACAATGTCACCTCATGCTCTGTTCTGCCCAAGGAAAAGCCAGGCACACCTGCTGGCTACCACTTCTACTTTTCCCTGTAGGTATAAACAACACTCCAGAATCCTTGCCTCTGCAGGAAGAGAGGAATCTACTAATTTGGCAATTAGGGACAGGGGGATCTGTCTCAGCATTCAATCAAAAAGAGCTGTCATTTTTACTTTGCTGCTGTGGGTAATAAGGGAGAGTGTTAGAGGAATGCTGTCTCCTGGGGGATCTAGTAACAGTCACCATACCATGTAGGTACACAGAGCTTTCTGGTTTAGCACACATCCGTGGGGGCCAGCATGGCCTTCACAATGAGGGTCTATCCAGTCGCCAGACACGAGCTGGGCCTTTTTAGGCTAAAAATACAGGAAGGTAGGTGGGGGCTTATTCACATTTGTAGGAGGAAGTAGAGCTCAGAGATTTGCCCAGTGGTTAACAGATGTCGGGGATTCCTGCCGACTTGTTGCTAAGGGAACTTTTGTGAAGATGCCTGGAGGCCACAAAATCCAGAAGCTCTGTCCGATGCTTTAAAGTCTTGTGAGTGGTCGAAGGGCCAGGCCAGTGCACTGCGTTTTTGAAGGGTGGTTCCTGCTGGGCAGAAGCAGACAGTGCTATGGCCAATCATAGATGTTCAAACAGCAGCAGCTGCTGATGTGGGCTCTTAATTGAATGGCAGGATGACTCTGTGAAAATGGCACAATTTCAGTCCCAATTACACACCTGGGGAGCTACCAACCCTAATTGTGAACAGAGTCAATGACTGCACCCCCCAAAAAATATTGCTGTGAAGGTCAGAGTCACACCCATTTCAGGCAATTTTCATGTTACAGCGAAAAAAGGCCCTAAATTAAAATCAATTTTTGTAGCATAGCAAACATCTCCTGAATGTCAGGCAGCCCGGAGACACTGTGTCCATTAATTATCAAAGCTCTGGCATGAAAAGGCTGGCTTGGTGTGCTGATAGCTTAGTGGACAGGCCCAGGCTTTAGGGCCAGGCAAACATTTTTGTTTTTCAGATTCCAGCAGCATCATTTGCTATGCACCTCTATAAAGAAATTCCTGGAATCTTTTTTAAAAAATGCTTTTTTAACTCCTAAGATGGAAATAGAGGAATAGAGAAGTCTCCAAATCAAAAGTCTATATCCATGACACGTTTTCAGCTTCTAGGAGCTCTCTCTCTCTCTCTCTCTCTCTCTCTCTCTCTCTCTCTCTCTCTCTCTCTCTCTCTTTCGCTTAAGCCTTGCTGTCTCCTCCTAACATGTGTGACATGTGACATGGTGTCTTAACCATCCTTAGGAGGCAGGAATGTGGTACTATATGAATCCTGCTCCCATTTCCAAGCCTGAACCTACCTCCCCTTCCATGCTACTTCCAGACTGTTCCTATGAGTCACTTTACCAGTAGCATGTGGCAGAGTGATGTGACCAACCTGGTCAAAGCCTTAAGAAGGCCCAAGTCATCCCTTTGTGTTCTTGGAAGCTGGCCACTGACTACACAAGAACTCTAACGACCCTGCAGAGAAAGGCCATGTGACAATGCCCTGACAGAGGAGACGCCATGTGGAAAGAGGCCAGATGGAACATATGAGTCCAACTCAATGGAGTCTCCTGGACTCAATCCTTAGCTGTCCTTTGACTTAAACTCTCTTGGCACAGCAGTTTGCCATGGTGATCCAACAGAAGAACCACTCAGCGGAGCTCTGTCCATTCAGAGTCATACAGATGAATGCTGGGATGCTTTGTTACCTAGCAATAGAGAAGCCACATCTTCATTGTCCACAGCACAGCCCATCAACTCCCACAGCTACCCCTATCACCTCCTGCCTATCACACGAGGCCAGACTGAGAGAAAAGGCAAAGGAGAGGACATGGAGTAAAGAATTCCCCCTTGCAACCTCCATCATCCCACTGACAAACATGGTCACAGTATGTGTTTGGCTTACTCCATTGTGAATGGCTATAACAGAATATCATGAGCTGAGTACATCATAAAGTATTTCTCATGGTTCTGGAGGCTGAGGATCCTAATATGGAGGTGTCAGCCTCTGCTGAGTTCTTACTGCATCATCCCACGGGAGAAGGCAGAGAGGAAAAGGACAGGCTCTCAAACTATACACCTTCAAGCCTCTTTATAATCAGCATCAATCTATTCATGGGGGTGGAGACCTCATAACCTAAATACTGCCTGATACAGCTGTGCTTCAGTAAATTTTCAAACAGTACCTCACAGGACTAACCCTGCTGGCATGGCCCTTGGCATCACCTGATGGGAAAGCTCTGGCATTTCTGTATTGCAATCTTCTCACCTTCCAAAGTCACTTCCCCAAAACTCTGGGTGTTTCTACTGAGGTCTTACACCACCCTTTAGGCCCCTGACTTCTCTTCAAAGTAAGAGCAAACCACAGGAATTCCTGAGTCCATTTGGGCCTTCCAGGTTGGGTCTGATAAGCCCTTGTGCCTACTCTAGCACCACACCTGACGCTCCAAGTCTTCCTAGGGATAGAGTCTACCTCTACCATTTGGTGAAAAATGACCTTCATGTCAGTTCCCAAGTCTATGGAAGTGACCCAGAGCTTGTCTTGGAGCTGGCCAGTACCCCACAACCTCCAGCCTGGCTTTGGCTCTCCCATCCACTTACTCTTCTATTGTGTCTCTCAAACAATGTCAGTAGAGTTCTCGGCTACTCCTTTTCTTCGTGGCTGAAGGTACTACCAAGAAAGGCTATTCCCTGCTCTCATCTCAGGGACTTTACATACCACACTCAGCTTTGGGTGTCAGCTGGTAGGCCTGGTTATGGTTGGGATCTTAAAGGTTCCCCAAAGTCCCAAACACTAAAGATTCAGTTATCAGCCTGTGGCATTCCTAGAAAGTGGTGGAACTTTTGGGAGGTAGGTCCTAGTTGAGGAACGGGGGATGGGGGTGGGGGTGGGGGTGGGGGTTTTAGGACACTATTCCTCCTTCCCGGCCAGTATGAGATGTTCCTTTTTGCCATATACTCAGAATTTAATGGACCAAGGACTGGCCATAAACTGAATATGCCAAACCCAGATTCAAAACACACCTTTTCTCCTTTCAAATCTGATCCCAAGCACCTTTGCCACGGTAGTGGGAAGCCAACCAGCATGGCTCTTAAGCCTCTGGGGAGAACAGGTGCCCTGTAAAGGGCTGGGCCACACCTTGAACAGCCAGGACCCAGGTCCTGGGTTTCATATTTCTCTGTGTGGGCTTAGGTCCTCTAGAGTCCATCTTCTTAAGCCAGATATTCACTGTATCAGTTTCCCAGCTCTTAGGAGTCATGACCAAAGAGATTGCCCAATGACCATGTCCTCTAAGACCTTGCTTCCTGAGGCTGGCCATCCCCAAGGCAGATCTAGCCAGCCTTTCAGGGTCAACTTCCAATCCCCCTCCATACTGTGTGTTTCCTGCAAAGGCAGGCCTCTAGCTTCCCTTTCTTTGTCTGAACCAGGAAAAGATTCCTGGGGAGAGTCCACTTTGCACATTTTTGTCAGTGTCTCACACCCTCCACTAAGACTTCCTGTTATCCCTCTTTCCACTAGAGGGCAAAAGGGATACTGTGAGGAAAACCCAATTCTTCAGCTGGGTGCCCATCACCCCACCCTTCTCCAAGAGGCTGATGGGGTTCATTCTATTTAGACTTCTCCTCCTACAGCAGGGGATGTATGGGCCTTCCTCTGTCTACTAGCTGCTGCTCAGTTCCTGCAGTCTCAAGAGTCATATACTTCATTCTTGTACCGAGTCTGTCTGTGAACACTCACCCCATCCCAAGAGACTCCATGGCATACCCCTTCCCAGATCTCTGCCCAGCGATGGAGCTTATTCTCATAGGAGGTTGCCAGTCACCAAGAACCTGATCCACAAACCTCCATTCTGGTGCTGAGGATGGAGCTGGGCAGTGGGGCCAGGTTCACCCTTGCTTCCACCTTTGAGAGGCACCAAAACCCACCTCAATTGGTCATGGATGAATTTAAACTTCAGGGTTGTCAGCGGGGGTGCTTCAGGTTGTAGCTATCCTCCTTTTGGCCCCAGTATTGCAAGTCTTCTTAAGGATACTGTCATCAACACGCCAACCTCAGGTGCATACCCACTGTTCATCACATACATCATTCTAGAGCCTTCTTTTACTGACCTTTGGGTTTCAAAATACTCAAGGAATTTAGTCAGTCATCTGAGTTGTTGGTCTAGTGTGCAAACATGACCCTTTGGACGGCAGACTTGCTTTTCTCATGCTGTCACATCTTCTCTTGTTTGTAAAATGAGGACAGTGCCAGATATTGTGGCACATGCCTGAATCCCAGCACTTAGAAGCAGGGCAAGACGACTGCAAATTTGAAGCTAGCCTGAGCTGTGTAGAAAGACTGTTTCTCAAAACCAATAGAGCTTCATATGTGGAGGACAGCACCTCACCTTCACAGAGATGTTGGGAAACTGGTGATGGTACACATGGCTTGTGTAGGTACTCTACAATGGGAGGGTCCTCCTGGTGGCACTGAGTGGCTATTCATAGACACAAGGGGTCTGAAAGGTCCCTAAGTACCAGAGACTTCCCGGCTCTGTAAGTGCCAAGGGATGCCACAGGCACACCCAGGCCATCCCAGAAGATAATTCTGCTTTGTCTCCTGGGCCTGTTCATGCTCCCTTCCCTCCCCCAGGGAAAAGCAGGGGCACTCTGTTCTTACAAATCCCCACCCAAAACAGCTGGCTGAATCTAGCCAGGGACACTCCTCACCAGACAGACAATCACCAGGCAAATTTCCACATCAGTATTTCCTGGGGAAACGTGGCCACCAAAAGAACTCGAACATGCCTTCCAGAGAGCTGTTTTTTTTTTTTTCTTTTCTTTTTTTTTTTTTTTTGTCAGGAGGCTCAAGGTTTCCCTGTCTGATGGTGCTTCCATCATTTTATGGGGCCCTTAGAGATGGAACTGGGAAATGCAGAAAGCCAAACCTGAGCCTCCCCTGCAGGTACAGGTGCTGGGAACACACCATGAGTGGGAACTCATGGGAAGAGAACTCTCTGAGAAGAGACACCCCTGCTAAGACTCCAGGAAGCTCATTCCAGCCTTTTGCCCAGGAATACTGTCGTCCATTTAGAGCAAGTTTGTTTTCTGGATCAGAGAGAACTATCTTGTGCTTACAGAAGGCTGGGCAAACATTTGATAATGCTGCCACAGGACGCTTGTCAGGCCTGCCCAATCTACAACCTTTTCACCCCTAACTCCCCCACTTCACCCTGGCCTGAGTTGCATGCAACGTTTCCATTCAAAATTTGTTACTTTGTTCTTAAGTAGGTCCCAGTAAAAGATAAATTTGGTTCCTTAGGCTGGCTTCCACCAAAACATAGGAATACAGACACGACTGAGGGTGATGGTTAGTTTAGTCTTTATGATGATCTTGGGATCAGCAGTCTCTCTGTAACACCCCCTCCAACACACACACACACACACACACACACACACACACACACACACACACACACACACACACACAAAGGACTTTAGAAACTTAGACTCTCTCACTCAGACTGACCATGAGCTCAGTGATTAGAGGCCAGAGAGGCCTCACAATTGTCACCCAGACAATAAGCAGCCAGCTGACTTGGCTCAGCTGTCCTATGTAGCCTTGGGGCAAAGCCAGATCCCCAGGAACAAGCCACTTTCGGGTACTGAGCCTAGAGGAGGGGGCGCTGCCCAAGGTCTAGCTGTATCCCCCAGACAAGCTTGCTGCTCTGCTCCAGCTCACTGCTAACTGGTGCATCTCAGCTGACCAGCAAGTGGGAGGCCCGGGGGCAGCAGGGCAGTCCGCCCCCGGACAGCATGACTGACCACTGATCCGTGGGAAAGGCGGGGCTGTGGGACCACCTTTCCGAACCCCGATCATCCGAAAGCCTTGCCAAGACCACCGAGCTCGGCGGCCCTTTGGCGGCCCCTGTCATCCGCGGCAGCGCGCCCGCCCGCCCGCTACAGAACTCGCACAGGCAACAAGTTCTCCCTTCCCCCGAGCGGCCACGACATGCTCGGGAGGCTGGGTATGAGGGGAGAGCTACCCACGCCCCAGGGCATCCCCGCACCCTTCGTTCCCCAGAGCGCCGAGATCCGGCGGATCGCAGGTCCCCGACCCCAGCCCTAGCCTCTTACCTCCAGCAGTTGCACGTAGCTGGCGGGGAACCAGCCACGGAGCCCGTCGTCCTTCTCGCCTTCCCACCAGCCGCCGTCCGGGACCTGGAGCAGTGTGAGCAACTCGCCCGCAGCGAAGCGTAGCCCCTGGCTGTGCCGCTCCCCGGAGAACGGGTACAGGGTCCGGCAGCGGGCGCCGGCCATGGCCCTGGCGCCCGGGCTCACAGTGCAACCCGCATCCCTGCCTAGCCTCCCGGGCTGGCCACTGGCTGCGCGGGGTCCCAGGCGCCCGGTGCTCCGGGCTCCCGCGCTCTGGGCGCGCGCCGTGGCGGGGGTGCGCAGGGGTCCCTGAGTCGGCGGACCACAAGCGCTCCTTGCAGGGAAACGGACGCTCGCTGGCTCTGTGGGCTCCGCGGGCTCCGAAGAGCTAACGGCGACGCCCGCGGGCCGAGCAGCTCTGCGGTCCCCCGCGCCGGGCAGGGGGCGGGGCTCAGGGGGAGGAGACCCGAGGACCGCGGGCTCACAAGACAACTTCCCCTGGCCAGGGATGCCCGAGTGCACTGAGAGGCGCAACTGCCCCGGGAGGTGGTGCCCAGAGCATCCCCCTTGGCGGGGCTAGTCCGAGGCGAGTGGAGCCCGAGAAGAGCGCGGAGGGAGAGCCTGGGCGGCCGATGGCCGGGTGGAGACTCTCTCGAGGCGACCAGGGCGGGCAAGGGGCCGGGCCAGACCGGCCACGCCCGCGGAGGGCCGGGCACTCCCCTGCAGAGGGGCTCTCCGGCGACCCCGCCACCCAGAGCCGCTGGAATGGGAACGCCCCTCGGTTCCTCCTGTTTGGATCTGTGGCGGGTGACAGGCGGCGCTGCCTCCCAGGTGTCTGCAAGGGAATGTGTCTGTGACCATCATTGTAGTGCATGAAGCCTGGCTGAACTTGACTCACAGGAAACTGAACAATGGATAAAGACAGGTTTGAAGACTGGCGCCGAAGCCGGGAAGCCCGGTGACAGGGTGTCACACCAGCGGGGGATGCCGTTCGGAGATGAGGAGAAGAAGTCTGGGTTGGTAGGCTTAGAATCTGGCCGATGAGGCTAAATTTTGGAAAGGATAAATAAAAAAGAGAACAAGCACCTTTTTTTAGCTTCTCAGGAAATGGTTAGGGGTCGGGGGTGTCGTGGTCTAGCCTGAATTTAAGATGGCCTGCTGAGAAGTACCCACCCATTCAGCCAGGCACCAGATATTAGTAGGGGCTTGCTGTGTTCCCTGCAATATCTGGATAAGACCCTGCCCTTGAGACACTCATGGACCTCAGGTGCCAAAGAAGTATACTTTAAGTTAAGAGTACAGAAAGAAAAGCCCCATTTCTTTGCTAGCTTAAAAATTAAAGTACATTTCCTAACCTGTAAATAGCTGGGCCCTTCACTAACAATGTTATAATCAGTTGATCATCCCTACTAGAAAAACCTAAAGTGCAAAAACCTGACGTTGTAGTGCTAACAGGATGTCATGGTGGAGAAGTCCACTGCCGTATGGCTGGTTTGACAGCACACCTGTAATCCCAGCCCCTGAGAGATAAGAGCTGGAAGAAGAAGAGAGTTCCAGGCTAGAGCGGCCAGAGAGAAGGCGAGAGAAGAGAGAGGGAGAGAGAGGGGATGGGAGAGGGAAGGGAAGAGGGAGAAAATATATTGCTGAAGACATTGTATAAAGTTACATTTGAGCTATCTGTATTCATTTCAGATTAATTTAATGTTAGACTTGGGTCACAGTCCCAAGACATCACATTACATATATGTGAATATTACAAATCCTCAGCATTTTGGTCCCAAGCTTTTCTTTTTCTTTACTTTCCTTCTCTCCCACCTTGAGACAGGGGATAGCCCTGGCTTGTCTGAAAATATGTAGACCAGGTTGGCCTCTAACTCACGGAGATCTGCCTGCCTGTGCTTCCTGCCAAGTTTTTCCCACCAGGTATATACAGCCTATAGTTCTTACCAACTATTTCTGCCCCTTGCTCAGTAACCTTGTATGGCTTCCTATGGCCTATTCAGCTGGGCATAAACCTCTCAGCATTTTAGGGTAGGATATCCATGACAAAGTCAGTTTAGTCCTAGGCATGGAAAGCCTTAAGTTCTTGCTTATCTGTCTGATCTTTGAATTATGTCCCTTTGGCTCAATGGTTCTCAGTCTTGGCAGGACATTAGAACCATTCCTGTAGCTTTTCAAAACCACTCAGCTGTGTCCACCTCAGCTTTGAGAGTGTCCCTTGAGTCACAGTGTGCATTGAAGCCACCTCACCTCGTTAGAATCTTCAGTCTGGACAACCTGACAAGTAGACGCTGTAACATTCCAAAAGACACGAGCTGATGACATCTGCTTGCCCAGGAATTATGGGGAGCAAAGGCTTCAGGCCAGCTTCCATTTAGAGTCCAATATAGAAAACAGTTGCTAAACTGGGCATGATGTCTTCTGCCTGTAATCTCAGCATTTAGGAGGCTGAGACAGGAAGACTGCCAAAAAGTTGGAGGTCAGCCTAAGCAACATAGTAAGGTCCAGGCCAGTGTGAGCTGCAGGGTGTGAGTTAGTCTCAAAAAGACAACATAACAACAACAAAAACTTGCTAAAAATACAAAGTGGACTAACCAAATTTTAAAAAGATTCAAATATTGTGTCTCTGGTACATGGCTTTCTGCAAATTGTCCAGACTTGATGATGTGGCCTGGTTCAGTAGAACTGACTGGTTTAGGGCTATCGTGCAAGGAAAAATTCTTTACTACAGAAAACCCAGTCTCCACAGCATCCAGAATTCTTGGGCACCCAATGTCCTATCTCAGGCATTATCATCCATGGGTGATGTGTGATATATCCATTAAGAGGGAAGAAACTAAATTCAGAGGGTGTGACTTGCCTTTGGTCATATGGCCAGTAAACTGCAAAACAAGATTTTGAACTGGGGTTTGGCTTATTGTACCCAGAGTGCTGTTTCCTCTAGCCAGTCAGGCCATGCAGGCACTATGGAAGGATGGGGGTGTGGCTCAGTGGTACAGTTGCTTAGCATGGGCGAGGTGCTGGGTTCCATCCCCAGCATTATGAGAAAGCAATGTAGACTCTAGAGTTCATACCCTGGAGTATCTGAGTGCAGCCTCAGCACTTAGGAGTCTAAGGCCAGGCTGGGTTACACAGTAAGACAAAGAGGACAGGAAGAGAGAAGAGGCAGGAGGGGGATGGAAGAGAAGAGGAGAGGAAGGGAGGGGAGGCATAACGGGAAAGAAAAGAGGCAGGAAGGAAGGGCTCTGTGGGGCAAGACTCTGAAGGGAGAAAAATGCTTGGGCAATGTGCAGTGTCAGTCAGTATAGAAATAAGACTAGAATTGCAGAGAATGGCACTATAGTCCAAAATAGAGGTGGAACAGCCAGGCGTGGCAACACAGACTGAGACAGCATAACTGTCTTTAGTTTGAGCTCATTCTGGGCTACAAAATAAGATGCTACCTCCAAAAGAAGCAAACCCAAGGGACCCGAGAAGTCAACTCAGTCACCGAGGATGCAGCTAAGTCGATAGAGTGTTTGCCTCAAATGCATGAAGCCCTGGATTCCACCCAGCACCTCATGAACCTAGTGTGGTAGTTGGTGGCATGCACTTGTAATTCCCATCCTTGGGAGGCAGAAACAAGAAGACTACAAGTTCCAGATCAACCTGAATCATAAGGTGAGACTTTTCGAAAACAAAGGCCTGCAACTCTCAGTGCTCATTGTGTGCAAGGACCTGAGTTGATTCCCCAATGCAAAAGAAAAGGGGAAGGGAAGGGAAGGAAGGGAAATATCCACCCACACAAAACCTGTGTGACATCACAGCAGCCTAATAACTGAATGTGGAAGTGACCCAAATGCCTGCTGGCTCATGCCAGACAACATTTTGGGAATCTATCTACAAACCATCCCATAGAATGGTGACTGAGCTGTGAAAAGAACGAAGCACCAACATGTGCTCTAGTACGGACAAACTTCAAAGCTACCACGCAAAAGTTTCCAGATGTGAAAGGCCACGAATTCTATAATTCCTTTATGTGAAATGTCCCCAGAGGCAGATGCATAGAGACAGTAAATAGATTGGTGGTTGCCTGGGGACAGGAGTAAGCAAACACAAGGTTTCTTTTGGGGTAGTGAAAATGCTCCCAAATTAGATTATGGTCATGATTGCACAAGTTGGTAAATTGCTGGATTGTACACTTGAAGCAAATAGATTTTTGGAATATAAGGCACACCTCAAAGCTGTAACATAAAACAAAAATAAATACAAATCAAGGAATCAAGGCCGCCTTCACCTAGTCAGTGTATTTTTCTCCACCTCTGCATACTAGTTCTTCAGCAACAGCCCAAGAACTTGTTGAGTCCATGCTGTAATCTGGGTACTGTGAGACACACCTGTAAGTCCACTCTGAAAGATAGACACTGTGAGACACCTCTGAAAATCCACTCTGTAAACTGGACACTGTGGGACACGCCTGTAAGTCCACTCTGTAAGCTGGGTACTTTGGGACACACCTGTGATCTCAGCACTTGGGATCATGAGGCTCCTGAGGACCACAAGTTTGAGGACAGCTTGAGCTATATTGCAATGTCAGATCAACCTGGCCTGTGTAGCAGACCCTGTCTCAAAAACAAACAAATGTGTTATACAATAGATAACACTCTTATCTCAAGCACTGGGGAGGCAGAAGCAGGTGGATCTCTATGAGTTTAAGGCCAGTCTAGACTATAGAGAGAGTTTCAGGACAGCCAGGGATGTTATCTGTCTTGAAAAATCAAAACCAGGGTGGGGATAGAGATACAAGAATTCCTTTAGAATAATTAAGGGAAAAGATGGATGACTATCTTAGTCCATTTTGCCTTACTATAACAAAACAATGGAGTCCGAGTATTTTATAAAGAAAGTAGTGGGGGTGGCACACACTTGAAATTCCAGCACACACTTGAAATTCCAGCACTCAAGAGGCTGAGGCAAGAGGATTGCCATGAGTCTGAGACCAGCTTGGCATATGTAGTGAGTTTTGGGTCAGCCAGAGCTACATAATAAGACCTCTCTCAAAAGGAAAAGGAAGATAGTAAGGAGGGGGGTCACGAAGGAAAGAAAGAAAGAGAGAGAGAGAGAGAGAGAGAGAGAGAGAGAGAGAGAGTGACTGACTGACTGACTGACTTTGACCCTCAGGTATTCCCATAGTCAGGAGACTGCATCTGGTGGTTTCTGGTGAGCGCCATTGCTTTCCAAGCAGAGCAGAAAGGAAGAGTGTATGAGAGATCACATGGTAAGAGAAGGAGCCAAGGAAGCCAAAATCAACTTGTAGCAACAGCCCTTAAGACGACCAGTCTAGGCCATCTACTCTCAACAAACCTGTAATGGGGGATGACAAGCTGGCTCAGCAGGTGCTTACTGATAAGCTTGGCTACCCCAGATTTGGTCCCCAGCATCTACATGTTGGAAGTGAATTGTTCTCTGACTTTCACATGCTCACCATGACATTTGAACACCCACTCACAATGAATAAATACTTGTAATAAAAACAAACAACAGAAATTTGCATTGGGCTGGGGCTGCTTCTCGATAGCAGAGTACTTGCCTTGCAGGCATGAAGTCATAGGTTCAATCCCTAGGACTTAAAGAAAGGTGAATGTATTTACCTGGCAAGGGAGAGGGGAGATACTATGCAAGGTAGTTTTACAAGGCAATTTAATCATTGCATTCCAGATGCATTGACCTCTGCCAAACAAGGGAAAATCAGTTATGTTTTGCAGTGGTGGGCTACTGTGTTTACTCTCTTTCGTATTACGTTAAAAGCATTGAAGAGAATGTTAGTTGTCACACACTTTCAGTGCTCCAGGCAAAGGTAGGTGGATTTCTGTGAATTCGGGGCTAGCTCAGTCTACATATGCATTCCAGGCCAGCCAAGAATACATAGTAAGAACCTGTCTCAGGGATGGATGGAAAGATAGAGATAGAGAGAGAGAGAGAGAGAGAGAGAGAGAGAGAGAGAGAGAGAGAACCTTCAATCACCTAGAAAAGCAAAGCATAGTCCAAAGAGACAGCAGTATACACCCATCTAGAGTGAATGTAGAAACAAAGCAAAATACACACACTGGTATAATGTGGACTAGCTGAGATTCTCACACACTAGCCACAGCCCCTGGAAAAACTGATAGTATTTCACAAAGGACATCCTCTATGACCTAGCACTTCCCTTTCCAGAAGACATCCAACTGGGGTATGCTCATATACTCAGCAAGATACATATATTAGTCAGCATTGTATTACTGTAACAAAATACCCGATATGGTGAATTTATATAGAGAAAAGATGCCTTTGACTTATGATTTCAGTCTGTGGAATGCTGGCATCACCGCTTTTAGGCCCTCTGGTGGTGCCACTCATCATGGTGGCATGGTGTGATGGGAGAGGATGCTCACCTGACAGCTGGGAAACATGGGGGAAGGGAGAAAGAACGAGGGTTCCAAGACCTCCACGAAGGCCTAACCTCTTCCCAACGCTATGGTTCTGGAAACTCCAAGGGGTGCCATAAGCTGTCCCCACAGCTTTTCACACATGGACCTTTGGGAAACACTTACCAGTCAAAGGACATGCCAGCAGCATTTAGAGAAGGACCATTCATGTTTGCTCCAGACTGGAAACAACCTAACATCTGTTAACAGTGGGATGTATACATTAGGATGCGTTCAGAGAGGGGAAAACTCCCCTCACTGAGAAAGAACAAAGCACTGCCAAGGGACACAATAAATCCCACAGATGGATCGTGGGTCAAAGGAAGCCACGCTTTCCAGAATGTATGTGGTGTGACTCAACTCAAAATTCCTAGAAGTTGGGATAGTGGCTAAGTGGGGGACAATCGTTGAAGATGATGGCACCACTACAGGACATTTAGGAAGGGTTCCCACACAGCTCTCTTCTTGCACAGATCCCAGCCCAACTTCTAATTCCTGTTTTACCTCCTTTAACTTCCCAAGTTCTGGAATTACAGGTGTGCACTAGCACACGTGGACAATTATCTACTTTAAAAATCACTATATTTTATTTATTTATTCACGTGTGTGTGTGTGTGTGTGTGTGTGTGTGTGTGTGTGTGTGTGTGTGTGTGTGCATGCTGAGGCACAGGTATGGAGGTCAGAGGACAACTATTCGCAGTCAATTCTCCTCACCATGTGGGTCTTGGGGATTGCACTCAGGTTTTCACGCTTGGAGGCAAGTGTCTTTATCTGCTGAGCCATCTCACCTGCCCACATACAGTATACTTCTCCATTTATCTTATCCTCACTGGTACAGTCTTTTGTAGATGCTGCATTTTAATGCAGTTTGTTAAACAAACATAAAAAAAAATACTGTCCCTGCATCAAAGAACTTAAAATGGTGTCATAGTTTGCTTTCTGCTGTTGTGATGAAGACCACATCCAAAAGCAACTTGGGGAGAAAAAGGTTTATTTCAATTTACAGTTTATACTCCGCCACAGAGGGAAGTCAGGGCAGGAACTCAAGGCAAGAACCTGGATGCAGAAATTGAAGCAGAGGTCATGGTTGAGTGCTGCTTACTGACTTGCTCAGCATGCTTTTTCATTCACCCAGGACCACCCACCCCTCCCTGGCAACATCTACATCTACAGTGGACTGGGACCTTCTGCATTAATTAATTAACTAATGAATCAAGAAAATGTCCCATAGACTTGCTTACAGGCAATCCCATGAAGGCCTTTTCTCAATTGAAAGTCCCCCTTCTCAGATGATTCAAGCTTGTGTCAAGTCGACATAAAACCAGTCAATGTAAATGGAGGTGGTTGAGAGTCACCAAATGTAACATCTATGCACTTCTGTCATAGAGGTCTCCCAAATATCACAAATAATGCAATTCAAACAGATAGGTACATACTAATCACATTCTAAATGCAATTCTGCTATAAACATAATTTCACTTAAACATAATGGGAATATATATTTCTTTAAGATTTATTGTACTTATTAAAAACTTTTTTTTTTGAGATGGAGTCTCAACTATGTAGTACTCCCTGGCCTGAAACTCACTCTGTAGAGGACACTGGCCTTGCACTCACAGAGATCTCCTTGCCTCTGCTTCCAGAGTGCTGGAATAAGACATGTGCCACCATGACTGGCAAATTCATATTTTGGAATCATGATTTTAGAGAAAGTAACTGGAAGTGGGTGTGGTGGCTCATGTTTGTCATTCCAGCACTTAGAAGACTGATATAGGAGGATTGCTGCAAGTTTCTGGTCAGTCTAAGTCACATAGGGGCTCTATCTCTGTAAAACATATTGCGAAGCAAAATGAAACAGGGGGCCTGGCTAGTTCCCTTCTTGGAGTGCAGGAGGAAGCTGGCCCTGGGAGTGGTAAAGAAAGCAAAGTGCCCCACCCTCAACATCTCAACTGGAGCTTCAGCCAGATGGCCCAACCCAAGATCCCAAAACTTGTGTGTGTAAGAATCCCAGTGGGGGACCCAAAACATGGCTCAATGGCTAAGCTAGCTACTGCTCTCCACCATCCACCTCTAGTGTCTCCAGCTCCAGGGATTCTAATGCCCTCTTCTGGCCTATGAGAGAACCCACATACTTTCTCTCCTCTCTCTCTCTCTCTCTCTCTCTCTCTCTCTCTCTCTCTCTCTCTCTCTCTCTCTCTCTCTCCCCATGCCTATGAGAGAGCACCCACATGCAGTTACAGACAGACAAACAGGCACACACACACACACACACACACACACACACACACACCCTTTTCTATTGGTACCTTATTTGGCCAGGTCCACCACCCTTTAAAATGAGAAAGTCAGGCTCAGTGGCTCAATCATGTGACCCCAGCACTCAGGAGGTTGACCTTGAACATCTTTTCCTTCTTGCCACCACCTCCCAAAAGCTGAGATTACACAGGTGTCCACCATCATACCAGCCTGTTGAAGATCTTAGCTGCATTTGCAGCCTGGAATGAGCAACCCTTTGAACCTTGACTATTTCTATCTTTCCCAAATCTTGCCTGCCTATGAAGATAGGAGACCTCAAAGTTCGAATTCCCTTTTCAGGTAGACCAGCCATAACTGGGTAGGTCTAAGCAGACTGACCACCCAAAAACTTTTGGCTTCATTATACTCTCATCTGCATGCCAAATGAACTCCACCACTACCCCAACCCCCATGAACAGTCAACAGTGTGTGTATCCTTGGCAAGGACTGAAAGGAAAAGTAAAAGAAATGAAAAGGAAGAATCCCACCAGTTTCTAGAAAGTACATGAATATTATTTCCCTTTTAAAGCCCATCTCCATCTCTTATTTCCTTTACTTGGCATGTACAAGCCAGGCCTCCAGCCCCATGGGTTGATAAGTTAATTTTTCCCTATTTTTTTACCTTGTTTTCAGGTGTTGATTTGTGAGAGTCAGGCATGGGGCTACCTACCTGTAATCCCAGTAACCAGGAGATGGAGGCAAAAGAGTCAGTAGTTCAAGGCCATCCTTGGCTGCATATCAATTTTGAGGGTTGCCTAGGTTACCTACGAGTTGTTTCAAAAAAAAAAAGTTGATTTGTGATTTTGTCTCTCTCTGACTTCTCCAATTCTTGGAAGAATTAATGTCTACACTTCCCACTTGGCTCTATGGTCTTTCTTACTGGTTTCATGGTTTTTCCAAGGGAAAAAGAGCCTAGCTGAAGAGCAAAAACAGGTAATAGCTTCACTCATAAAACAGAATATGTGTTCAATGAACCCAGGAGAGGCTCCTGTTGGTTTATAGATAGAAAATGGGCAAAACAAGAAAAGATTGGTGGGGTGGGCTGAGAGAGTGCTTGCCCAGCAAGGGCAAAGTCCTGGCTTCAGACACCAACATAGGGAGCAGAAAACAGAAAGAAGATGGGGTTCTTCAGCTACTTGCCTTTTAAGGTGGCAGCAGAGTCAAGACAAAATAAAAAGAACTTATAGTCACCAGCAAGTAACTGAGGGTCACTCCGTTTGGTTAAGGCTGAGAAAAGCTATTACCTTTGTGACTAAAGCTGTTCAGAACTTTGGCTGTTATTGCTCTGATCTCTGAGGTCAGTTAAGCAGCTGCAGGGTGGTGGCAGAAACTTTAGCATGAGTGACTCCATTTTGATTTTTTTTATTTTTAGAGGGAAGAGCAGTCTGTTGGGGCCAGTATAAGAGTCTAACCTAAAGTTATGACTTGTGATTTTACTTGATAGTTATATTAACAGATAAATGAAGAAAGAAATGAAAATGGTAGGTACTGGAGAGACAGAAAATAAGAAAAAGTGAGGAGGAGACTGGAGAGAGAGAGAGAGAGAGAGAGAGAGAGAGAGAGAGAGAGAGAGAGAGAGAGAGAGAAAGCCCACTTTCTCATTTCCCTCACATGAGGACTCTGAAGACAAGACAAATTCCAGCCTTAAGGCTTCTCCTCCAAAGGGGGTGATTGAGGCGGTACTTGGATGAACTAAATTAGTTGTGGGGCCAAAAATAACACTTAGAAATTAAAGTCTGGTGATGAGGGTGTGGCTCATTAGTAGAAACTTGCTTAGCATGTGGGAGGCCCCTGGTTCAATCCACAGTACTGTTTAAAAAAAAAGGCAGAAATAAAAGGAATCAAATCCATCTTTTGAGTAGGGAACGTCAGGCTCATTCCTACCCTGCTCAGCCTGGAAGGATAGAAATGAGATTGCCCTTGGGGAGAAAATAAAATCAGACTATCCAGCAAGGCTCAGAGTAGACAGAGACAAAGCAATAGAAAAGTCTCTAGTGTCAGGATCCAGGCCCAACTTGGGGACCTTTATTAGCATTATTTGAAGCATGAGAACTCTGCCCCCAAGGAGGCTGACCCCTTAGAAACACTTAGGACACTTCAGCAGTTCCTGAGAACTGCTGCCCATCCCAGAACCTATGGTAGACGTGGACTTAGAGCTCGCAGAACAGCACAGAACAACCTTGTCTGTTTGTTCCAGCTTACTTTCCTTGTCCCTCTCAAACAGACCATTCCTAACTCTTTTCTGAAGGGGCACTGGGCTGAAGCTACTGTTTTTATTTGTAGATGGTGCACCTCTACCAAGGGGGTGAAAAGTTGAGTAGATTGGTGTCTTAGGGTTTCTATTGCTGTTAAGAGACACTATTGTGGTGATATTTTGTTTGTGCTTTAACAAATAAAGCTTGCCTGAAGATCAGAGAAGCAGAGCAGCCAACCACTAGCTCTTACCTTTACAGAATCCTCAGACCAAAGGGGTGATCTGGTCTACACTAATCCTTAGACTGAATGTGATCCTGTCTCTAGGAATCCTCAGACTAAATGCAATGAGTTCCTGTCTCCTCCTGCCTTATATTCCTCTCTCTGCCCGGCCATATCTCTCCTGTTTCCACCTCCCTAGTGCTAGGATTAAAGGCGTGTGACTCCCAAGTTCTGGCATTAAAGGTGTAACCCACCACTGCCTGGTTCTGTCTCTCTTTTAGACTGGATCAATCTCGTGTAACCTAGGGTGGACTTGAACTCACAAAGATCTGTCTGCCTGTGGCTCCCAAGTGGTAGGATTAAGTTTGTGTGCCACCACTGCCTGGCCTCTATTGCTAACTCATGGTTAGCTCCACACTCTGATTTTTAAGCACACTTTATTTTTTTGAGCACAAAAAAATATCAGCATACACTATGGCCACAGCAACTCTTATAAACAAAAACATTTAATTGGGGTGACTCATAGTTTAAGAGGTTCAGTCCATTATCATCACAGTGGGGAGCATGGTGGCATGCAAGCAGACAAGGTGCTGGAGAAGCAGCCGAGAGTCCTTCATCTTGCAGGCAACAAGAAGTTGACTGAGACACTGGGCAGTATCCTGAGCATAGGAAACCTCAAAACCCACCCTCACAGTGACACACTTCCCCCAACAAGGCCATATCCACTCCAACAAAGTCATACTTCCATTAAGATTATGGGGCTAATTACATTCAAAGTACGACACTCAGGTTTACACAAACCCCTGTAGGAATCTTGAATTTCCAAAATAAAACTAAAACACCTGGAATGAATGACCCAGTCATAGGTTCTCCACTTTGTCCTATCAAAAGGGAGCTGACTGAGGAGAACTGGCAGAAATAGACAGGCTCTTTCTCAGAACAAAATCCCACCACAAGGCTCTATTCTTCTGAAAGCTAAAAATAAATTCAGAATTAATCACAACAGAGAATGAACCATCTCTTCAATGACTATAATTAGCTCCATTTATTAATGAAGATTCAAATAATGAGGCTCATCCGAGTCCCAACTTTTTTGCTTAGTAATTACACGCCCACAATAAGTGGCTATACTCTTCACTATTCAGCTACCCTAGATGAGGATTTGGTACCTGTTGTCCAAAGTCATGGGCAAGATGTAGGAACCCAGTGGTAAGGTCAAGGGTTGGCTTTTTGGATTTGCATTGTCTGGTCGTGTACATCAACTTGACACAAGTTAGAGTCATCAGAGAGGAAATAGCAGTTGAGGAAATGCCTCCATGAGATCCAGGTGTAAGGCATTGTCTCAATTAACGATCAATGGGGGAGGTCCCAGGCCATGGTGAGTGATGTCATCCCTGGGTTGGTGGTCCTGGGTTCTGTAAGAGAGCAGGATTGCAAGCCATGTGAAGCAAACCAGCAAGCAGCACACCGCCATTGCTTCTGCATCAGCTCTTGCCTCCAGGTACCTGCCCTGTTTGAGTTCCTGTCCTGATTTCCTTCAACAATGAACAGCAAAATGGAAGTGTAAAGCCAAATAAACCCTTTCCTTCCCAACTTGCATTTTGGTTATGGTGTTTTGTCGAAGCAATAGAAAAATAGACACCTAAGTAAGAGACTTGGATCATCCAGGGTGTGTAGAGATAGATTCAGACCAGAAGAAATGTCTTGGTTAAAACTCCTGGATTAAAAAGTTAGCACTGTCTATGGAAACTTCTAGGCCTGGCAGATAAGTAATGTCAACAATGCAAAAACAACTCTTACCTCAAGTGAGACAAAAGATAGTTTATTCTGGAGCCAAATATGAATGACCATGGACTGGGAACACAGACTTAGGTAACCCACAATGCCATGCTCCATCATGGTAACAGTTTGATGAAGTTTTTGTAGTAACTGAACAAAGGAAGTGATAAATAAAGACACTTTTAAAATATACTGGGGAAACATGAGGTAGGTGGGCTAGTGAAAAGTGGGGAAATCTCTGCTATAAACCTTGGTTATTATTTGATGACAATCTTAGCATTTTGATTGTCAGGGTTCTGGAAGTAGATCTATTTGTAACTTCCAAAGTATGTACCTAATGGTTGCAAAAATGCTAACTCACACAGAAAGGAGATAAATGGCTACAAAGAAGACTAAACATGCCCCATGTGAATTGGTTCTAAACTTGAAACATTCCAACCTCTCCACAGCCATTGAATTTCTAACCAGCCAGTCAGCCTTGCAGAAGATTTCGTGGAAAATGTAGTTTCTTTTATTCACAAGGGAAAGCATCTTTACCCTCTTATGCCTTTGATGGCAAGCTGGTGAGGAAATACATAGCTAGATACTTCTCTTGGCTTCCTTCCCAAGCCCTGCCATGGTCACCAGAAGGTAAGACTGGGAGTCACAGGGATTACCACATGTGGACCTGTTGATTGGGAACAGCAACTGACCTGCCCATTGCTCCAAGCTGCCAACTGTGTCTTATAAGGAGTCAGTCTACAAAGCACAAACTGTTAGCCATGGTCATACCATTTTATAAAATGCTTCCATTTCATTCTAGTTTAATGGTGATAGTTCTAGAAACTGAACTGGATTCCCAGAATTGAAGAAACCTCTTTCCCTAGATTCCTAACTGTCTCTCCTCCCTCACCCCCACTACTGACTGGGCCCCATATTGGCTGCCTCTAGAGATGTGACTCAACCACCCACATTCTGTAACTCTCCACTCCCTGGTTACCTCTAAATACCCCTAACAACGGGCACCCACTGCTCCTCAAGGAAACCTTTCAACCCCCTTTCCTTTCCCTTTTCTTCCCTTGTAAGCAAACAGGAGTGGGCTCTGATTCCTACATCCTCCAGAATAAGTCTTCATTGTTCTCACATTGCTGGTTCCCTGACTGTCTTTCCTTCCCCCTGACTGACCATACTTCAGTGGCTCTCTTAGGTTTCTATGGCTGCGATAGACACCATAATCAAAAGCATCTTGGGAAGGTAAAGCTTTATTTTACTTTATGGCTTAGAGTCCTTCATGAAGGGAAGTAGGTGAAAGAACTCAGGGCAGGAACCTAGAGGCAGGAGCTAAAGCAGAGACCATGAAGCAATGGTACTCAATGGCTTGCTCTGCCAGCTTTCTTAGACAACTCAAAACCACCTGCCTGGGTACGATACACCCACAGTGAGCTGGGCCCTCTCACAGGAAAACACCCCATAGTATTTCCAAGGTATTTTCTAGGTCGAGGTTCCTCTTTCCAGACAACTCCCGTGTCTAGTTGAGCAAAAGCCAATCAGGACAGTAGCCCCTTTGGAGAATCAGAGTGTGACCTCCCCAGTAGGACCCCCTCTTCTGCTGCTTTCTCTCTTCCACCTTTTTCTACCCCGCAACCCCATCTTGAGCAACTCAGACAGAGACCACCTCAATGCATTCCTGGCATCCACCACCAGTTGATTTCACTTCGGGGGAGTTTTGAGGTTTCCCTCCTCCTCTGGAAGCTCTTCCGTTCTGACCGTCCACAAGATGGACTTCTCAGAAACCCCGGCACTGAGTGGAAAGTTCATACGGTGGGTCCTGGAGAGAACCCGTGAAGACACCCCTCCCTCTTCCTCTCAGGGGATGCCAAACCTCAGATCAGGGACACCCTTCCTTCACAGCAGTCGGAAAGTGGCGCCTTTGACTTCCAAATTCAAAGAGACTTTGAACTTTTCCTCCAGTGCAATGGAAAGTGGGCAGAGGTTCCAATATGCAAACTTTAATCTACATCCCCCTCCTGTCAATCATGGTCCCTCTCTTTCTTCCTCTTGCTTCATCTTTCACGTTCTTTTCTCCATGAAAATCTTCCTCACCAGGCTCTTAAATATGACCCCTCTTCTGCTAAAGATGGCCCCTCTTCTGCTAAATATGGCCCCTCTTCTGATTTACCTTGCTCCTTGGCCTTTGGTCCTGCAGATCAGAACTCTCCTGCCACCACCTAGGACGACCCTTTCCGGCAGCCTTTGCTCCTTCTCCTGATCCACCCAAACTTGATCTAAGGATACAATCCTCCTTACCTGGCCCCAGTCTTAACCCACCTTCTGCCCCTTCACCAAGTCTTATCTGCCCACACCTCTCTTTCCTCACTACACATTCACTCTCATTCATTGCTCCTTTCCCAGACTTCCACTCTGAAAGACTCCTGGACCCAAGGGCCCCATGCATATCCATGTTCCCCTTTCCCTTGACAATCCATCTCAGATGGGAAAGCTTCCGAGCTCCCTTGTCTCTGATCTCAAAGAATTCCAGTGTCTTACCTGGCATGACAATTATGTCACCCTGGCATCCACCCTCTCTTCTGAGGACAGAGAGCACATCTGGATGGCAGCTCAGGTACACACCAACTCTTTTCTATACTAGAATAGGGATTATAACCCAACCTGTGTTGTGGGGCTCTATAGAGCTCTCCATTGGAATTATCAACAGAGTTCAAATAATCTCCTCCAAGGAAGACCAGGGAAGGTAATGGGCAAATTGGACCAAAATGCATTGTACCTAGGTAGGAAAATGTTAAAATGAAAGTCACTATTATGTATAATTAATGTATATTAATGAAAGAGGTGGGTTTTTAGAAAGTGCTTGGGGTACAGTTCAGTGGTAGAGCACTTGTCTAGCATGAGCAAAGTCCTAGGCTCAACCCCAACGCCTGCAAAACCAGTTGATTAATTTAAAGTGTGCTAGCTAGAACAATACCATTAGCCTCTTAAGTCATAGGTAATAGATACAGATGAAGAGCACAAGCATAACATTCATGAGGTTCCGGGACTGACTCCTTGCATCACGCACAAAAATTATGAACACAGAGGTTGGGCATATTGAAAAGCTGGAGCAGATGTGGGCCAGCAGGTCCCAACCTGAGCTGCTAAGATAAATAACATTAACACCAGTCCTATCTCTGACTGCCTAGAGAGAGCCTCAGTTTCTTCATCTGTAAATGGGAACAAAACCTCTGGTCTTTATATCCTACAGGCCCACTGGGCAATCAAAGTAAATACTGCTGTAAGAGAGACTTGCGGACCATACAACTTTATTCAAATGTTCAGCATTATGAATGTGCACACAGCATAACAGTGACAGTGCATCCGTCCTGGCTTTGGTGCCAGAGACTGAACCTAGGACCCCAGGCATGCCAAGCATTTGTTCTACCACTGGACTACCCAGTCCTGATTTATTCCATTTTCAAAAGTCAACTCATTCTTAAAGAATATCTTAAAGGACCTTCATCTATTGGGGGTAAAAAGACTCCAAATTACTGCCAGTGTTTGCAAGTCAAACGAGCAATTTTGATTATTGGGCAAACTCATTTATGTGGGAACAACTCATTTCCTAACTGAAATTAAATGAGATGATTGAATGTTGGTTACCTGGGAGAAGAGGCTGGGAACAGAGCAAGAGGGTGGGAAGAGAATTGATTTTCTTTATAAACCTTGGCATTGACTTATTAGCTACAGTGAGCTCAAATTACCTTTGCAACCTAAAAAAGATTAAAAAGAAAATTAAGTATTCATAATACAAGGGAAAGAGAAACATAGACACTTTGTATCTTTACCAGGTCACTTAGCACATTAGAGCCTTGAGCCTGTGGTGAGTTTCTCCCACCACTTTTCCCCCTCCCCATCGACAGAGGCTGCTGGCCAGTTGCCTGATAGCCTCATGAGGCTACTTAGGACCTTGAACTCTGCTCAAACCTAGTCTTGATGAAAAAAATCTTACAGGAGCCTCTTACTAATATTAGATCAAGCTATCCAAAAATATCCAAGCAGGATCATTTTTGGTCCACAAAAATATTTTTAATTTAATATCTTCAATGCACATCCCAGTCTAGATTCAACCCCAGGGGTAAATGAAGGCCCTGGCAAGCCTGTGATTCCACCCCCCCCCCATCTCCCTACCACCATCCTGACTATTCTCTTACAAAGCTTTGCCTTATGTTAGACTGGAGCTGTGCTACATCACACCACTAGCACCTCACTGGGTTTGCTGGAGACCTTGACAAAAATCCAGATACTGGGGACCTTGCTGAGACTGTGTATCATAGTTAGTGGAGCATTCACTAGCCCAGTGTGTGTGAAACTGTGGGCTAGAACCCCAGCTAGAACCATAGAAACCTGGTGTGGTGCTGCATACCTTTAATCCTAGTGTGTGCAAGGGGGAAAGAGAAGGATTAGAAATTCAAGGTCACATTCTGCCAGGTGAACAAAGGATACCTGGGGTCAACTCAGGAGCTTGTGAGTTAAAGCAGACTGGAATGCTTCATTCTTTCTTAAGTTCTCCAGGTGAGTTCTTGGGCACAGATCCGCTCTCAACTTTGGCCTTGCACTGTTGCTTCTGACACTTAGCTACACTTTAGAACAGTAGTTCTCTACCTGTGGGTCACTACCCCTTGGAAGGTTGAACCACCCTTTCATGGGGGTCGCTTAAGACCATCCGAAAAACACAGATTTTACACTATGATTTATAACAGTAGCAAAATGACAGTTATGAAATAGAAATGAAAGTAATTTTTTGGTTGGGGGCTGCCACCGCATGAGAAACTGATTGAAGGGCTGCAGCATTAGGGAGGTGGAGAACCCCTGCTATACAATCCCCTGGAGATAATTCTGGAGGTGGGAGCTGGGCATCACCACTTTATAAAGCTCCCCAAGTGATGTTCATGTAAAACCCAGCTTGGGCACGCTGGCATAGCTAATGACAGAGAGTCTGTTAACATTTGTTTCTAGAAGCTGGACGTCCCTATGGCTCAGATGTGAGCACATCACCCAGGATTACCCAGAGTGCAGCCCAGGAATAGACTTGCTCATGTGGGTGACTTTGGTTAGACTCAGAGTCAAGTTCACTCTCTTCGCCAGAACCAGGTTTGACAATTTTCTTCTCCTGGCCACAGAGTTGGGACACTGCCTAAGCCTTTGGTCTTAGCCCCTTCTGTTTCCTGGCAGCCCCTCCTTCAGATGCCCACTGCACTTGGGAACCACTTCCTCTGCATGGGAGTGAAGCTTGGACCCACCAGGGAGCTGTTGCCATGACAATGGTGGCACACTGTTCCTCGGAATTAAAAAAAAACTCTTCCAACTTCCTTGTTGTGGAGAAGTTCCTCTCTCCTTTGGGAGGATGGACAAACCAGGCAACACCAGACTCACAAGGGAAGCAGAATTTTCCTAGTTGTTTTAGATACCCCAACAACAACAACAACAACAACAACAACAACAAAACAGTTTTCACGAGCCAGATGTCAGGCTGCATGCCTCGGCTCCCAGCACCGAGCAGGCTGAAGCAGGAGGTTCAGACTTCAAGACCAAACTCTGATAAACAGTGAAGTAAGCTAGAAGCAGCTTGGGCTACATTAAACCCTGCCTAGGAGAAAAAAATTAAAAATAATAAGAAAGAAACCAGTTTTCATGAGCCAGGTGTGTGTGTTGACTCACAATTACTTTGAGGTTTGAGACTAGACTGTCAAAAGTTTAAAGCTAGCCTGAGCTTTTCTTACAAACAACTAAGAAGCCAGCTTCTCTTGGAGCAAAGCTTCAGTACCATCATTGTCATGAGGTATCTAATGAGGAAATCAGAGATGCCTTATCAGGGAAAATGTCAGGAAGAAGCAATGGTCCTGAAGAAAGAGGAAGGCTGAAGTATTCATCTGTTGCCTATTGCTGGGGCACCAACTATGCTCCAATGTATTATTGGCTTCAAAGATTCTAGCAGGCAGGGATTTGTCAGCAGCTGGGAGCTCCTGGCTTGAGATTGCACATGAACTTCCAGTCAACAATTTAGCCTGAGCGACAGTCATCTGGGGCCAGATTGGAGCTGACAGATCTGCTCCCAGGACAGCTCACTCACAGGGCTGTTGGCCCGAGGACTCAGTTCTACATGTGGACTTGTCTGTGGGTATATGATATGATAGTTAATCTCAGCCGTCAACTTGCTGAGACCTACAGTCACCTGAGTAATGGGCCTCTGTGCATGTCTGTGGGAGATTATCTTGACTAGGTTAAATGAGATGGGAAGAACCATGAACTATGTATGGGTGGCACCATTCCCCAGCCTGGGACCCTGCACTGTGTAAGGAAGAGAAAGTGAATTGAGTGTGCCCATTCACGGATCTCTTCTTCCTGACAGTAGATGTTGCTTCAGGCTCCTGATCTCTTGAATTCCCCACCATGAGGTCAATGGATTTGTATCTACCTCCAACTATGAGCTAGAATAGATCCTCTGGCCCTTAAGTGTCTATTATTAAGGAATTTTATCAAAGCAACAGTAAAGTTACTATGACAGATGGCCTGGGTGTCCTCATGATACATGGCTGTCTTCCCCAGACACAGTGCTCCCAAAGCCAGCAGGACAGACCTACATTTTATGCCTACAATGCCTTAGATTAAGTCAGTCCTACACAAGGAATATGCAAGAGTTGGGAATATCAGGAAGTGAGCATCATTGAAGAAGCAAGTTAATTACTTCAAGGAGAAAATCCTCCCACAGTCACTGAATCTCTCAGCATTGGCTGTGAAGATGTCACCTTCCAAGAAAAGCCAGAGGACCAGTGGAGACTGCAATCCAGTTCAGCTTGACAGCTCAAAGCAGGCAGGTGCTCTTTTTACAACATACCTGTCTATCAAAGCCATATGCACTGTTCCCACACAAGCACAGTCTGTGTCTCAGCACCAAATTACCAGGGTACTACAGCATGTGAGTAACAGCAAGAAAATCTAACTTTTAAAACAGTGAAGTATTGACCCATATAGATGAAAAATTCAGAGAGAGAAAGCTTCAGGTATGGCTGGGTCTCGGAGCTTAAGCAGCGCTGGGGTCTTTCTGTCTTAACTTCACTTTCATCTGATTTGATCCAACTCTGCATCAGATTTATTCTCCTTCAGCTCTCTTGTTACCATGGTACCCAGCTGCTCCAGTAATGCTGATTCTAAGGATCAGCCTAGGCGTGGAGGTTTCCAGAAGCTTAGCTGGATTGGAGTATGATATGTAAATTAGGCTAGCCTCCAATTCAAGGAGATCCACCTGTCTCCCAAGTGCTGGGAGTAAAGGTGTGTGCCACTACTCCCTGCCTAAAGTTTTTTTTTAATTTCATTTTTAATTGTGTCTATATATGTGTGAATTTGTGAACATGAGTACAACGCCCCTGGAGGCCTGAGGAAGGCACCAGATTCCCTTGGAGCAAGAGTTAGAGAAGTTGTGAAACCCTGATATGGATGCTTGGAACTGAACTTGGGTCCTCAGGGAGAACAGTAAGTGTTCTTAGTTGCTGAGCCATCTCTCCAGCCCTTGGGAAACATTTTAACAATCTACATATTCTCATCCAGTTGGGATCTTACCAATTCTAACATGTGAGGGTTCTTAGACATCCCTTGGCAGCCTCTCTTGCACAGCCCTTCCTATGTTAACTGTGGGTAATTCTTCTCTAAGACAGCAGAGATGGGGACCTGCAAGACAGCCTGCATAGACAGGCTCCCCTTAGCTGCCTTGTCCACCAGATCCAGCTGCTTGCTGGTACACTCCATGGCTCTCTCCTTCCCCTATAAGAGCCCATGTCTGTATAGTAGTTACTCTACCAAGACTGATGAGTTTGCTAAATTCTGCATCTTAAGATCTGGCTCTGTGGAATTTTGCAGGAGCAATGGCTTCTATTTTTAAAAGAGCTGGGTTTTGGTTTTTGCTTTTCTCTTCTGATCATTTCCACGTGGAGTTTGTACTCACTGGAGCAGTTTGGAAAGCCCAGCTGCAGCATGGGCACTTCCCAAACCATGTGGAACAAGGTGAGGGTTCTGAAAGTGGGATCCCGTGTATTGGTGCTCTGGTAATTCCTTGGAAAACTGAGGAAGACACAAGCATTTACCATTTAAGAGAAGGTTAGTTGACTATTTCATGTGTATGGAACCCACTGATTCAGGAATGTAGTTGCTATGACAAGATGAGACCAGTATCTCACCTAGGCTCCACACTGGATGGTTCAAAGAAAAATACTCCCTGTGTTCAGATTAGGTGGAAAGCACAGTCTTGATTTTGATTCCTGTGATTGGTTATAACGGGTTAATATAAACTTGGTAGCTGGAAACAAAATACAAGTCTTCCCTACAGCTGGAGAAGCCAGACCACCAAAAACAGTTTGCCCTGGTGACATCAAACTGTTGAGACATCTCTGCTACTTTTAGGAGGCATCCTCACACCCCCATGCTTCTGCAAAGAGACCAGGAGCCTGAGCTACGCCTCCTTCTCCCTGAATGCTTCACTCCACCAGTATCTAAGGAAATGTAGTCTAGAGCAGATGGCAAATACAATTCTCTACCGGGAAGTAGAGACCCCTAAAGGAAAGTAACTTGTATCTCTTGGCTTCCCTTGAGGTTACCAGCATTCCTGGATGTGTGGTTGCACTGCTCTGGTCTATATTTTGTGTGTGTGTGTGTGTGTGTGTGTGTGTGTGTGTGTGTGTGTGTGTGTGTGTGCACATGTGCTCATGAGCATGTTCATATGCACTTGTCCATGTGTATGTATATGTGTGGGTATGGAGGCCCTAGATTGACATAGGGTACCTTCCTCAGTTTACCCCATGTTTTGAGGCAGGATCTCTCACTGAACACGGAGCTCACTGATTCAGCAAGCTCCAAGGTTCTACCTGTCTCTTCCTTTCCACAACTGGGATTATAGAAATCTGCTGCCATGCTGAAGATCCAAATTCAAGTCCTCATGCCTGGGAGGCAAATACTTTGCCCACTGAAACATCTTTATTGTGAAAAAGTAGAGGATGGTGAATTGAAGGACAGCTTGGGCTATACACTGATACCCTGTTAGCAAACCAAACCAAACAAACAAAGCCAAAACCAACTAACAAAGCAGCCCAAGGGCTGGGGATGTAGCTCAGTGCAAAAGCAAGGCCCTGAGTTTGAGCTGTAGTGTTGCAAAACAAAGCAACCAACAAAAAGATACATGTGGTGGCTTTTAGGACCTACCTCAATATCTCAGGGCAATCTCCACATTCCAGGACCCTACCCCAAGGATTGCTCTTCCACTTGCATGCAGTGCCTTCAGAGGCCGGAAGAGGGTGTTGGTCTCCTGGACTGAATGCTATGAACTGTTTAAGAGTGCTGCGATTTGGCCAGGTGTTGGTGGAGCACGCCTTTAGTCCCAGCACTCGGGATGCACAGGCAGGCAGATCTCTGTGAGTTCGAGGCCAGCTTGGTCTCCATAGCAAGTGCCAGGATAGGCTTCAAAGCTACACAGAGAAATCCTGTCTCTGAAAAACCAAAAAAAAAAAAGACCTCTGGGATTTGAACTTTGGTCTTCTGGAAGACCAGCCAGTGCTCTTAACCAATGGACCATCTCTCCAGTCCCCCCAAAAATGCTTCTATATTTGCAGAATGCATACTTTTGGGGAGGGTTCTACCAACTGCTATGGAGCTGGTTTTACCCTTGACTGCAGCCTCTAATTCCTTGAAGACACCCTGGGAAGGACTTTGGGCCTCAGACCCCTGGAGTCTTTGTAGAAGGGACATCTAGGAGAAGAGTCTGGCATCCATTTGCCATGGCCTAGGATTCTCAGGTGTGGTTTGAGTGAATACTTTGGTGCCAGGCAATACAGAACACCAAGTATCATCATTTACTAGTATACTACATTAATTATGTTAATTTTTCAGACAGGATCTTGTTATGTAGTCCGAATTAGCCTCAAAATTGAGATTTTCTTGCCTCTACTTCCTGCAGGGCTGGGATTTCAGGTGTGTATCACCGGTGACACTTGGCTGAAAACACGACTTTGAAGTTGCCAAGTTCAAATGACTCTCTTACTCCATCCAGATCACTGCCTTGGGGCCCCACCTCAGATTCTCCCTGTATTTATTTAAATTGCTTTTGAAATGTTAATCACCGCATGTTAATAAACAAAGTAATTATTCTTGATGTTCCATGAGGGTGCCATTTATTAAGGGGAGCCGATATTATTCATGATTTCACCAGGAAACTCGAGATCCATGAGCAGGCTAATGTGCTCTTCTTATGAAATTACCAGGACATTTTCCTGTTGCATAATCAGTAAATTAGAAGCGGGATTATCACATTTCGGGGAAGGTGCGGGAGCCACTTCTCCCGGATCTGATTAGTGCATTCACAGCGGGAGCTTTCTCTTGCAAGGCTTTTTGGGGGTGGGGACTGGGGTAGGGGGCACGTTTTACCAACTGAACTCTTGTGTAACTTGGTAAATTGTGGAGAAGTGTGCAAAAACATAGGAGGGGGGCAGTAGGAAGGAAGGCGGGAGCCGGGGCGGGGGCGGGGCGGGGCGGGGGCGGGGGCAGCAGCAGCCGCAACATTTAAGGGGATCTGCTTTGCTGATTCTCAGGTCTGTACTACCACAGGCCTCTTGCATTCACCTTCCCCACATCTGCACAGATGTCCTGTTGCTCTCGAGTTGTGGACACCAGCCAAGGATGGCTCCTTCCGCTGAGCCATCTGGCTGAATGGACTTTAGGAGCCAGAGTGACAGGAGGTCTGACAGGCCCCCAGAAGGATGTGGAGAGGAAGAGGAAGGCCAAGTTATCAAGACTGTAGCAGGGAAGAGGAGCAGATTGGAATATCCCCGAAGGTGTGGCCCGCTGATCTTTTGTTTGGCTTGGGGTTTTGTGGTTGTTGTTTGCTCCCTGTTTGTTTGAGACAGGCTCGCATGTAGCGGAGGCTGGACTTGAACTCTAGACCCTCCCGTTTCTACCTCTCAAATGCTGGAATTACAAAAGTGTGCCACCTTGCCCAGTTTTGGTTTTACTTTTGTTTTACCAGACCAAGTATTTTACTATAGCCCAGGCTAGCCTGGAACACACCATGTAACCCAGACTCATCTCAAATATATGCCAGTTCTCCTGCCTCAGCCTCTCTAGTTCTGGGATTTCAGAGGTGTTCCAAGACACCCAGATCACAGTCCTTTGTTTTCGAATTTTAGTACCACTAGGGTGAGAGACTGCATTCTTTCAAAGGGCCTCCTCTGCCTGCTTTCTTCTGATCTTTGATTTGTTAAAAGAGCAACGAGGGTAGCTCTCCTTTTGCAGCATATCTGTGAATCATGGATAAGACCCACCACTGTATGTCATGACTGGAGAGATGGCTCAGAAGTTTATCAAACTTGTTGCTCTTGCACAGGACTCAGGTTCAATTCCCAGCACCCATGGAAGCTCACAACCATCCGTAACTCCAGTTCCAGGGGATCTAATGGCCTCTTCTGAGCTCTGCAGGTACCAGACATACATATGATGTACATACATACACACAGATAAAATAATCATACATATAAAATAAATAAAATCTTTTTTTAAATAAAAAAATCCATGCCAAGTCTCCAGTAAAATAAAATCCACTTTACACAGGACTGACAGGAGGTTTCAAGCCTTTGGGAGGCACCTATGCTCAGGGTTATATGAGTGTAGAGCTGCCTTTTGAGTGTTTCCTTAGGTTTTGTACTTTAGGACTCAGGAATCTCCCTTGCCCGAGTCCTAACTCTGTTTATGCTCTAAGACACACACATGGTCATACCACAGTCAGTTCCTTTGTCAGAGTGGCACTGAGGTAGACGATCCCATGAGAGGCTCTTGTGTGAGGCAGGGGAGGGAGAGGAGCAGATGAAGCCACCACTACTCACTCAGCTCACTGCCAGCAGCCTTCCTTGTCACCCTGAAGCACCTGCTCTCCTGCTGCTGCTGGGATGCCTAAGAGACACTCCCTCAAGATATCTGTGGCTATCATTTCCACAGGTAGCCTTCCTAGCTTGTACTTTCTAATAAACGTCTTGGTTCTATGAAATGGCTTTCACTTCCTAGGCTGAATCCTGACTGATTCACTCCCTCAGACCTCCAGGAACCTGGATTTGCCATCTTCCTGAGTAGGTGACATCTGCCATAAGCCAGCACTGTGTATTTTATTCTCTCTTCCCAAGTACCCTTCCTCCCTTCAGAGGCCCTGAAATGACTTGAAGAAAGATGTCCAGCCAGCCCCTGCCATAGCCACTTTGACTGAAATTTCATACCACTGGCCAAAACCTCTTAGTTGGGACCCTTTCAATGTCCTGACCCACAGAACTAACAGGACATGATCGAACGATAGGTTTTGAAATAAGTAATTACAATAGCTTTTGAATTCAAGGAGTTAAAAAAAATCTATAAAGCCAGTAAGTAGGTGAACTTAATTTTCTGTGTTTTTACCAAGTTTGTTGTTTTAGAAAGGAATCTCATGTAAGATAGACTAGCTTTTACTCCTTATGTAGCTGAGGGTGATGCTGAATTCCTGGTCTGCCTGGTCTGCCTGCTCTCCCCACCCCCATGTGCTAGGATTACAGGTCTATAACAGTTATTTTTCTGCTGCTGTGATTAAGCACCATGACCAAGAGCAACTTAAGAAATGTAATGGTTAATCTTGGCTGTCAACTCGACTACATCAGCAATCAAACTCTGTAAGGATTTTTTTTTTGATTGGATTATTTGAGGTGTGAAGAACCACCCTAAATCTGGGTCACACCTTCTGGTGGCAGACTACTTAAAAGGACCAAGAAAGGAAGCATCTACCTTTTGCCTGCTGGCTTTCACTCTTGCTGACAAGTTCATCTGTATGCACTCTCTTGCACAGCCTTCCCAAACAGCACCACCAAGCAAGGACTGAGTATTCAAATACATGAGCCTATGGGGGGCGTTTCTCACTGAAACTGACACAAGGCCTGTGCTTCCAAAGCTGATTTGGGTTTTTCATTTGTTTATTTGGTTTTTGAGACAGAGGTTCAGGTTGGCCTCAAACTTAAAGTCCTCCTGAGTGCTGGAGTTACAGTTACCACACTCTGATAGAAATGAGTGCATTTAACCAAGTTTAGAAAGTTCTTATAGCCTCAGAGTAACAAAGCTGTAGATGGAACTGCCCTACCTTTTGCAAACATGTAAACATATCACCCATCCTGTCTTCTTTCTCCCGTCCATCCCCACCTTCTAAGATCACTTTGGTCCTTCAAAGTTTAACCCCATCACATGTCTGCTACCCCCTTCAGGCCTGAAGCTTTCTCAAATCCTGATCCTGATAGAGCTTTAGATTCACAAGCTACCTGTTCTCCCGAGTCTCACTGGGGATATATTGCAGAGTTGAGTCAAGCATGTTTGGACCACAAATCCCTAATACTGGTTCCAGGATCCTGGCATCAGTCATCACATAAATTTTCCAGCAAGAGGCACATCCGCATAATGAAGCCAAAGATATCGCAGACTCAGACACATGCAAAGAGGGCAAAGCCGAAGGAAGGGTACTATTCATCAACGCCTCATCATAAATTCAAGTTGAAGGACTGAAAAGAACCAAAACATGGATGCTTCCCAACACCAGCAGCTGGACCCCTCACTGCAACCCTGAAATCACTGCAGCTCAACTTCACATCTGGGCAAGAATAAAAAATAATAAGGATTTAAAAAGAACAGACGCTGGGTAATTACCAGTTGAAGGGCGGATCAGGAATATAAATTTTCCGAGAGCCTAAAGACAGAAATATGCATTGGCACATGGGTCTTGGGACTGCAAATTCCACCCAGCTGTGACCACCACTCTTCTGTATTTTGACTAATATTTAGTTAGCAGATGCACTTTCCTTGCAACAAACATAATTATGTTCAGGTTGACATGACCTGAAGTAGGGTTACTAAATTTTTATTTATCACACGTCATCTGTGGGATAAAATTTCTGGGAGAATTTTTGATGCTGAACACAGCAGCAAAGAACATGGGGAAGAATGTTGTATTTGTTTTTTGAGTTTGGGCCTTGCTCTGTTGTCCAGACTAATTTCAAGCACAATGATTCAGAGTGATCCTCCTGCCTCAACTTCCTGAGTAGCAGAGACTACAGGAGTCCTCCACTATACTCAGCTCAGGACATTGTGTTTAGAGTTAGATTAAGATCTATCTCATCTAGGGCTGGAGAGATGGCTCAGTGGTTAAGAGCATGTGCTCCTGTTGTAGAGGACTTGCGTCTGGTGAGCTCTCAGGCAGTTCACAACCACCTATAACTCTGGGTGAGTACCTGCACACAGGCTGTGTATGCGAATTTATGTAGGCACACACATACAAACACATAAATAAAATAATAAATACCTTTTCTTAAAAAAAAACTATTTCATTCATGTATTAGTTACATGCATCTAGGCATTATTTAGTCTCCTAAGCTTGTGAAGAACTCTGTAAAATAATATAAAATCTACCTCATAGAGTTTTTCTAAAGACTAAGTTAGGAAATATGTTGAAAACCCAGTCATGGCCTGGTGAGATAGCTCAGTTACTAAAATACTTGCCATACAAGCATGAAGACCAGTGTTCCATCCCCAGAAGCCATATTTTAAAAGAAGAAAGAAACAAAAGCCTGGTGCTGGAGAGGCAGAGCACGAATTCCCAAGGCTTGCTGGTCAGCCAGTTTAGCCTGCTTGGTGAGTTCTATGCTCATGAGAGACTCTGTCTCAAAAAAAAAAAAAAAAAAAAAAAAAAAAAGTAGAGGTGAGCTGGAGAGATTTCTCTGTGCTCCTCTTGCAGAGTTCTGTTTCTAGCAGCTATATAGGGTGGCTCACAGACACCTGTAACTCAGCTCCAGTGGATCCAATGCCCTATTCTGACTCTATAGGTACCTGCACATATGTGTACATATATGCAAACAAACACATATACACACAAGTAAAAATAAATCCTAAAAAAAAGAAAACAAGGTGGGGTGCTGGTGACATGGTTCAGTGCATAACAGTGCTTGTCATTAAGCCTGACAGCCTGGGTTCAATCCCCAGAAACCCACATGGTGGAAGGCAGGAACCTATTTCTACAAGTTTTTTCTGACTTTCACATGGCAGTGCACATTTACACACACACACACACACACACAAACACACACACACACACACACACACACACACCCCTAAACAAACAAACAAATAAATAAAAAAGCTAGCAAACATGTGCAGTGCCCAATAAACAATACCACTAGTTGCCCTTTGGCCTCTATACACACAGGCAGATGTGCTATGGGTTCCTGTAGTAGCAACAAAGAAGGGACAGCAGAATTACTTTGGGGCAGGAACCACATTAAGTCAACCCACTGAGCTATGACTCTCCTGTGGAGGTCAGGAACCAGCCTTGAGGGTCAGTCCTCAGCTTCCCACCTTGTCTTGACATAGCCTCTTTGTGCCTCCCTTGAGCTTTTATGCAGACTTCCATTTAGCCTCCCATCTCCCAGGGAAACTGGGGTTACAGATGTTACGCTACTGTGTTCAGCTTTTATGTGGGCTCTGGGGATCTGAGCACCAGACTCTCATGCTTGTATGGTGAGCACTTTATCCACTGAGCCAGAGATGCCATTTTCATGAATGTGATGGTGTAGTAATGAGAAGTTGTGGTGATGTCAGGGAGTGATAGCCACAGTCTGATTCTCCTGTCTTGTGAGCTGGGTGGGGAGGCCAGTGGAAGGAAGCTTTATACACAGCTACACAGTTCTTGGGAGGGGTGTATGTGGGCAGAGTGTGTGCATGAGTGGTAAATGTGGTGTGTGTGTGTGTGTGTGTGTGTGTGTGTGTGTGTGTGTGTGTTATACGTGGGTGGTGTGTGGTATATGTATATAATGTGAGTGTATAGGATATGTGGATAGAGAGTGTGTGGGTGGTATGTGGGCAGTGTGTGGGTGGTATATGTAGGCACTGTGTATATGTGTGTGGGAAAGGTGAATGGTAAATGTGGGCAGTGTGTGTGTGGTGTGGTATATGTGGGTGGTGGTGTATGTTATATGTGGGCAGAATGTGGGGGGGGGAGTGGTGTCTGTGTGTGTGTGTGTGTGTGTGTGTGTGTGTGTGTGTGTGTGTGTATGTGTGGATGAACCAGGGCATGCTAGGCAAGCTCTCTACCATTCTGTATCACTGGAAACTTAAAACTTATTTGTTTATATCTAACCTCATTTGTGTTTTAGACAGAGGAGAGAGATGGGGTTGGGGAAGAGGCTTATATTGCACATGAGTGGAACCATTTCTGATCTAAAGGAATATGGGGACCAGTTTCGTAAGCTGCAACTGTGTTGGTGATGCTGAAGTAGGGGAGAATATGTCAAATGTCAACCCATCCATGGTTTAGGCAGCATAGACAATAGCCATTCAAGGAGCTGCATTTGTACTTAGGGCCGTACCATGGGCCAGGGCCAGTAAGGTAGAACAGAATCAGAATTCCAAGAAGGGTGTTGGGTCAAGTCAAGAGGATCCCCAAGGCCCTGGGGGACATCCCCACACAAGCAATGCAGAAAGGTGAAGAGCCGGGCATCAGGAGACATTTATACTTCGGCAATGGCTCTCAGGAAGTCCCTCTCCCTCCCCACACTGCCATGACCCATATCTAGCCTGAGCCTGAGTCTGCTGGGCCCAGGGTCTGCAGTAGGAGAACCACCCTCTTTGTGTCTCTGGGAACTGAATAGCCTAAGGCAGAGCTCAGACTGGGCAGGGAAGAAGTATTAGGAAGCTTCTAGAAGCAGGTAGGTGGTCTTAAAAACCCTTGGCAAGCTATTTGTTCTTTGAGCAATGGACCTCAAATCCAAGTTTTCTCATCTCTGAAATGATCCTTAGTTAATAGTGAGGCGAGATGAAAGGGAACACTAAAACCTCTTGGTACGTTGCCTGCTACAGGGCAAGCACTCAATAAATGCTTATTACTAGTGTAGAACAGTAACATATTTCGAAAAGAGATGAGTGCATTCCTTAAAGTCAAAGCAATAATGACAGGAATGCCATCTTGTCTGGCTGGAAGGGAGTACACACTAGACCTAACTCAGTGTATTTGCTATCAAAAGGATGGGGACCACAATCAACCACTGAATGACTATTTTGCATCAGGCATTAAGATAATGCCTTATAAAGTCCTTATCATGCCATCCTTTTAACCCACACATAAATGAGGATGGTTGTCTCCATTTTACAGGGAAGTAAGTTTGAGTGTGTGGCTGTAGGTCATGTGTTTAATAAGAGCAGAGGCCTGGATCAAGCACCTCAGGCAAGCTGTTTGCTAGCCAGCTGAATTCCAAAGGCAGAGGCCAGAGGGAAAAAAATCATTGATTTAAAAAAAATAAAAATATGTGGTGAGCGGAAAGGCTAAGTGGAGTTTACTCAAGACAGAGGGAGGAGCTGTGTTCATTTTGTAAGGGATATGACAGCAGGTTCTAAGTCAGTAAAGGGACAAAGGAATTCCTGTCCTAAGGGCATTAGTGGATTAAACTGAGAATCCAAGATAGAAGACATCAACTGAGCAATACACTCAGCCTTATTGTAGTGCACTCTTAGGATCTTATGGTTTTTCCTGAGAAGGATTAATCCTCCGATCTATCCCCACTCAGGAACAATCTGAGTTTTCCAGCTGCTATCTGGAGGCCTCTAGAACTCTGAGGAAGTTCTCATTTGAATGAACAGTCTTTTAAACACAAGGAGAGAGAGAGAGAGAGAGAGAGAGAGAGAGAGAGAGAGAGAGAGAGAGAGAGAGAGAGAGAGAAGAGAGAGAGACAGAGAGAGAGAGAGAGAGAGAGAGAGAATGTGTGTTTGTGTGCATGTGTTTGTGGATGCCAAGAGTTAATGCCAGGAGTCTTTTCCTCAATCATTGGCACCTTTTGGGGCACTACGTAAGCTTCATGGCTACACACTGAGGGAGGCTGATGACTTGGTAGCTGCTCCATCCAAGGCTGATGCCTGGATGCTCCCAATCTCCCCTTGATGGTCTGGATGATGCCTAGAGAGCCTGTAAATGGAGTTCTTAATTGGTCTATATAATAAAAACCCAGAGGCAGATATAGAGGAAAATGCTGAGCTATCAGAGAGAAGAAAGAGCAAGCCACTGCTACACCTTACCTCCTTGGCATCTCAGTAGACAAGAGAACAATTTCCTGTTTCTCCATGCTTATATCCTGTTTCTGCCCAGCTGCCTCACTGCCTGTCTGTCTGTACAGACCTCCGGACCTCTATGGTTAGCTAGTGGCAAGCTCCATTCTCTGACCCCCAGACAGGCTTTATTTGTACAAGCAAAGACATCACCACAAGAGCCATTGGTCTTCAGTCTATAGCAGAAGGCTAAATAAGCTGGTTCTGATGTTGCAACAACAACAGACTAGATGTGCTCATGAATGAGAAAAGAAAGTAGGCATGCACAAAAGCAGCAACTTCTTTATATGTGGACCACCATTGGAAGGTGATGCCCACTATAGAGGGTGATTGTTATCCCTCAGTTAGTCCTCTTATGAAGTGCCCTTATATAGGCCTGCCCCAAAAGCCTGCCCCTTAGTTGATTCCAGATCAAATCAAGTTGCCAACCAGTATTAACCATTACATCCTGTCTTCAAGTCTGTTTTCAAAAGCATCTGGAAAGATGGCTCAGCAGTTTAGAGCGCTTGTAGAGGACCCAGGTGTGAATCCCAGCATCCACAAGGTGACTCACAACCATCTGCAACTCCAGTTCCAGAGGATTTGACACACTCTTCTGATCTCTGAGGGTACCAGTCATACGCATGGGGCACACACATACATTCAAGCAAAAGAGTTCACACATATAAAGTAAACAATTATTTTTTTAGAAATATATTTTTAAAAAGAGAAAATTCCAAACATAATGCTGTGATCATTAGCAGCCTCTCCATATGGCCCCTCTTTCTTGTCCCTGGCAAGAGTTAACCTATTTTATCACGTTAGACCCTCATATGTTCATGGATGCATGCGATAGACATATGGTCTTGCCCAACTGGCTTCAGTTACCATGTTTTCCCAGTTAATTCACATGCTATCAATATTTTGTTCTTTCATTGTTCAATGTTGTGTATATGTCACATTTTGTGATGGGTTCTGGGTTCTTTCCATTTAGAGCCATGTCAAACAATTCTACCCTGAGCACTCCTGCAAACACTTTCATGTGGATGTAGGTCTTCCTGAGTATTTCTAGGAGTAGAATTGCTGTGTCTTGTGAGAGTCTGTGTTTAGGATCTGGAGGAACTTTCAGACTCTTTTCAAAGTGAATACACACTTTCACGTTCCTACCAAGAACACAGCAGGGTTCTGGTTTATCCACATTCTCACCAGCAGCCAATATCATCTTTTGTTTATAATTTTAATCTTATTATGAATATGCATATGTAGATAATAACATCACTTTAGCCAGTTTTAAAGACTTAAACAATTTAAATCTCCCTCTCTCTCTCTCTCTCTCTCTCTCTGTGTGTGTGTGTGTGTGTGTGTGTGTGTGTGTGTGTGTGTGTGATCCATAGAGCCCAGAAGAGAGCATCAGACTCCCTGCATCTGGGGTTTCAACTGGCTGAGTGAGAAACCCAACATAAGTTCCAAACTTGGTCTTCTGGAAGGGCAGCAAGAACTCTTGCGTGCTCTCTCTCTCTCTCTCTCTCTCTCTCTCTCTCTCTCTCTCTCTCTCTCTCTCTCTCTCCGTGTGTGTGTGTGTGTATGTGTGTGTGTGTGTGTGTGTGTGGCGTGTGCTGGAATTTCTCTTTTTATTGGGAAACATCACTTTACAAGTTGTTTTGTGTTTATCACATTTGATCCATTCTTTTGTTGCTGGACAGTCATATTACTTGAGCTTTTGGCAGCTGTGAATTGTGCTGCTATAGACATTGGTAGAAAAGCTCCGAGTCCTTGCTCTCAGTTCTTTTTGCCGTATACCTAGAGGTGAGACTGCTGGATCGTATGGTAATTCTATGTTTAACTTTCTGAGGCTCCGCCAGACGCTTTTCCACAGCAGCTGCACCGTTTTCAATTCCCAGCAACTCATAGGGCTTCCAATTTCTTCCTGTCTTTGCCAATACTTGCTATTTTTGCTTCTAGCCGTCCCAGTAGGTGTGAGGTGGTCTCTCATTGTGGCAGCTCATGAGCTTGAAAATGTTTTCATGTGTTTCTTAATGACCATTTGTATATCTTCTTTAGGGAAATGTCTATTCAAATTCTTTGTACATTAAAAAAAAACCTTTAGATATTTTAAATAGTGTTGTAGCACTTCTTTATTTTTTTTTTCCTGGATGCAGGCTCTTACCCGGTAGTACTTTGGAAATAGCTTTCCACTCTGTGATTATCAGCTCACTTGCTCTATGGTAACATTTGAAGGGCAAAAGCTTTGGATTTTGGTAGGATATTGATTTGTCTCCATACAGATATGGACACTTGAGTGCAAGCCAGAAAAAGGGCATTGGATGTCTTGGAGCTGGAGTTACAGGCAAGAGCCACCCAATTTGGTAAGTGGGAACAGAACTCAGGTCTGTAAGCAGAGTTTTCACTCTTAATCACTGAATCATCTCCCCAGCCTCTCCCCTCTCCCCTCCCCCCTTATAGTCTATGTTTTTAGTACCAGACTAAGTATTATTGATAAAACCAGCATCAGGAAGATTTACTCTTATGCTTTCTTCTAAGAGTTTTATAGGTCTATCTATTATAACTAGAACTATAATCTATTTTGAACCAATATTTTAGATGACGAGATGTAAGGTCCTAATTCATTTTTTTGTTCACTCTATTTACATATGTATATGCATGTAGACTTTTCTATAATAAAAACCCAAATTAAGAAAAGGCAATGAGAAGAAGGTGTATCCCAGGGTGGACAGAATTCAGTTGTTGAATTCTACACAGGAGTAGTTTTGATGAGGCATATTTGTTTTTTTTTTTTTTCTACCTTACTTCAGGTAAAAGGATTTTAGAGGCAGATAGAGATGATGAGAAGTACCTCTAATCACCCTTAACCAGAATATTGCTGCTTGTTTTGATGCTCCTCTGTGTGGCTTCCATCCTTAAGGTTGCCATGGTCACACTGTAGTCCTGGAGTACCTGCCAGCACCTCTGCATTTGGAACAGGATGAAGAAAAGACAAATGGGAAATCATCCCACTGAATGACCTTTCTCCAAAGCCTATCCTCAATGGCTTCTTTTGTTCCCTCCCAGGGAAGGCACATAAACATCTACCTTTACCAGGGCTTTGACATTAGGTTTAATGAATGCATGGGTCCCAAGTACCCAAAGCAGCAGGCTGTGGTAACATTGACAGTTGCCCACCCCAACATCCATCCTTCAGTGTCCTTAGTGCAAGGGCATCTAATACTGCCATCGCTTCCAAGGTTTGCAAGCTTGGATACTATATTTTGTATGAACTCTCCAGGTTTTTCAGAGTTGGCAACCCATCAAAAGAAAAGAATAACAAAACAGTTTAGCCTAGTCTGAGGCAAACACTCCCAGGCCAGTGTCACTCCTGTGCAGCTTATTGGCCATTCGTCTTCCAGGCAAATAAACACCAAAGCCCTTTAAACAAACACGTGCATAACACAGGCATGTCACCTTTTCCTTTGTGTGGCTCTCAGCCAGCAGGCGGAAGTCACAGGGAAGTAGAATTTGGCTCTAAGAAGAACTTCATCCACAGAGCTGTCAAAACCAGAAGGAGCAGCCTGGGGAGGTAGGAAGTGCCTGTTGCTGGAGGTGTGTGAGCAGATGCTGGAAAAGTGCTCCGCAGGGATTTCTAAGGTCTGCTGACAGGCAACTTTTTAGGAGATGAGATGCCACACGTGGGCTGTTAGGGGACCGCTGAGCCCCGCGCTCTGAAGGGATGGCCTTGGGAAGACCAGATGACCTCTGTAGCATTTAGCCTGTGGGGAAGGAAAGACCAAATTTCTGACTATTTACAAGAGTGACTTGATCCATCTCCACTCTCTTCACACGAGTACCCAGAAGTTACTCCGCTTTTCCTGTAGTTAATCATTGTAGTGTTACATTTAACTTGCTCATTGTTGAAGGAATGTTGTAGAAAGAGGTCCTCTAAGCAAAAAAGCAGCCGTCTTCATCAGAATAGCAGTGACTGCTTACAAGAATCTGTCACAACGAGGAGCGTGTGTGAACTCTTGACATCCCCTCATAGAAGTAGGGGGTGGGCCAACTCATAATCCTGGTTCTGGGCCTGGGTAGTTGCAGGGTTGGTCAGTAGAAATCAGAGACCTTGGACCATACCAATGACTCTCTACAATGAACACTTGCAAGTAAAGACACGTGGATAAAAGGGTTTACTGTGTGATTCACTGTGTAACACTACAGCTTCCATGACGAGATTGATTTGTTTCCTTCTTTCTTTTTTCTCTTAAATTTTGTTTTGTTTGGGAAGAGGTAGCTTGCAAGGGCAGAGGGTGCATATGAGGGAGTGGGGAAATGAATGGGATGGAGAAAGACACAAAGAATAAATAAAAAGGAGGAAAAAAAAGAAGCAGGGGGTGGGGAGAATCATTGGTGGATCACCTGAGATTCCAGCCACTACTCACAGCCATGTGTATGAAATTTTACTGCAGTTGCCTGTGGCCTTGGTTTTCAGGGAAAGCTCAGCTGCTAGAGTATGTAGGCTGGGGAGGTCAAATGGAGGTGCTCCATCTAATCGGCTACAGGAAGTCATCATTCACACTGGGAGAAGACTTTCTAGTGGGACTGCTGTAGGGTTACCCATGCTTCTGTAAGCAGCCCCTCACTGTGCTCTGTAAGTAACCCACTGGGCCCCCTGAGTGAACTTTGGTTTAACTGTTGGGACCGTCTAAGGTGGGGGTAGATACTGTTTATGGCCCCCTAAGGGAAAGAATTCTCCAGACAAGGACTGTATGCTTATGCCACTTCATGGATGTATAACTCACGAAGAGGCAAAGGGTCCTGGGCTGGGAAAGACTCTATGCTTTCCCATAATGTCCTGTTGTCACCTTCCTAAAATTCTTACTTTTGAACAGGAGATACTATATGTTCATTTTGCACAGAGCCTTCAAATCACAATGAATCCCCCATACTTTAACTCAAGAGGTATCCGATATGAATAAGTAACACATACTGAGCAGCAGGGGTTGAGAAGCTACTGAGATGACTGACAAGAAGTGTCTTAAGCTCTCACAGCAAGGGCGTGTAATATATAGAAAGGTCAGGGCTGGAGAAGGCTTCGTCAGAGAAACTAAGATCTGAGTTTCATGCTTGTTGGCGTTCTCTCTTTCCCTCACTATAGAACAGTAGGCAGGGATGTGGCTGTCTAGAGAGAAAGAGACCACATTTCCCATCATCCAATCAGTTAGCAGCAAGCATGTGACCAATTTCTTACCAATAGAAGGAGTGGAAACGATGTGGGTGCTGAGGTTTGGATATGAACTGCTCCTCCCACCACCACCCCCGCCCCCACCCTGCTGCCGATGTTGCTGGAAAGGCTCACATACAGGGCGCTTGGTCTCAGACGAGGGTACTATTTTGAGAGATTTGGAGAACTTTGGGAAGTAGGACTTAACAAGAGGAAGTAGGATACCGGGGGCAGGTTCTGGCTCCTAGCCTCTTTCTGTTTCTTTCTCTGCTTTCTGTCCATGTGAAGTAAAGATGCTTCTCTGCCCCACGCTCCCACCACCATGATGTTCCGTGCGAGCACGCCGGGCCAAGCAACTCAGACTACATCCTCTGTAACTGAAACGAATGAAATCCTTTTTTGCCTGTAAGAAGTCTCTGTCATGTGACTGGTCATAGACCTGCCTGCCTCTTCTAACTTTTCTCATGCCTGCAGGGTGGACTCTGTCAGGTGGTGGTGACTCAGCCTCAGCCAAGCAGGTGACCATGAGGAATAGAGCAATCCACTACCATGGGATGCTCATCTCAGAACTGTTATGTCAGGAAGAAATGTATGTTCTTATTATTGTGTGCTTACATGCGCGCACCCGTGTGTGTGTGTGTGTGTGTGTGTGTGTGTGTGTGTGTGTGTGTGAGTGTGTGTGTGTGTGTGTGTGTGTGTGTGTGTGTGTGTACCTGAGCATGTGTGTGTGTAGGCCAGAGGTTGACAGCCTGTGTCTTCCATTATCACCCTCCACCTTAGCTTTTGAGACAAGAGCTGAATCTGGAATCAATTGGATATAGTTCAGCTAGCCAGTGAGGACCCTCCTGTCCCCACCTCCTGGTGTTGAGGTAATAGGTGTGCTCTGTCAAGTGTGACATTTTATGTGGGTGCTGGGGTTCTATGAAAGGAAAAGTATTGATCGGCTCAGGACCTCCAAGACCAAGTTCTCAGCATAAAGGAGATTTAATTGCCCTAAAGGAACAGAGGGCATGGACTAAGAGACAAAGTCAGGAAATAGAGGACAAGAGAGAAGGAGAAGGGAGCAGGGGAAAGGGGGAAGGAGTATTTGTCTGGGGATGGGGTAAAAGGACTGTCTCTGGACAGAGAGGAGACAGAAGCGGCATATGGGGAAATGGTGGTTTATAAAGACAAAAAGGGAACACCTGTGTTGGGATGATGTGGTACTTTGAATGTGCTTGGCCTCCATAATCTCATAGGGAGTGGCATTATTAGGAGGTGTGGCTTTATTAGAACAGGTATTGTTGTGGGGCATTTATACACTGTGTGAAAATATATTGCAACGATTGGTGTAATAAAAGCTGAATGTCCAGTAGCTAGGAAGAAGTTAGGTGGGACTTCCGAGGACAGAGAAGACTCTGGGAAGAAGAAGGGTGGAGTCACCAGACAGAGAGGGAACAGGGGATGCAAGATGGTAGAGAGGCAATGCCACATGGCAGAATGTAGGTTAATATAAATGGGCTAATTTAAGTTATAAGAGCCAGCTGAGACCAGCCTAAGCTAAAGGCTGAGCTTTCATAATTAATTAGAAGTTTCTGTGCCATTATTTGGGAGCTGGCTGGCAGGACAAAAAAGACTCATTACAAGGTGTGACCTTGTTGGAGGAAGTGTGTCACCGTGGGGGCTGACTTTGAGGTTTCCTATGCTCAGGATACCACCCAGTGTCTCAGTGGACTTCCTGTTGCATGCAAGATGTAGCGTTCTCAGCTCCAGCACCATGTCTGCCTGTACACTCTCATGCTCCCTTCATGATGAGAATAGACTAAACCTCTGAAACTGTAAGTGAGCACCCCAATTGAATGTTTTCTTTATAAGTGTTGCCATGGCCATGATGTGTCTTCACAGCAATGGTAACCCTAACAAAGGCAGAAGTTGGTACCAGGGAATGGGGTATTGCTTGACCATGTGTTTGCTTGGAGGAATTTGGACTTTGGTTCTTTGGGTTTGGAAAGCAGTGGGATGCTTTAAGCACTGGTTAATAGGCCATACTAGTAGGAGCATGGCAGACAGTGGTGCTGAGTGATTGGATGAACTGTGGGGATCAAGAGGTTTCAGAGGAGAAGAATGTTACTGTGTGACCTAGAGATTGTTGTTTTGATATTTTGGAGAAGAATGTGGCTGCCTTTTGCCCTTGTCTGGAGAGTCTGCTTGAGGCTAAAGTGAAGAGTTTTGGTTTAATTCCTTTGGCAGAAGAAATCTCAAAACGGCCTAGTATAGACTCTGCTGCATGGTTATTAGTGGTAATGTTAATAAAGATTTGTTGTGAAAAGAAGCAAGCTGAGTGGGGGAAATGGCAAAATAAAAAAAAAATTGAGGAGAAAAAGAGCACCAGGAAATGGAATGGAGCTAAGTCCTGTATTCAAAGAGATAAAAGAATTAAGAAATTGAGTAAATGGAGTGGTGACCTCCATGCAAGATACCACCTAGCTAAGATTCCAACTTGGGAAAAGGAACTAACGAGAGTCTTAGAGCCCAGTGTGGTGGCACATGCCTTTAATCATGGTTGCAGTGTCTCTTCACAGCAATAGTAACCCTAGCTAAAAGAGATGAGGTGCTTAATTTTGATTGGGCATATTAATTAGATGAGACAAAAAGGGCTTTTGGTTGCTGGACTTCAATACTTTGATAGCTGGACCTTGGCAGTTAGCCTCAGGAGGAGGAAGTGTTCAAATAAGGGAATAGACCTTGGTGGCTAGCTTTAGGAACAGGGTCTAACATTTTTAGCAAGGCAAAGGGAATCAGGGAGAAGGGAAAGACCTGCCAGAGAAACATGCCCAAGTGGGGCTAGTGTCCCTTCATTCTGAACTCAGGTCCTCATGTTGCTTAGCAAACACTTTACTGACTGAGCCATCTCCCCAGCCATGAAATGTATATTGTTAAGCTAGTGTGTTATAGGGACTTGTTGTTAGCTTACTTAACTAAGTACAGTGTGGATAAGAATTAGGGGATGGAGGAAAGACATCTTCCAAAATGTGGTTCAAGGGAGAACCTGACACATTAAGAGGTCTGCAATGACTGTTGTGGGAGTGAGGGTGCTGTCTTGGTTAGGTTATGATTCTATGGTACCACAGACTCGATAGCTTAAACAACAGGCATTTATTTCCCACAGTTCCAGAGGACAGAAGTCCAAGATCAAATTACCAACAGATTAGTACTTGGCAAGGACTCTCCTCCTGGTTTGTGTGACTGCTTCTCACCATGTCCTTGTGATGGAGAAGGGAGAGGATGACAGAAATGTTACATTTTCCTCTTCTATTTCCTCCTTCCCCTCACCTTCCCTCCCCTTTTCCTCTCTCTCCTACACCCTCTACCTCCACCTCCTCCTTCACCTCCTCCTCCTTCTTCTTTTTCTTCTTCTTCTGTTCCTCTTCCTCCTCCTCCTCCTCCTCTTTTGACAGGATCTAACCACACATAGTTACATATAGCTATAGCTCTGGCTAGTGTGGAGTTCACTATGTAGACCAGGCTGGCCTTGAACTCATAGAGATGTTCCTGCTTCTGTCTTCTAAGTGTTGGGATAAAAGGTGTGCACTACTAGGCCTGAGTTTCTTAAAAGGTCACTGATCTCACAGTGAGGGCCCCACCCTCACAGTTTTATCTGTCCCTAATTGCCTCCCGGAGACCCCATCTCCAAATGCTATCACAATGATAGTGGGACAAGTGAATTTGGGAGGACAGAAATGTTCAGTGTGTAACATGTGAGAAGAAAGGAGAGCCAGCTGAATCACAAAGATCTTTGTGTGCCAAACAAAGAGCATGGGAACAAGTTTGGGGAATGACGTCATCAAACTTTATTACGTGAGTGAGTGTGTGTGTGTGTAAGGTTAGAGGACAACTTTCAGGAGTTGGTTCTCTTCTTTTATCGAGTGGGTCCCAGGGATTGAACTCAGGTCCTCAGTCTTGGTAGAAAATTACTTCACCTTCTGAGCTATCTCTCTGGCTCAGGGTTTTGGATCTGTGACTTGAATTGTATTCAGTGACTTTATAAATTTGTAAAATAATCCAAGAGACCAGTTAATAATACAAGAGACACACATTACTTGCCACCTAGCTTAGATAATAAGTTTCCAGAATCACCTCTGTGATCCCATCTTCAGCTTAGTTTCCTTCTCTCCCTTCTCTCTCTGTCTTTTCCCCACCCTCTCTCACTCTTTCCTTGTTTGAAGCAGGCTCATTAAGTAGCACAAACTGTCCTGGAATTTACTATGTAGCTGGCCTTGAACTCCCAAATCTCCTGCCTCTACCTTATTAGTGCTGGGATTACAGTTATGCGTCACCATGCCAGACACTTAGTTTTCTTTCTTTCTCTTTTCTTTTAAAGCCTGCTGGAAAAGGGAAAGAATAGAAATTAGTTCTGGAGCACTCAGAATGGCGATTCTGTAACCTGAAGCCAGGTACTATAGTGCACGTGTATCATAGCAGCATCCACAGCCAGGTGGAACAAGCCCTGTGTGTCCCAGCATGAGGCGACACCTTCCTGTGACTATGCCTGGCAAGCATGGAGGAACACCATGTGTACCAAGTACTGTCCAAGACACGACGGGCTGTGTGTGCTGTGTCTTAAAGCTGTTGCCCAGTGATCTGGTGGAAAGGAATCTGAAATGTGTTCTGGAAGCTTTAAGGTTCTGAGAAGGACAGTGAAGGACTTAGGGACACAAGTGGTGAAGCAGCTGTGCATCCATGACACTTGTGACTTTGCAAGAGAAAGGAGAGGATGTTGGGAGCAAGCAGCTGGCGATGTCAATGGTGTTGAAGAGGATTGCATTTCCTGGGCCAGCGCCCAAGATGCCAGCGTGAGAGACTTCTGGTAGGAGAGTGTTCTGTAGACAGGGGAGACTGCACTAGGCAGCTTTGCTGGCTGCATCAGAAGGCAAGTTTAAAGGTTGTCATTGCCACAGAGTTGACAGCTGTTTTTCTTTCTCAACATCTACTTGCTATTTCCATTTAATTCCCTCTCTGTTTTGAAGGGAAATTTTCTTAGGGTTCCTACCGCTGCAATAAAATACCATGACTAAGAGCAACTTGGGGAGGATAGGGTTTATTTCACTTACATTTCTACATCATAGTCAATCATCAAAGTAAATCAGAGTGGAAACTCAAGGCAGGAACTGAGTGGGAACCCAGGGGCAGGAACTGAAGCAGAGGCCATTAAGGAATACTACTTTTTTTTTTTTTTTTTAGTCTGTATCATTACTTTATTACTTACGTTACATATTCCAATGAATACATAGACTCTTTTTTTAAAAAGTAAGGCACATGAAAGGCCTTCTGTGCAAGTTCCATATTATTTTAAAATCCTATTAGCTAATAAAAGCATTTTCAACTACAGAATTAGAGACATCTAGAAAAGAACATGGTAGTTTGAGAGCAGAATCCTGAACCAATATTCGGTTTCACCTCATGGCACAATTAGTCAGCAAACCCAAGGTTTGTATTATAATAGTGTAGCTAGGGTGCCACTACAGAATTACTAACCAGCTTATTCACATATGTACATCCAGGTCCCCAAGTATTAATTATACAGCTTATAGGATGAACGGCCTCTAACTGTACTTGTGCCCTGTTTCATCACAGGGAAGGGATTTGGCATTTTCAGTCCTTTTTTGCATGCAGTGCTTGCTGTTCACAGGGCCTGGTTATACGATGCTGAAGACCATGGAGAGATACTGCTCATAAGACACCTGAATCCAGCTGTCCTGATCCGTGTCATAGCGTCTGAATATGTCTGTCAACCTCTGCAAGACGATGCAGCCCTGGATGAAGTCATCAAATTCGATCTGCCCTCGTCCTTGTCTGTCAAATTTTCGGATGAGGATGTCACAGAACTGGTCAGAGAGCCGGTAGCCTGAACCTGAGAGTGCTTGCTTGAGCTCGTTCTTGTCAATCATCCCAGAGATGTCCCGGTCATAGGCGAGAAAGACGTTCTGCCAGTCTGTGATGTACACGCCTGTAAATTCACTAAAGTTCACGCCAGCTTTGTTTTCTCGGTCAAATATAGAAACGATTGACCTAACAGTCACTGGATTAAACACAGAGTCCAAGTACCACTGGATTACGCATGCTGAAGCTCTTTGTCTGAAATCACTCCACTCCTGTCTTTATCAACCCGCTGGAAGACGTTCCACTGGAAGCTCTGGTCTGGCAGCGCAGCTCCAGCAGCAGGGCCAGGCCCGGGCGGTAGGAGTAGGCCGACATTGGCTGATGCACAGCGGTAACGCGAACCAGCTCCAAACGCAGTGCTTCTGCCTCCGTCCCGGGCAAGAGCAGGAGCCCAGCGAGGAATACTTCTTACTGGCTTGTTCCCCATGGTCTTATTCAGCCTGCTTTCTTATACTATCCAGGTGGTATTACCCACAGTGAGTTGGGCTCTCTCACATCAATCATCAATCAACAAAACGTCTCACTGGCTTGCCTACAGGTTAATCCTATGGAGATACTTTCTCAGTTAACATTTCTTCTTCCCAGATGACCCTAACTTATGTCAAGTTGACATAAGAACTAGCTAGCAAAGAAGCCATCCTTCTTCTTCTCGCAGAAATGTTGAAGTTATCGGGCATCCTTTGCTTCTAAGAGTGAGTTATCAACCCAGAGTCAGCCTATCAGAATCTCAGCAATTGGTTCAGAGCAGTCATAAGACCCAGTGAGGGTCATGAGATAAGATTTGTTTGCCTAATGTTGGGATGGTAGCCTGTGAGCTTGGAGCTGCTGAAGCAGGTTTTAATGAGACTTAGCAAGCAGAAGGTGGAGCCTAATGGTGGAGAGGGAGACATACATGGAAATATGTACACATGGAGCACTTGAGTTAGCCAGGCCCAAAGGTACTGAAGATAGGTCTGCTTCTTGGCTTTCCCAGTGATGTAAGCCTATTCTATATCACCTACCTACCTACCTACCTATTCTCTATTTATCATCTCTCAAGCACCTATCATCCATCAATCTAGCAATAGATCTATCATCTATTATTTATCTACCTACCATCTACCTCTGTTTATCATCAGTCATCTACATCTATCTTCTGTTATCTATTAATGAACTACCCACATCTATCTATCTATCTATCTATCTATCTATCTATCTATCTATCTATCATCTTTCCTCTATCAGTCAATCATCTATCTACCATCTAGCTATCTAGATATCCACAATATAATTATTATCTATCTTCTGATCATTTATATGGAATTACCATCTATCAGCCATTTAATTTATTTATTGGCTACCTGGCTACCTATATACCTACCATCTATCGTCATTGGTTCTTTCCTCCTATGTGGTTTAGTGTAGTTTCAGTTTGATGACTACCATATACACTGGCAGTTGAAGATAAAGTACAAAGTGTCTTTGTGATATAAAAGACAGAAACATGATTCTTGAGTGAACATAGAGATAACTGGCTTAGAGCTTTTTCTGTGGCCCTTGTGTCCACCTTCCTGTGCACAGAGGGGGCGTGGCATGGAGTGAATAAGCCAAGGTTTTCGGTTTATACTTATCCCTGCTGTGTGGAAAGGATTCAGACTGGGAAGAGGCAATGCAAAGCTATATGTTACAGAAAAGGTATGGATGTAACAGCAAGGGGAAATAGCACCGTATTATCTACAAAGAAAGACTAAGTGGTCTATTTATCAGCCTGGAGAGTTTTGGGGAGGGAGAATTAGGACAGCTACAGAACAAGACCCCATCCTCTGGCCAGAGCAGGAGAGCAGAGGATGCTTGCCTAATACATATCCCCAAAGACAAGGATGGGGAGAATTGCAGTTGCCTAGATTTAAGGTGGAATTCTTAAGGTGGAATTCTGTTTTGCTGAAGTTTATAACATACAAGAAGTTACTGATTTACTCTGTTAATGGTTTCTCAAAACAGAAGTAGCAAGAGAGGGATTTCTTCCCTTATCCCTATTTCTACCTCTCCTCCCTCCAGCTCTTCTCTTCCATTTCCCTCTCTCTATCTTTTCTTCCCTTCCCTTCTCTCCAATTTCCCTCTTAAATATAAAAGGAAGACACCCTTGTGTGGACAAAATGTAATGACAGAAAAACAACTGCTCACAAATCTATTTCTCAGAGGTGAGTGATTTGGTTTATATCATATGCCTGATGCTGGCTAAGTATCACACAAATAGGCTTCTTCACTTCCCACAGAAATTTTAGAGGCAAGGTGGAGTGTGATCTTCACTTTGGAGATGGGAGACTAAAGCTGAGCAAAGCTGAAAACTGAAGTCCTATGGTCATCCACACAGATTGGTGCCAGAACCAGCGTTTGAACTCAACGTGATGGGCTGGTGACCACTGGATTCATTCTGTATTTCCCTTCATGTACATAACATCTCCATTAAAGTTCGTACTTACAATTTCTTGACTGGCTTTCCTATTGCCCTTAATTTTATATGTGAACTCTCTTATTTTATTCAACATCCTGGTTATTTATTCATTCATTCTTGAGATTGAAGGTTTTGCAATTTTTGTCCAGGCTGGTCTTGAACTTGTAATTCTCCTGCTTCAGCCTCCCCAGTAGCTGGCATTACAGATGCACACCTCAGTGCCTGGCTTGAACTCTTACTTTTAAAGTTAAAATATTTATACATCTATCTTTCTGTTACTGTTACAAAGTAAATGCCTGTCTCAGGGTTTCTATTGCTGTGAAGAGACACCATGACCACAGCAACTCTTATAAAGGAAAAACAATTAATTGAGGTGGCTTACATTTTCAGGAGTTCAGTCCGTTATCATTTGCTTGCATTAGTCCCCACATCCTTAAGGCCCTACCACTTACTAATAACTCCACAGGCTAGCAGCCTAGCCTCTGACACACAGAGGGCTTATAGGGAATATTCCAGTTTCAAACTATACAAACATATACAAAGGAGAGAGCCAGCCTAATAGACTCCCAAGAACCAAGCCCACAACTTCAACAAATACCATCCAACATTGTTTCTTCATTTGCTTCCCACTACAATAGCTAGAGCACGTGGTCGATATCATGTCACTTTTGTCTGTGACTATTTCAGTGTGCAGTTTTAGAAACTCTGCAACACTACCAGATATCTGCTTAAGGCTCAAAATGGCCTCCTGCAAACGTTACTGTGAATGACATTCTGAATTTGACTCTGGAAGAGCTGATGAATGCTGTATGAGAGCCAGATACCCCAAATGACCTTGCTACTTCATGATGACCAGTAAGTCTGACTGGTCTGGAACTGGCTGGATTGGAATTCACAGAGATCCTCCTGTCACTGTCTCGCTAGTGCTGGGATTAAAAGCATGCACCATTTTGCTTGATGACCCTGATATTTTATTAGAGCTTGCAATAGCCAAAAGAAAAGATACACTCCAAAATTAGGAAGCCATATTTCCACAAGCTATGGAAAGGAAAAAAAAAGTTTGTAATTAGGATGACTCAATGTGGTGGCATTAGTCATGCTCAGCTATTGACATTTAAATGAATTACAATTCAATAAAATTTAAAACCATGTCCCACATGTGGCCAGTGGCTATCATATTGGACGGCGTTGACACAGGACATTCTATCAGCACAGGAAGTTGAGTAAGAAATGGTTGGCCTAGCAACTAAGAAGGCATTGTATTTGGAAAAGGTCAGGAGCATCCTAAGCAAGTTTTAGATCTCTGCATCTCTGATTGTGAATGGTGTTATGGGGTGGGAGTCTTGTCCTCTGAGCCTTCAGGAGGAGGGCAACAGCTGTACCACAAGTGTCCTGACTTTTCCAGGTGCCAGCAAGAAGTTTGCCTTGAACCAGGCATGGTGGTGCATTCTCTCCCTTGATTCCAGCACTCAGAGGCAGAGCCAGGTGTTCAGAACAAGTCCAGGATAGTCAGTGCTACATAAGAGAAACCCTGTCTCAAAACAAAATCAAAAACAACAATGAAAACGTTTTCTGTATCCTTCCCTGGTGGCACAGGCCTGTCATCCCAGCTACTATGGAGACTGAGCCAGGAAGATTCTAAATTCAAGGCCTGCCTGAGTTAGAGTAAAGCCTGGCTGACTTAGGGAGACCTTGTCTTGGTATTGCTCTGTGGTAGAGTTTGCCTGGCTTCAGTGATGCCTTAGCTTCAATTTTCAGTATCAAATTTTTTTTTGTCTTTAATTTTGTAACTCACTTCCTTTCCCCCAAAAACCCCACCTTCAGCCTTAGCAGTGGAAAAACTGAAGTTAGTCCAATTTTATAAATATCAGTCCTGTCTGGTCACTTCCAGTTCCAAAGTTTCATTTTGGGTAAACATTTCATGACATTCAGATATTTTTATCCACTGTCACTGTCTGGTGTGGGGGTGCAGGCTCAGAAGTTAAGTATTTAGCACAGTCCTTGTTCCTTTTTGACCTTCTCACTACCTCCCAACCCTTCAAGGCTGTTCCAGAGTCCCCTTGCATGAATGAAAAAGACCACTTCCTTTTCTATAAGGTCAGGTGTCACTACTTGACATCTCCCCTATATAGTCTGGCTGTGTATACTTGGTTTGCCTCATCCAGTTGGCATCCTGGATAACACTGTGCTGAGATTTGGTATTTGGTAAAAGTGACAGCCAGTGTGCCTCTGTCCAAGGTCATAAGACAGGTAGACCCCTCAAAGGCTGACAGCCAGGTCTTCAGAACTCTTATTTATCCAGCCTCCAGCAACTGTCCTCCTTACTCCCTCTAGACATGGCTCTTAAGGATCAGCCCACCCTCACCTAGGAGAGCGGGTTTCCCTATACAGAGGGATGAGCTGTGATGCTTTTGGTACCCAGGTATCCATAGTCACTCACAGAAGCTTCCAGCTGGTGGTTTGTGACTCCAGGAGAGGAGGTTCCTGTCCTTTCTTCCAGTGTCACTCTTCTACCTCACAGGTACCTCCTTTAGGGATCCATTGATCTTAGAAGGTAGGCCAGATTCCTCATATTTCATCAAATGAGGGGGTGGATAAAGTCATAATTTATAAGGAATCCAGTTCCCTCTCAAAAATGACTCTTGTCCTCTTTGTCTCTTCTTTCCTCTCTTGCTTCCTTCTGGCATCAGACTCAATAACCTGCTTGGATGGTTGTACTATATTGGTTATGAATTTTTGGAAAACATAATTGCCCCCAAACTTAGCATATTAAAATGACAATCTTATTATCTCAGTGTTTGTGGCAGTTTGAATAAGGATGTCCCTCACAGGCTCATATATTTGAATGTTTGGTCTCTAGATGATGGACTGTTTAGGAAGGATTAGAAAGTGGCCTTTTTGGAATAGGCATGTCACTTGGAGTAGGTTTTGATGTTTCAAAAGCCCATGCCAGGCCCAGTCTCTCCTTCTGCCTCCAACTCGTGGCTAAGATGTAAGCTCTCTGCTGCAGCTCTAGCAGCATGCCTGCCTGCTGCCATGCTCTCTGATATGATGGTCATGGACTGACACTCTGAACCTGTAAGCAAGGCCCCAGTTAAAAGTTTCCTTTCATGACTTGCCTTGGTCATGATGTCTCTTTATAGCAATGGGAAAGTAGCTAAGACAGTACCTGAGGATGTGGAATCCGGTGTGGCCTGGCTGGCTGGTTCTCCAAAAGGCTTCTAGCATGTGTAGTCATAATTTTAAGAATTTAAAATTTTTTAATCAACATTTAATTAAATAATTCAAAAAGACAAAACAATGCTTATTTTTTAAGTGCTGGGGATTGAAATGAGGGTTTGTTTGCTGAACAAACACTCTCACCCTGAGCTGCATCCCCAACCTACAGATTATTTATCACATTCAAGTAAGATGCAAGCTATCATAATTGGTTTAGGCATCTGAATAGTGCCAGTGTCTTAGAAGCTGCCCTCTTCCTCTCCCTCAAAACTACTAGGCTGCAAACTGTGGTATCATGCTCTTGAATTTTCTGTAGTGTGCCAATAAATCCATGGAATAGGTCTTCTTATACAACATGTTGTCTAGCTGTGTGGAGATTTCCCATATGAAGATAAAATTGAGTTGTACATCTGGCTTTTCTTTCAAACTGCCTCCCCACCATTCTACCTATGTGAGAGTCATCCTTACAGGAGGGTGTGGCCCCAATATGCATGTGGATACTGGAAAATTTTAGGGCTCTTGCAATTATGAACAATGTTGCTGTGGCACATTCTAGGTGCTGGTAAAACTAGGGATAGGTGGACTTCCAAGACAATGGTTAATCATTGGTAGAGGATGTGGTTTGACAACCTGCTTTCTAAATTTTATTTTTAATTATATGTAGCTGTGTGTGTGTTCTCTTGTGTACAGTTGCCCTTAGAGGACAGAAGAGGAGGGTGTTAGATCCCCTGGAGCTGGAGCTACAGGTGGTTGTGAGTCTACCCATGCGGTCTTGAGAACTGAACTCAGATCCTCTGCAAGAGCAGCAACCACCATCTCTTTAGCCTTGTCCATCTGGTTTATGTTTTATTTTATTCTATTTTAATTACTTTTTTTGGAAACAGTCTTAGGCAATTCAAGCTAAAAACAACAACCCTGTAGCCAACATCCCTGAACTTAAAAAATTAATATGTTCTTTTTTTTTTTTTTTTTTGGTTTTTCGAGACAGGGTTTCTCTGTGGTTTTGGAGGCTGCTCTGGAAGTAGCTCTTGTAGACCAGGCTGGCTTCAAACTCACAGAGATCCGCTTGCCTCTGCCTCCTGAGTGCTTGGATTAAAGGCTTGCACCACCATCGCCCAGCAAAAAAAATAATAATATGTTCTTTCTTTAAGATATTTCCCATTTCATTTTATATGTATGGGTGTTTTGTCTGCATGTGGGTTTGTGTACCATTTGTGTGTAGTGAATGTGGAGGCCAGAAGAGAGCGTTGGATCTCCTGGGACTTGAGATACAGATAATTGTGAGCTGTTATGTGCATGCCGGGGATTACAGTCAGTGCTTTTGACTGCTGACCATCTCCCAAGCCCTGACCCTGAACTTTTGATCTTCCTACTTCCATTCTCTGAGTGCTGTGATCTTGAGACACATGGTTCATGTGGTTCTTGGAATCAAACTCCAGATCTTATGTATGTTAGGCAAGCATTATTCCAGTTAAGCTATGTCCCCAGCCCTCAATATCTCTATCTCTATCTCTATCTCTATCTCTATCTCTATCTCTATCTCTATCTCTATCTATATCTATATCTATATCTATATCAAGCAATTCTATTGGTCAACAATATTTGGATGTCCTGCATCAGAGTATACATCTTGTAATGGAATTCTAGTCTAAGGGAGTGTGCACCCACAAATATGCACCTGCAGACATAGTGAAAGCTGTCAAATTTTTTCCCATAAGGAATGCACAAGAGTTCTAATTTTTCCACTTTCCCACCAATATATGGTATCTTTTGCTTCTATTATTTTGAAGCAGACTTGGTTCTACCCACTGTGAGAGCATTATGAATTTTAATCTCATTGTTCTGTTTCTTCACGATCATTCTTTATGGCCTTTGGAATGCTACTTTTATTAATCCCAGTCTGTTGCCTTTCGTGTGCATCTGTTTTTGCCTAATGATGTAATGTTTCAGAAGTCCATGCCTTCTTGTACCCTACAGTGGGTGCAATAAGTGTGTCCTGGCATCTTCCTTCCTACTGAGCTGGCAATGGACACTTTTGGTCTAGGTTTAAGCATCATTTGCTTTTTTCTTCTTGTACTTTCAAGTGGATTTCATGTTGACTGTATTTTCTTAATGTATTCCTGAACAACATATGGCCTTATACTTGTCAGTGGGTTAGAAGGCAAACTGTTTTGTGCTCTTATGGAGTGAGTAAGGCTTTGTCTCATTTCTTCTTGGTCAACAGCTGCAGTAAAGTGTGAAAAACCTGGATCCTGGCACATTTTCTGGTCCACTTTCTTGACCAGCCCAGGCCCTGGCTCTCTTTCTGGAGTAGTTCAGGCCCTGGTTTACTTCCTTAACTAAAGCAAGTTCTGTCTTCCTTTTGCTTCCTCCAGTCAAGATCACAGGCTTTGGGGAGGGGTCAGCTTAACTGATTGACACCAGTCCTGCCTGCATTGATGGAATGTCAGGGAAAATAGGGCCCTTGGTGGGGGGGGGTGGAAGACAGATAATAATAGAATCTGAGGATTAACTGCACAGAATGAGTTTAGAATTGTGTCTGCCAGATGGCAAACATTTAAAAATGGCCCCTCCATTGTTATTGTTTTGTTATTGGCATATTATCAGTTAGACCATGTGTTTGCCATGAATGTGTTCTATTATGCCCCTTCATTATTAATAGGGGTTTTTATCTGTTTTACTTACTTCCTTACCCTCAGTGCCTCAAATGGGGCACTATGTATGGGAAACTCTCAAGAATATTTGTTGAATGTAAGAATTTTTGAGACTGTGGAGAGGCTGTAGGACGAGTCCCTAACCAATTCAGAATGTGCCATTTTGAGTCAGACTTTGCACTGTTATTTATAACAGTGAACAATTTAAGTCAACCTGCACATCAAACATCAGCAATAAGGTCAACAAATCACACTTAATCCTATGCTGCAGGCTCTGCTGCTATTGCAAACTGAATTGTGGAATACTTTCAACAGAAAGGAGTTACAGAACAGTCTGCCCCTGCAATATGATCTCCCATAAAAAGTGTACGTATAGAAAAACACTGACTGGGCTGGAGTTCAGCTCAGACAACAGAGTGCTTGCTAAGCACGCACCAAGAAGCCCTAGGTTTAATCACCATCACCTTGTAAACCAGGCAAGGAGGTGTGTGCCTGTAACCCTGGTGGTGGAGGCAGGAGGGTCAGACATTCAGGATCTTCTTCAGCTATGTATCCAGGCCAGGATGGACCAGTCTTCTTTGCTATAAGCAATACAACTATTCTGACCAGGTTTGAGCAGCAATGAACTCCATTTAGAAGTGGGCAACATACATTGTCAAGGGCCTGGAGTACTGATATTAGCAACAACATAACCAGTAACCACACCCCAAATCCTACCACCAAACACATTCAGCATCCCCTGTAAACGAAGGCTGCAACAGCCACTCTGCCATCCCAGGAGCACACTTTGATCACCAGGATAGTTGCTCTGTCTGAAGCATAGGTTTCCACCCAGGATTTCAAATATCATGTGAGAACATGTCAGGCTTGTGGATATGAATGCCTCATCCAGAATCAATGGCATCGGACTTTTGGAAGTGGTACTTAGGAAACTGCTTAAATTAAGATACAACGATGGGTCTTATGGGCACTAAGATTTGAAGTCTCTGGTCAGAGCCTAGAGTAATATATTTGGATTGGCAGATCCTTGGTCATGTGCATATCCTTGTAGCAGGAAAGGCTGGAAAGTGAGTGCCAGAAATGTCTTATTCTGTTTTCTATTGCTGAAATGGGCTATCACAGAATGTGTAATTTATAAGGCTTGGATGTTTGAGACCAGGTGGCTGTATCTGGCAAGGTCCTTTGTGCTAGAGGGGACTCTTTAATGACTTGGGCATCAGATAGAAGAAGATGTGTTCTATTAATAGGTCCACCATCTCCTCCTCTTATAAAGCCATGGTCCCCTTGGATTAAGGCCTCGGCCTTATGGCCTCCTTAACCTTAATTACTTCCCAAAGGTCCCACCTGCAAATACTGCAGTTGGATTTAGTTTCTACATTCTTAATGTCTCACAGTGGGGATTAAATTCCCATGTATGTTCAGATGAGGACATGCAAACCACAGCAAGTAATGATCAGTTTCCATAGTGACAGCTGCCTCTATTTTGGATGAAGTTTTTGGGAAGGGGTTCTCAAAATGAAGGAACCAGAGTTAGACACTGATATGCACAAAGGAATGACTAGAGTCTACAATCTACTCCAGTATTTGGAGCAATTCAGGAAACAAGAATGGGGCATTTCCATTGTGTCTAAGATAATGATGGTGAAGGCAACATTACTTGAAAATATTTTCCTCTGATCCTTGCCAAGAACAAATTTTCAAACAGAAAAACATACAATAAGGTTGGGTGCCATGGGGCACACCTGTTCTCCCAGCACTCAGTAGGTGATTGGTGAGAACCACCTCAAAAAACCAAACAAAATAAAGATGTCAAATTATTTTAAAAGTAAATTGTAAACAAGAATGTTAGGAGAGATATTTTATTTAAATCAATTCAATTACTTCTTCTAAGTTGACTAATTAAAAGGATAAAACTTAAAATATTTAAGGGCAAACAAGAAGGAGGCAGTAAGAGATTCTATAAATCAAGCAAAAGAGCTTACACTGGGGGCTGGAGCTCTAGTCTAGCAGTTAAGAGCTCTTGTTGCTTTCCAAACCTGAGTTCAGTTCCCAGCCCTTATGTCAGGTGGGCTCCAGGTCTAGGGGATCTACTGCCCCCTCCTGGCTACTGAGGGTACCCACATAAGTGTATGCATACACATAAATAAAACTGAAGATAAATATTTGGAAAAAGCTTAAATTATAAAGTAAAAATCTGTCAAATGTGTAATATCAAATTTTAAATAGTGAATTTAAATAAAATTTTAATTAAAATATTTTAAATATTTACTATTTTAAAAAAAAGCACCATGATAAAGAGCTGGAGAGATGGCTCAGCGATTAACAGCACTGGTGGACTGTCATGGAGAGCAAGAGAGTCACATGAAATTGATGTATGTGCCTTATGGTTCAGAAGTCACACTCTGTGCCTATCTTCCAGGAATCCCTGACTATGTGCATAAGAAACTTGGGAAGATTTATTTCCATGCTCTCTGTGGAAATCTTTCTTCCAGCATGGTATTTTAAAGTGGAATCTTACAAAGCTGTTAAAATGAATGGATTTGACTATATGCACCAAGATGGACACTCCCCCAAACCAACAATAATGAGAAAGTCATGATGACACACTTATACTTGTGCAAAATTTTCATTGCAAAACCCAGTGATGTATACTATTATTATATTTTCATCACCATCATCATCATCATTGTTGTCGTCGTCATCATCATCTTTGGTTCTTTTTAGGCAGGGTCTTGCCATATAGTTCAGATTGTTTTCAAATTCACAATCCTCCTGCCTCAGCTTTCCAAATGCTAACATTACAGGTGTGTACTTCTAAGATCAGCTGTGCTGTGTATTATTTATGAATGCAGTCAAGTGTACCAAAATTATAACACACAAAGGAATTTTTCTTTGAAGGTGAAGGGAGGTAGGAGTTGGACTTCAGCTCTACTGAGACATCTTATGTCCTTAAAAATAATAACACAATTATGATAGCTCTTGCCATTTGTTTCATCAGGGTAGGGGTACAGTATTTAACTACTAGCACAATGTAGGTATCGACCAGTCAGTATTGTTGGCTGTTGTAGGAGTTAAGTACAATGGCAGGCATTACCTCATTAGCTATTGGATGTGGGCAGGACTGAAGGTCCTTAAAAAGGGATGGTGGAGTTGTAGTATGTCACCAGAGATGGGAGATGGGTTTGCAGATGGCAATCACTCAGGTGGAGGATGTGCCTAGCAGACTTGGCTTTGTTCTGCTCAACTCTGTTCTGTTCTGTTTATAACTCACATGAACATGTGACAGTGTAACTGGCCAGAGTCAAAGATGGTAGAATGTTTAATTACATAGGTGGCTAAACCATAAATGTAAAAATTTCACCAGGTGCAATGGGGGACCAGAGCCAAGTAGATAAGATAAAGTCTCCTATTTAGTTTCCAAGCAGTTGCTGTGGCTCAGTGGCAGAGTGCTTGCCTAGCATACTCAAGACTCTGGGTTCAGTCTCTAGCATTGGGGAGAAAAGAAAAACCCCAGCTTTAAAACCAATTATAGGAGAGGGACAGCTGGCTGTATAAAATGTCATTAGAAAATTCTGGTAATCTTAGACCTTTTATAACCTTATGCTAGAACTGAAATTTGATTTCTGAAGATAATTTGTTAATACATAGTTAAAGGCTACATTAAAAAAAAACATTTGTTTTGAAACAGAGTCTTTTCATATAACCCAGGCTGGCCTTGAACTCAAAATTCTCCAGCTTCAACTGAAGTGTTAGGATTACAGGTGTACACTAACTGCAGCTAACTCGAAAGCAAATATTTGGATCCGTAAATTCTATACATAGGTTATTAAGAAACTGTCAAGCAAGTATGTGGTATGTACAGATACATGTGTAGAATGGTTATCAAGTTATTGTTTGTAATGGCAAAAACCCAAATGATATTTTAAAAAATCTGCTAATAACCAAGATGTACATCCAGAGAATACTAATTAACTATATGCATTGGAATATTATACTGCCAGTAGAAAAATCAATATAACTAAGAAAATAAAATAGTCTGGATTTTACAAATGTATGTTCACAGCAATTATCACTTCAAGGTTGGGTGTCACAGTTTTTATTTATCTTTTTAATTTATGTTTTCCAATTTTCTACAAAGATTATATATTGCTTATTATCATTATGCTACTTCTAGAGAAGTAGCATTGAGATTTTACAAATTAGTTTCCATTAATAATAATAGTAAGATCCAGCATGTGAAGGAATGATCATTTATTCAAATATGAGATTGGAGACTTGAATTATCCATGGGTTTCTACGTGTGCATCTTGTGTTGGGGCAGTGGTCACATTTTAATGTTCTGGAGCAGGACACTAAGATGTTGATGAACTTGGAAACTATGTTTGTAAAGAACTCTTGGGAAGTCAGGGCTATTTATTTCTTTTAAAGGCAACCAGTGGAAAATATGTTTCACTCAGTGTCTGAATGGCTATAAAACAGAATGTTAATGTCACCCCAGAAAACAGCCTCAGGACACAGTGGTGAAAATGGAATGAGGGAGAGCTCCTTTGGATAAGAGAAGTTCCTGATAATTAGTGACAGTATCCCTGTCACCATTGTGAACTAAACAGATTCCAGTGTGTACATGCATGAAAAATATTGGAGGGTTTTGGATGCCTCATAGAGGTAAGTCAGGGGACCTGGGAATGGAAAATGACAGAACAAGAGATGTCTAGGAGTCTAGGCAGTAGGAACCACTCAGGAAGATGGAGATGTTGGACTCATCTGGTCCTACCTGCTTTTAAAGGTATCTCTCCATCAAGAATCTAAAGATTGTAGAACATACTGAAGGCTCTGGCTTGGGTAAGGGGAAACATGCCAACTTTACCATGGTAGGAGGGAAGAGGAGGAGTAATAGAGCAAATGCATGAATTCTGGGTCCAGAGACAGCAAATGGCATTGTATCAATATCTTGTTCTCTGGAGCCAAGCTTTGCTTTCATCACTGAAGGATGAAGCAAGACCTTAGTGACTGATGATGGACAACTGAGTCTCTGACTGCTTTGAGGAGCAGCTTACATGGGACTTGTGTCTTGAGGGAGGGAGCATATTGACTAAGTGACTTCTGGGTTACTAAGGACCACAGAATTTTCTCCCTCCGAGGCACACTAGAGTGTCCTGTGGATAGTGGTGTCAATGTTCATCTAAGAGCACCAAGAATGTATTTTCAAAGCTCTCTAGTGCCTACTCTGGCATGGTACCCATGAGCCAGGAAAAGTTTTCATGAACCAATGCATGTTAACTCTACCTCTTCTTGGTGCTTAGTCATGTCTCTGGGGTCCATAGGTTCCTGAAGCCCAAAAGGTGGTTACCATGTGTTAATGTTGATTGCCACCTTGATTGGGTTGAGAAATACCTGGGAGATTAGTAAATAGCATGTCTGAGTGTGTTTGTGGTGGGGTTTCCAGAGTCAATCAAATTATTAAGGTTCTGATGTGATGAACTATTTTACCCATGGATAGATTCAAAATTCAAATAAATTCTTGGCAAGTGGTAGAACTTCCTGCCTAATTGGAGGAGGTAGGTCACTAGAGCTGTGACTTTGGGGACTATATCTTACCCTGCCCCCTTTCTGTTGCTTCTTTCTCCTTACTTGTCATGATGTGCACACCTAACTATGTGTTCCTGCCACCTCGTTTTAATCCCAGAAAAACGGATCCCAGTGACTATGGACAAAGCCTCCGAAACAGTGAGCCAAAGAAATCCTTCTTCCTTCAAGTAGTTCTCAAAGGATTTTTTTTTTTTCATGGCGGTGTAACAGTAACTAGTATACTATGTAAATGATTCATTCAGTCTCTGTGTTCTCCACTTCTGCTTCTGAATTGTCACTGCTTCTCCCTCACTATCATGTTTATTTATCAGACATCATTAGTTAGGATAAAACCTGGTTGGAAAGGAAGAAACTGCTACTAATTGCCAATAACAGTGGGCATTGGGGTTAGTACTTTGGCAGTTAGAATCCCAGTCATAAACCTAGAAAACAACTGACGATGATTAAATCAGTTAAAAAAAAATCTCTGTGTGAAGGGGTAGTGTGTAGATTTTTCAGAAAGTTTGGGTACTTAGGTAAACTGATCAAGTAGGAACAAAATGGTGTTTTGTAGTCAATGAGCAGCATAAATCAGTCCACAGAACTTGTTGTGGCCTATTTCATTAAATCCAGAGACCAAGAGTGTACACCACTGACTCCTTTGTCCTGGACACTGGAATTTGATGCAATGACTAAGACTACCATGGCCCCTGAAACTTCAGTAGGGCTCCTAAAAGTATCCTTGCCACCCTTCCTACCCCAGTTAGCTTCCTCATCCTTATTCACAGCCTGAGCACATGCATATCTTATTGACTGAATCCAGGCAACTGCCATGCCTCAGCTTCCAGGGAGAAGGGAGGAGTACCCGGAGTCTACCACTTCTCTACAAGAGGACTCTGTCATGCGGGTAGCCCCAACACAGCTGCATTCTGTTCATTCACTCGGCACATCCAGTTCTGCCCGTTACCCTGTGAGTGGGTATTTCTCCCATTTGATAGGTATTATTTCTCCTGTAGTTAGGTTCAGCTGATTGAAGTAATTGAACTGAGATCAGACAATAGTGACTGAACTGTGGTAAGGACCCCAGGCTTCCTTATAATTCTACAATACCCCTTCTACACCAGATACTTTCCTTAGCCTTTTCCATAACAACCTCCAAGTTAGCCATCATGCCTGTCTCATTAATGAGGAGACCAAACCCATTGAGTGTCTCAGCCTGTAAGTGATGAGGGCCAGGTGGCATGACACCAGAGTCAGATCATCCCACATTCTCTTTACTGACTCTGAGAAAGGTTGATGGTGGGTGGATTCCTTTCTCGTGTTTTCAGTCTTTGTCAGGTAGACCTTGGAACTATGCCAAATGACCACTCCAGCACTCTTCTCCAGCAGAGAGACACTCATCACCCTGTCACCCAAGATTTAAAACTTAGAGTACCACCCTCTTTTGAAACCACGCCTGGCTTCTCCTCTATGGGGCATGACATTCAAGATGACTCTTAAATCCCCTCCTTCTTCATGTCTGCAAACACATCTTAGGCCTGGATACTATTACTCTATGCCAATAAATCTTCAGAATCTTCTCAAATGGTCTTCTGTGTCCAGCCTGCTTGAGACAAGACAAGCACCTGTATCTTATCACAGGGTATTGTGACCCAATGAGATATGATGGCTTGAAGGAGATGCTTTGGAATTTGTCTGTGTTTAGGTGTGCCACTAGAACTGCCATCATGACACCACTCAAGAATAATGCCAACAAGTGTTTGCAGAGTTTGCAGAGCGAGACATGGAAGGCTCATAGGCTTCTGAGGGACCAGTGATGCTGTACCAGAGCCTGCCTCCCTAAGCTCCCACTTCATGGAGATCATACTTGTCCTCCTCATTGAAGCCAATTGTTTTTTTTCATTTGTAGACAGGGTTTTTTTTAATGTATCACTGACTGTCCTTGAACTCAGTGTGATCCATTGGCTTCAGTGCCCCAAGTGCTGGGACACAATGCTCACCCCCAAACCAACCTTAGTGGGTTGCAGCTATTTGAAGGAAAGCAACGGCCTTGGTAGCCATTTAGCTGAAACGCAAATCTAATAATTTTTCTCCTCTGTGGTTTTGCAGTCACTGGAACCAAGGTCACAGTCCTTCACATGGTTCAGAGAGCTCTTGATACCCTGTGTTCATGGACCAGGCCCAAATGCCCAGTATTGACTGTCTGTTTCCCCCACTTGGTACCTTAAGTTGCTGTCAAAAAACCCTACTTCATTTTCCCTACACAGCCAGCACATCCATGCAGTTTCTTTTGTAACATATTTTTATCCTTTCTCCATCTGCTATACTTCTATTCATCTCTCAAGCTCTACTCAAGTGACAGTATTCCAGTGAATTTTTTCTGTCCCTTGCAGGCAGAATCAAAGAATGCCTCAGTACTTCTGAACATCATATGTCTGTATTGTGTTGCCTCTGCAGCACCAGGTACAATCACAAGTGCCTATGCCTCTGTCTTGTTGCTAAAACATGGGCTCCCTGAACACAGGGATTAAATGCACACTCTCCTTGTAGCTCCTCTGCCTTGTAGGGGACGTAAAGATCTTGTAAGTACTAATAAGTTAATCACTGAATATATCCTTATTTGGGTTGTAGGTAACTTATGGCTAGTGACTGTACTCTTACTAAAATAAAGTGATGTTATTAATAATAATGACAACATATTGAGGACTTTGCTGTTGGTGAGGCTCTTTCATATCCACAACCTTTACTCTACTCCTAGAATGCCAATATTATCCTCATGTCACATATGAAGACTGTGCATCTAATCAATGTGGTACATTTGCTGAGTGCCTAAAATTTGCATACTATTAGGTAAGACACCAGCTGTGGAGGGAGGTTGCAAAGGACTGAAAACCAGTCTCTCATCTCACAAAGTTTGCAATTTACTTGGAGAGAGAAGAAATACTGCAGAATATTTCAATCACAAGAGACGAGAGCAATGCAACATGATTGAGGAGACGCAGAAGGCAGCAATTTATTATACCATAAAAAAGGGACATAAAGAGTAAAAATTAAAGTGGAATATAGCACGGCTGTCTCGAAGGGGTCCAGGGAGGACCTCTGAAAGAGAGTTCATGTGGATTTTAGGGATCTGTGGGAGAAAGGCATTCCTTGTGAAAAACAGACTTAAAAAGTAAGAAGTGGCCAGGTATGGTGGCACATGCCTTCAATCCAGCATTCAGGAGGCAGAGGCAGGTCAATGTCTATATGTTGCAGTCCAGTCTGGTCTACATAATGAGTTCAAGGCCAGCCAAGACTACATATGAAATCCCATCTCAAAAACAAAATAAAACAGAAAAGAAGTAAAGAATGCATTATGTCTAGGCAAAGAAGAAGACAGAATAGAGAAACCTCCAAAGAATGAATAAATATTTGTTACATGGATGGGTGGCCTGATAGAAGGATAGTTGGATATGTGGATGGACAGGTATGGGTTTATGAGAAAACATATGGATAAATTACTGTTTTGTTATAAGGATACTTGGCTGCCTGGATAGGTGAATGGAAAGGCAGAGGGGTGGGAAAATGAATGGATGAATGGGTGGATGGATAGATGAATAGTGGGTAGGTGGGTTGGTAGATTGGTGAGTAGGTAGATGGACAAATGGATAGATGGATAGACAGACAGACAGGGACATAGGTAGATGAGTAGGCAGGTGGTTAGGTGAGTAGATGGAAATAGCCTCAGCTTGCAGAGGCCAGAATTAATTTACCAAGATTGTTTCCAAACACAGCAAGCATGATGATGAAGAATATTCTCTTCACAGAACAACTTAATTTAACTTGTCTACATGAAAGACAAGCATGTGGGAATGAAAAATTATGTGTTGAAGTAAAATATCTAAATGTGGTCAATACTATAAGGATAGGCCTGGGCTTTGGATATAATCAGACCAGTGTTGCCTTTTGACATTTTTTTTTGTGGGTTTGTTTTCCCACAAACACATGGGCAGAGACACAGAGAATTTTGTTTGGGTTTTTTTTTCCTCTTTTCCTTTTTACTATGTGATGCCAAACTTATGTTTTGACTAGAGTGTCACTTTCCAACTTCCTATGTGTGGGAGAGCAGAGCCCCATGAATTGGCTTAACTGAGACATTTTGACTCATGATGACAGTGGGAGAGGCAGTTATATAAGAGCAGGACAGAGTTCAGCTGCTTAGGGCAAAGGATGGGCTTGGCTGGAAAGTGCACTCACTGTACTCCAGACACAACATGTCCAAGGTCAATGTTCTCCCGTGATGACCAAGAAGGGAACTTGCTTTGAATCTCTAACAGCAGAAGAAACGGAAGTATTCTCGTGATGGTCCCCGCTTCTGCCTTACTGCATAAGAATATGTGCCACCTTCCTTCCTGGTACTGATTGTCTAGCTGTGCACAGAGCCTGGAGTCACAGGCTGAGCCTTTATGCCTTCCCTACAGCAGCGGGGCTTTCCAGCCTTGGTTTTCCCCAAATTGGCCCAGCTTGGATCCAGGACACATTGTTTAGGCTCAGTTTGAAGTGTTCTATTTTTTTTCTTTTCTTTTCTTTCCTTTTTTTTTTTCCTTTTTAGATTTTCCAGTCTCAGATGGCTTGAACAACCTTCAGCCTTATGTCATGTGTAGTTGCAAGCTTTTCTGCCAGACACTGTTTGTCTCTACAAGACATTGTTGACCCATTTCTTTCTCCTTACAGTCTCTGACTATGGGAGACTGAAATGAAAGTACAGGATTTCCCAGCCGCCTTTGCACTAGATGTAGTCATGTCATTTGAGTGAGGCCAATGAGAAAGAGGGGAAGCCTATTAGGGGCTTCTAGGCAAACTTTTCTTTCTTGTATAGAAGACAGGTTGAGATGTTACCTGTGCTGGTAAGTAAATCTTAATTGTCAACTTGATGAGATCAAGAGTCACCTGGGAGATATTATCTTGCACAGGTTAATTAAAATGAGAAGACCTGCCCATTGTGGGTGGCATCATTCCCTTGGATGAGAGGCTGGATTGTGAGTGAGCCAGTGCACACAAGCATTAGTGGTTCTCTGCCTCCTTCCTTCAGAGATACAATGTAACCAGCCACCTTAAATTCCTGCTACCTTCTTGTTCCTGCTTGAATTCCCCTCCTTTCTCCCCACCAAACTCCTTGGTCTGAGAGTTTTTGCTTGTTTGAGTGTCTCAATCTGTTTTCTTTGTCTAGTAACAAAACACTGCAAGTTGTAAAGATGAGATATGCTGACTCCCAGTCCTAGTGGCTGGAAAGTCTAAAGAGCTCAGCCCCAGTGTCTGGTGAGGCACTGAGCTAGTCAGCTATCTGGGACAAAATGCCTGAGGTTGCCAACTGAAGGGGAAAAGGTTTACTTCCACTCTTGGTCTCAGAGGTGTCAGTCTCTTGTTGCTTGAGCCTGAGGTGGGTTAGTACATCTTGGCAGGAGCATGGCTTGATTACCTCATGGTGACCACAAAGCAAAGGGATAAGACCTCCAGCATCTCTTCCAAGGTCAGGCAGGCAGGTGATCTAACTCTCACTAGTCTCCACCTCTAAACATTCCACTTTTCAAGAACATAAAGGGCTGGTGAGCAAGCCTTTATGGGGACACACAAGATCCAAAGGACTATAGGCCCTTACTGAGCAGCAGAGCAGGACAGCAGGTATCAATGGAAGAGAGCAATTAAGGAAGTCAAGCTTGCCTTGTGAATGCTTAACAACCCACTGTGGTGTTAACTAGTTCAATTCCTTACAGACACACAAACACACACATAGACATACACATATGTATATACACACAGACATACGCATACATAGACACATAAATACACATAGAATACATAGACACACACACACATATGCTCACAAAAGACAGACAGACAGACAGACAGACAGACAGACAGACACACACACACACACACACACACACACACACACACACACTCACGAACACACAGACAAACTACACTCAAATCACAGCAGAGGGTAAAGTCGCCAGAGTAGACAGAGTTATGGGATGGATTAGTATGTGTGGATATTGGAAAAGGACTTTCCTAGTCTGTGGGCAGGAAGGGGATGCATCCTTGCATAGAGTACCACTATTAAAACACCCGCCGAGGCAGGTGCAGATAAAAGCCTCATCTAGGGAAACTTCCCAACCCCCGCTGGGCAGAGATCAATCTTCACCTTGAAAAGAAAGCATGAAGAGGGGAGAGCAAAGCAGAAAGAGCAATGGGGTGCTGAGATGCACGTGTCCCAGCAGCAGGGGAGAGAGGAGAGTGCTTGCAGAAAAGCCTTCCCACATTGTCAGGGCAGCCAGGAGCCAGCAGTAATGAAAGGGATTCTTACAAGTGGCTGGAAATAGCTGGCAATGATGGTACAGGCTTCCCCTAAAAAGCCTTTGTTGTACTGGATAAGGAAAGTCATTGTGGTCTGCAGGAAATAAGGGGCTCTTGGGTGCATGTGGGATTGATGGGTGAGGGGAGACACTCCTTATTCTATTCTGCCCTTGCACTTGCATGAGCTGAGAGCCTGGAACTGTACTTATAGGGATCACCATGGTGGAGCTGGGTTAGAGAGCCCCCAGAAGGCTGACTGGGCCTGCAGGACAGGATCTGACCTTACACGATCCCACCTAACCCACCATATCCACAGCTGGACAAAGAACCCCTGCCTGTGAACCAGATGGAGCAAAGGCCAGACTGACTGCCTCTAAAGAGTCTACTACTCCTTGGGCCTTGAACAAAAGAGCCAGGGATCTCTGGTTTTAGCTATCCCATGGGAGTCCCTTGGGAGTCCAAAGCACTGGCCCCAAGGAGCTCTAGGACGTGGTGAGGACCTTTGTTGGGATTGGGGTTTTCTTCCTCCCTTCCATACCTGCTGTTAGGCAGTGTGGTGAATTGCCCAGAAGCCTTGTTCTGAGGGGCAGATCCACTCTCTCTTCCTTTCCACAGAATTGGCTTTGAGCAAATTCTAATCTGCTTCTGCATCTACAGAGTGGGCTCCATCACATCTGCCATGTAAGGCTGTATGTAGATAAGAAGTTTAGGAAGGGATGAACATAGCAAGCCTGCAGTAAACATGTCACTACCAGTTGACTGTATTATTATTATTATTATTATTATTATTATTATTATTATTGAAATGGGGTCTCACTTTGCAGCCTCTGACTATTCTGAAATTCACTATATAGACCAGGCTGGCCTTGAACTCACACATATCTGCTGCATGCCTTTGCCTCACACATGCTGAAACTAAAGGCATGTGCCATCACACTTGGCTACTATTTTTAAGATCTAGTTTATTATGTATTTGTATATATGTTTTTCTCTGTGTGTACATATATATATACATATATATATATATATATATATATATATATATATATATATGTGAGTGCAGGTACCCCAAGAGGCTAGAAGAGGGAGACAGATTCTCTAGAGCTGGAATTACAGATGGTTGTAAGCTCCCCAACCTGGGTGCTGGGAACTGAACTTGGTTCCTCTGTAACACCAAGAGCTGAGCCATCTCTCCAGCCCTGTTATTATTATATTATCATTATTATTATCATCATCATCATCGTCATTATGGTTTCTTTCCCTTAGGTTGTTTGGCAAGGGAAAAGCCCAGCCCTTTAGAATATATCATTTTGCTTATTTCTTAGTTCCAAAGGAAGCAGAAAAGTTTCAGTGTAGGGTAAAGTTTAGGGACAGCCTTAAACTGAAATCCTCAACCTCTTGTGAGCTTCCTGTATTCTATGTGGAGTTAAGGAAACCTTCTGGTAGAGTGGGGTGACCTTGGGGTGATAATTGGCTAGGAGTCACATGTGGAAACAAACAAGCTCACTTCCACACTCCTTTCCAGAAATTGTAATCGCTGAGTGGCATTAGTGAGGTGCTCTGGATGTCTGATGACCTTCCGCCTACCACACAAGTCTGTCCTTTTTCCTGGGGAGACACTGGGATGCTGGCCATGAAGAGACACTTGGAATGCTGGCAGAAGCTCCTTTCCCCCAATACCTGCTCCCTGTTCCCTGCTCCGTTTTTTCTTCTAGAGCAGCCAGGAGTAAGGAGACGTTTTAAGAACAGATTTTCGTAGCTTTTGTTAGATGCCAGGAGTTTGGAGAAGGGCATAGATATTGAAGAAGAAAAACAAAGAGAAATATTCTGGGAATTTCCAGTTTGTTCTTGGCACCAAATGAGAACGGGAATGTACTGAAAAGTTTCTCATATGGAATTTGTTTCCATCCTGTTCACCCCGTCCATGTCCATTCCTTCCTACTCACACCCACTGAGCTTCCTCAATGCTTGGGAGCTACGTGAACCTGAAAGGAACTCCAGCTGATTCCAGTGTTCCCTCTTCGTCAGCTCAGAGGGGTACTAATCTCTCTGAAGTGGACCTAGAGCAGGAGAGACTCCACTACAGAACTTGGCTATGCCATGGCTCTCACAGCTATTCTTTGGAACTTTGAAGCCTTGCACGGTGTATCACCACATAAGGAGATCACCCCCAAGCAGGAGTTTTCATCTTGAGGGACCCAGATTGGCTTCTGTAAGCAAACAGAACTTCTTCAAACCACTTCGAAGAAACAGGAGAGAGTGGCTCGGTCTTCCCTGCTGGTCTCACCATGTCACCATGACCACTTCTTATACCGTACCAGTTCTTGCTCTGGGAGACCTAAAAGTTATGTCAGCTCCGAAAAATGAACTTAGTCACTGGATCCCTTATGTGTTCTTCCCAGAGCATACATTTTTCATTACATCTTTTTTTTTCTGTCTTTAATTGATATATTGGGTTGGATGGCTGAACTTAGTCTGTTAAGACCAGTGGAGCTGGGGCTATTGTTATCTTGAAACTCCAGGGACACCAGTGTTTCTGTGGGTGCTTCTTGTTGGAAGCCTGGAGTATTCATTGGCTTCACAAAGGTATCCCCAACTCCCTAAAGCAAAAACAAGTTGATGGGGGAGGTCCTTCTGTGTATAGGTTTGTCTTATTGGTTGATAAATAAACTACTGTTGGCCAAAGGGACGCAAGTTAGGTGGGGCCAGGAGTCAAGGAGGATTCTGGGTAATGTAGTAAAGAGGTCATTGCCATGTGATCCCAGTAAGCCAGTGTCCTTGGTAAGATTAGTAGTTATAAATAAATAAATAAATAAATAAATAAATAAATAGATAAAATAAAAAAGCCGGGTGTTGGTGGTGCATGCCTTTAATTCCAGCACTCAGGAGGCAGAGGCAGGTGGATCTCTGTGAGTTCGAGGTCAGCCTGGTCTCCAGAGAGAGAGTGCCAGGATAGGCTCCAAAGCTACACAGAGAAATCCTGTCTGGAAAAACCAAAAAAAAAATTAGTAGTTATGATTGATAATTAAGATTGAGCTAGCAAATAAGAAATCCTAGTCATTGGCCAGCAGCATTGTAACTAATATAAGACTCTGTGTGTTATTTATGGTCCCTAACGTATCGGCAGAATCCAGGCAGCTGGCCGAAAGAGTTATCGTTACAACAAGTAAAATAAACAGAATGAAAAGTCAAGAAATGAACTGTTTTGTTTAAGACAAGGTCTTACTCTGTAGTTCAGGCTGACATGGAACTCATTATGTAGGCAAAGCTGGCCTTGAATACACAGTGATCCTCTTGCCACAGTCTCCTTAGTGGTGGGACTATAGGCATGAGCTACTATACCCAGTTTGAATTAACATGATTGAGGGCAGTCTATGTGGGGTGTTATGATAATGTGGTGGGTTTTTTTTGTCATTGTTGTTTTGGTGGAGCTGGTGGTTAAATTATACATTTGGGGTTTTGAGAAAGCATATGTAGTCAGGATGGCCTCTACTGCCCCTCCCTCCTGCTTTCAGTCTCCTATATTACAGTATTGCAACCATGCTTTACTGTACCAGGTTTACTTGTTGAATTTCATCACACAGTATTTTCTTAAGTAGATTAAATGGGCTGGCTGGCCAACAAATCCCATGGATCAGCCTCTCTCAGCTTCCCCAGCACTGGGATTACAAGCAAATGCCACTATACCCAGCCCCTCCCTTCTTTTTAAACATGGGCCTTGGGGTTCACACTTATACAGTATCAACTGAGATGTCTCCCCAGGCCCACTAATAAGTTTTCTAATGTTGAGTCAAACTTAAAAACCTGAAATTTACTCAGTCTACCTCAGGGTGTATTATCTTCTTAAATTGTCCTGGATTGTGCTGGCCTGTTTACTTTCTAGAATTCCGTTGTATCCGAACTCACCAATGAGACAGAGCTGCAACTTTTGTTTTGACATCAGGATGTTAGTGACCTCCTGAAATGACCTGATTGTCACTGTCCTTCTTTGGAAACTTGGCTAATTCTGGAATTATGTTTTTCCTTAATTGCTTTCCTCTTACAGGTGTCCAAAGCTATAAGCTATGGCAATCCTAATTTGAACCTCTGAAAGTGTCTTACAGTATTTTTTTTCTAGTGCCCCAAAGTGTCCCTTTTTTGGTAACCTTAGAAATTGATGGCTGAGCAGAGCATATGTCTGGGCTCCATAATGCCAGTGGTAATGGGGATACATGAAACCCTATATGCCAGTTGTTTCTTAGGTGGTGGAGAGCTGGTTTTTGTAAGCTTGTAGTATATGGGATGGAGGGCATACCTCGCTATGTGCTTGTTGAGGAGTGAGAGGCTTGGGCTTGTTTAGAAAGCCAAGGGCTTGAGTCTCTACAACTCAGTGTAGCAGCTAAATTCATATCTACCACAGAACTATTAACTGCAGCCTTGAAGAGCTATGTCAGCATCATGTTCTGACAAATGCTTCTTGTTACATGGCTTGGGATTATCCTCCATTTCTCTCTTATCCCTTTAATCTTGACATCCTCAGCCCCTTCAGTGACATGGAAACTGCCATGGCCATCTGTTTCAGAGCAAGGGGTGTGATACTTCCCCTGACACTTGTAGATATTTCAAGAAAGGAAGGGAGAAAAGCTTTCCTTTTCCCTTTCCTGAACTGTACCCTGGGAAGCTTCCCTGGAGGCAGGTTGGACAAATGTTGGAAGAGTAGTCGAAGGAGACATCTGCCCTACATCCCAAGGCTCTGCTCACAGAAGGCTTCTTCAATGTACTGTTGAAAGACATTGTAGACCCTATGGTCCTATGGTTTATGTGGGTCCTAAATGTTGGTATTTACTTGAGTAGGAAACAAAACAGAAATTTTAAAATAATTAATCCATTTGAAATAGGAACTATTTGGCCAACTGCGGTGGCATGCATATGAGATTGGGTTTCTAGTTGAGAGTCCTAGTTTTCCCCATGTGGTCCCTGGTCCAGTAATACCAGCATTGTTTGGAGAGGGAACCTGTTAGAAATGTAAGTTCTTGTCAGTCCCACCTTAGAACTAGAGAGTCAAAAACTGAGTGGGACAGTTTAGGCTTTAACCAGCTCTCTTCTGGATCCCGAGATGTGCTGGAGGTTGAGAGCCACTGGTTTGAACTTAAATGTCTGCAGTGATGGATCTCCCTTCCAATCTGAGTGTGTCTACAAGACATAGCCTGTGCCTCATCCTGTAGTATTAGAAATGCATCTCATTCAATGGATGGACCTCATGACCATAGTATAGATGTCATAGCAATGTCAAGTTGTTTTAAAAACCTCAAAACACTGGGTTTCTGATTGTGTCTTGTAGAAGAACATCACTGAACAGTTCAGAAATGGACCCTAGTCCTAGACCATAACTTGAATGAATGTGCTCCAGATTTGTGCCTCTTACATTTAATGTGTCCACAAATCACCTGGGGATTTGGTGACAGTGCACTGTGGCATTCATTACATCTGGGAAGGGCTTGTGATTGAGCATTTCTAAGCACCCATAGATATTGATGCTGGACCATGGACCACACCAGGCTCCAGATTAGAGCAATGTGCAATAATACTGTCTTTCCTCACTAGCGTCTATGTCAAGCTTCAGCTCCCATCACCTCCCATTTCCCAGGCTTCATCTTTAGGCTAGACAGGACCAGTTAATCTTTATGCAAGGTTCCCACATCCCTGAACCCAATTCAGGCTGCCCCGTATGGATGCCATGCAACCTCCACCCTTGAGCTGGTAGCCTCTCTTCTCCCAGCTTCTTTCCCCACCTTCCTCTGGCACAGCAGCAATTTCCTTTCACATTTCCTGGGATGGTTGTGGGTGTGGGTATTTTCATATTGCTGATTTTAGGAAGCATGTGGGACTTGAAGGAAACTACCACTGGGCTGCAAAGTGCAGTGTCTACCTGCTTAACTTGGACATCTGCCCTTCTGGATTTCTTGCTCCCTCTCCCCTCTTGGAAGCTCCTGCCTCTTTTACCTTATCCAGAGTCCCCTTCACTCAACACTGCCGACTTGGGCTTTCCTTTCTGTATTCATCCTTAGATACTCTGTAGAAATAAGGATGCAGGGTAATAGGGTTTCTGTACCCTGATAATGGATTTCTCCACCAATGCAGTAAGCCAGATGAAGCCAAATTGAAAAGTTATAACAACTGGTTTATTTGAGCAAAGCAACTCCCAGGAAAGTTCTCCAGTTCCATAGATCAAGACCAGAGAAGCTGTACGCTGGAACTGAAGCAGGGAGATTATATAGCCTGTACACAAGGGGTGATAACAAGATGGATTTGTGTCTAAGTACGGTCAAAATCTAAAATGCTTAGGTGGGAACTTGGGCTGCTGGTGGCAACAGGGGAGGAAGTTGCAATAGTCACCAAGAATGGGGAACAGGGCTTTTTGATGCCTTTTCTTTGTTGGAGATTCTCTGAGAAGGCAGGGTTTGGAGAGAGACAGAGAGATAAGAATGGGGCTTTCTGGGTCATACAGGGGTGAGCTAGAGGTTCCAGCTGAACAAAGGGGACAGAAGCTAGCAGTGAGAGAGAGCCTTCCTTTGCAGAAGGTCATGATGAAATAGCTATTGCGACCCTGTGATTCTGTAATCTTTTTCTTAAGGGCCCCTCTGACAACTAACCTTTTCTTAGCCACTCAGGACTACCCATGGCCAGTCCTCCTCCAAAGGCAGCCTTGAGCCAAAGCCTTGTGTCCAGAAGTCCTGCAGCAGTACCTCCTGGCGGTGTGCAGAAGGATTACGGCTGCCTTTCCTGAACATTTTAACAAGGTTCTTCTGTCAAATTAGTGAACCACTTGCTGAGCCCTGAGGACAGAACCCCTGAAGCAGCTAACTTACAAATGTTATTCACACCACTGCAAAGAAATGAAGATTCATGTACAGTAGAAATCCCATTTCACTCCCCTGAAGGTGGGCTTTCCTGACACAACTGTATGTTTTCACATGATGAAGACTTGTATGTATTTATTAACGTGGACTTTAATTTAGCATCTATTAGTATAAGCATTACTATGTACATTTGGATCTAGCTGGATTTCACTTGTGTTTTTTGCCTTTTAAAATATACATAGTCCTGGAGTAGCATGGTGGCTGCAAGCCCGGGTTCTGACATGCACTGTGTAACACTGACAGATTTTTAAAAAACTGTCTGTGCCACATCTGTCAAATAAAGTAAGAGCCTCCAGCACAGGGCTGTAGTGAGAAATTAGATGATCCACAGAAAACCCTTGAAACAGCACGGAGCATGTAATATGCACCCAGTTAAGTCTGGCTGCAACCACTATGCTTATTACCATATCAGACCCAGGCAGACCTTTGCTACTGAGCATTTTAGGTTTTAATCATTTAATTATAACAGTGCAGTTATGCGTGCCCTTCCTTTCCAATACTCTCCTGTATGTGCAGAGCCTGGCCTATGCAGGATGTAAGGTGACAAAGAGCCTGTCAGCTCTTGATACAATTGACAATTTTGTGGTGAGAAATGAGCACTTCCACCAGAGCAAGGGTTTGCATGGGATGTTATGTGAGGATGGGAGAAACTGAGGCAGGCATATGTCCTTGAGAGGAGCACACTAGTCATTCTTGTTTATTTAACCAATGGCTTGTTTCCTGGTGCCAGAACAGCTCCTGGCATGCCATGGGACCTCCTTTAAGACACTGTTAATCAGATGAGCTGCCTGACAGCTCTCCAGAAGGAGCAACCTCTTAGCCAAGCCAGCAGCCTGCTGTGGGTGGCCCTGGGTCCCGATGGAAGCCATCGTCCTGATTAGGGTCCAGATGTTTTGTCTGGCCCCACCCACGTCTGTCCTTCCTGACTCATGGGACAGGAAGTTCCTAACAGTGGGGCACTGACTCTGAACAAGAGTCTCCCCCTCCTGCTGTCAGCAGCCAGAGGCATCATGCACAATTGGAGGCATTAGCTGAGGAGGAAATGATGAGCTGTTAGGAGAGGCTGGAGTCTGTGGATGAACTGTGAAGGATGGGAGTTGTCTGCTGGTCTGAGCACTGGCTGATTCAACAGTGAGCAAGGAAAGAGGCAGGTCCCACATAGTAAGGCTCTTATGGAGTGGCACCATTATTCCTGGGAAAGAGACACATGAGGGTGAATGAGAAAGAAAGAGAAATGACCACTGGCATTTTGCTAGTAAGGTTAGAGCTAGTAAGGTATCACTTTGTCCTTCCAGCAACCCATTGGGAAGGCAGGGTCTGCCCAGCCTTGGAAATGCAGGCTCATTGAGCATGGTCTCTAGCTACAACATGAGCCACAAACGGAGCATCTATTGCCCTCCCCCAAACATACACTGTTTCTTTGGGGAACAGGAACTTGACCCAGTGGGAGGGTAGGCAACACCTTCTCCACTCTCACGTTATAGAGCTTGGGAGGAGCTGATGCTACCCAAACTTCTAGGACCCATGACTCAGACCTGACCAGCCAGGCTCCACACCCTCCCACCATCTCCTGCCCACAAACATGGCACCATACTCAACAGTTGAAGCCAAGCAGTTCTGTTCTGTTTTGTTTTTCTTCTTCCTTGCAAGTACCTTTTAAAGTATCAGTTGTAAGTCCATCCATTTTGGAACCACAGAAGCAGCTGTTTTTGTTTTGTTTTGTTTTGTTTGCTTTTTCTTTTGGTGGTGCAGTTGATTTAGGACTGATGAGATGGCTCAGCAGGTCAACACACCCCCTAAGGCCCTATAACCTGAATGTGATCCCCAGAACCCACATAAGGGAAGAGAAAACTGACTGCCAGAAGTTGTCCTATGATCCACACATGTGCAATATGGCACACACATACCGATACATATATGCACATACAAGCATGCACACACACAAATGTAATAAAAATTTTAGAAATTTAAAAAATACAGTTAGTTTAGAGAGGAGAGAAAGAATGAATCATCTGAATGCCTACATCTGACTGTGATGTATCTGTGAATACAGCCAGCCTGAAGATTGACTGCTCTTCGAATTTCATTTAGATGAACTAATAAATTTCCTTTTTGCCTAGGTATTTGGAGCTGACTTTCTGAAATAGTGAACTCAGTTCTTACATTTGGAGCATAGCAGCGGGATGTCACAGCAGAGACACCCCCCAACCTTGAGCTGAGCAAGATAGAATCCCTCATTTTAAAAGCTTTTCAATTTGTTACCTTGATTAAGCTGACATGGGCTAGCGGGTCAGGCAGGGTTTTAGGTTTCTTTTTGCTTATATTTCATTGTTTCCACTCAGTGACATCCTTGTAAAGGGCTTACAAGCCTCTACCTGTACTTTGTCATGTTTACCCTCCGATTTTCATGGTGTGATATTCACACCATGGCCAATTTCAAGGAAGCAACATCACGTGACTGAATGGGAGATGAAAAAGTACATCATTAGATAGCATTTCCAACACACAGATTTCCTAATTGTATATAAACTCAAGAGATCAGAGGTAATAAAATGCCATAGGCCATTAAGAATGGTTGGCCTTGAATATTTTGCCTTTGTTTTAAATTCATGTCACTTAGTTATAAGTTTGTAAAATTTAAGATCTTCATAATGCTGGATCCAATAATTGGCTCACAGAGTCCCTGGATTTTATAATTGGCTCTGCAAACTAGTTTTAGCTCACCACAGACTTCGCTTTGATGCGATGTGTGGCCTCTGCATGGGTCAACAGCTTTTAGTGAAGATTGATGACAGAGTGAAGTATGTAAGGAAACAGAATGCATTATCACCAATCTACATAGGACTGTGATCCGCTGATAGCTGGGAAGTAGCAAGAACTCTTACCGGTATGGGCATCTCCATAGGAAAACCTATAAGCCCATCACTTGCATTTGTAGAACAGGAATCCTGTATTAGCCATTTCTCATCAGAAGTAACTAGCATATCCAAGTTACTACACGAGGAAGAATGTTTGAGGAAAAGACTCTTTGCAAACCTGTGGCCTAGCATGGGAAACTACAGGCCCAATAGGGCTGCCGTTTTACTAGCTCAGGTCTCCATTAACATATCTAGGTCTAAAGGTGCCTTCAGGGAGTAAGAAGAACCTACTAGAGCCTGGAGACAGAGAACATTAGGTTACCTGACAGGCAATGGGGCCTTTGGCTGCAGCAAAAGATGATGAGAACAAATTTGATCCAATCTCCTCTTTCCCTGGTTTTCAGTCTTGGCTCTCTGTTGGCAGGACCCAACCAGAAGCCAGAGTGCAATGGAGCCCATGGTTGTCAACCTCCTGGGGGCATTGAACAGGGTGGGAAGAGAACCTGCTTTTGGAACTGCTATTTGCTCCCTACTCACCTATGCTAGAGGTAGGGGGCTTCCCCTGCAGGACCAAGGTATCTTTTCTGGTCTGACTGAGGTTCCTGTGGTGAGAAAGGGTCAGTGAAGCAGACTATGCTTCGGTCCTGTGCTCTCCCATGCATGAAACAGGGGCCATCAACAGGGACCATTTTCTCTACTCAGCCATTCTAGATTCATTGATGTCTGAGTGTCCTTTTCTGTGGATAGTCATTTTCAGGGAGCCCTGGTCTGGGATCCAAGAGACCTGGGGTGGGTGCCTGGCTCAGATCCCATTACTAATCTGAATTTTCTGGTTTGCAAAACCAGGGACCAGGAACAGATTATCATGATTCTCAAGGACACGTCTGATTCTCAATGTCTCTTCCAAGAAATGAGTTTAAATCTCCAGATCATTTACATAACGCAAAGCACATCTTTCCATAGCCAGAAGGTGGCAGCAAAGTTCTGTTTTGGAGGGGGCTGTAGACCAGGGTAAAAGACCTCAGGGCCCTTGGTAGGGCTCAAAGTTCACATTCTATACCTAGGTTTTAGTGCCAAATCATAATTAATAATAAACAGCAGAACTATTATCACCATTGGTAGTCAAATAACAGTGATGATCTTACCTTCTTTTGGGGGGAGGGTTGCACAGTTAGGGGAAACATTTGCATGCTGTTTCGTAGGAACTTTTACCAAGCACATCTTACAGGCAGCTGGTGGATAATCAGACTTTCTATTCCATGTTGAGACTTGGGGGTGTTTCTTGACTTGTCCACAGCCTTTGGAAAGTCGAGAGAACTTGGGTGTTCTCCCAAGTTCTCTTGTTTCCTCCTGTGTCTGCTATAGCTTGTGGCAGGCTCCCTTACTCTCCATCTGCATTTTGAAGGACAGTCAGGGAGCCAGAAGGAACTGAGGGCTCAAGACTGGTCCCAGCTGCAAGTTAGACCTTAACATGTAGATGCTGATGAGGAAAAATCAGGGCATGAGTCTCATCTTCACTCTTTCTTTCAGTCCCAGAAAAAGAAATTATCTTGAGTTGTTTGGTTCTTACAGGCGATACCTGGTGGCTTGACATTAGAGGCTGCCATCCATCCATCAATCTATCCATGCTTCCATCTTTCAGTCTGTTCTTGATTCTTTTTATTTAGCAATAAGAATATTGATTAAGTATAAAACACTACTCTGTGAAGAATACAGGCATTGTTTTTCCTTTAACTCAGAGAACTAGGCAGGGGCCAGCATCTCAAAAACAGGCTGGGTAAGGGCAAGGAGTTAAGGGTGACTTTTTTTCTGGGGAGTTCCAAATAAACTAGAGTATGTCTGGGAAGAGGAAATTCATATCTCGTCTTTTGAGCTACCAGAGAGGGATTGTACCATAGCAGTTTCACGGGAGCATGGCATGTTAACTCCTCAAACCATAGGAGACCTGTAAAGAAAGTCCAAGACTCAGACTGTTATTCATCTGGGCCTGTGCCTCGTGACCCCCCCCCCCACCTAGCGTGACGTCTCAACTCTTCCTATCACACTTTAAGAATATTAAAGTGTTTACTGTATGTCAGACCCCAGACCAAGTGTACTCCTTACATGTTCTTATTTGCCTCTCAAAACAACTTTTAACAAATCATTTGTTTTGTATCTGAGAAAACTGAGGATTAAGTCATGAAGCAACTTTATTAATAGGAAACTTTAATAAGGTTGGGAAGGACAGACTCTGGCAGGGTGACACCCAGCCAGGAAGTGTGAGCTGCTCAGTCATGAGGATCAGAGTTCCGATCCTTGTACCCACATTGGCTGGCTCAATAACACCTATAACTTCATCTCCATAGGATTCAACATCCCTTTCCAGCCTCCATGGGCACCGGTACATGCATGGACATGTATCCATGTGCACAGATACATACACACATGAATCAAGTCAAATAAATCTTTAAAGCATAAAGACCCATAGCTATGATTGTTTTTTTCTGTCCCAGAGAATTAGGAAACCAAGGTTAAGAGAGAACACTCACCCAAGGCCACACAGCTTAATGTGACAGTATGAGAATTCCATCTAGGTTTGCAGAACTCCAGAGCCTGTGCTACTGACCACACAGGTCTGGTAGCCAATGTGGAAACTCAAGTTTAGAGAACATATATTAACCCAAGGTCACACAGCAAGAACCTGTGAGTCGTCAGGCCGAGGCTCCTATTTAATATTGGCTCTTAAGCTTTCTTTAAGGGTCCACATCCCACTTCACCCTGGAGGGCTAGCCAGCCAGTACAATCAAAATCAGGAGCATCTTTAGGACCCAGGGGAGACTTGAGACTAACAGCTTCTGGTTTGGTGGAGAGGGGATGGTACATGGATCCTGTCTCAGCCTGGACTTTCAAAGTCAGTAGTTCTCCAGGCCCAGTTGGTTCCTTTGAGCTGGGGAATCCTGAAGAGGATGCAGACAGGTGGAGAAGAATTGCCCAAGTCAGGGGAGACCAAGATTGTACCTGGGCCCAGACCATCTTTTCCCCCAGTGCATCTGACACCCTGTGAGTGAATGGGTTTGACTATATTGCTGCTTGCTTAAATGCTGTAAGTGGGCACAGAGAGCTGTACAGCCCAGATCCCAAAGGGTGTAGGAGGGGAAAACAGGGTAGCTTAGCAAGAAAGCATTGGCCTAGGAGTCTGATCTCCATGGCCAAACTTCCCCTCTGCCCTGGATATAAATAGAGTGGTTAGTCATCTGAGCCCACTAAACTTTCAGTTAATTTGGGGAGAAGATAGAAAATCCAATCTGTGAGAATTATGTATTCCTAAGAAGAAAATAATAATTACTTAAAAGGGTCTTTCTCTCTTTTCCTCCCTCCCTTTTTTCCTTCCTTCCTTCCTTCCTTCCTTCCTTCCTTCCTTCCTTCCTTCCTTCCTTCCTTCCTTCCTTTTGTTTTGAGACATAGTCTGTCTATACAGTTATGGCTGTCCTGGAACTCACTATGTAGATCGGGCTCACTTCAAATTCACCTGCCTCTTCCTCCCCAGTGCTGGAATTAAAAGCTTGAGTCACCATACCTGGCCTTCTTTCTCTTCTTGAATTATTTATTTTTCAGACTTATTGAGGTATAATGGAGAAATAGAAGTTTTACAGTGCTAAGGTGTACAACCTTTTTCTCCCATGTGTGGTGAGCTTAAACACAGCATCTCACAGATACATTGACTGAAGTTTCTGTGCATATCAGCACATCTCCAGAAATTATTCACCATGTGCACCTGAAACTTTCTTTTGACCAACATTTTCTCATTTCCTCCAACTTATAGCCCTTTCCAAGTACCACTATGCCTCTGTGAGTGATTGTTTTAATTCTATACACATGTGATACCACTCAAGCGTTGCCTTTCTGTATCTGGCTTATATCATTTAGCATAGTGTCCTCTGAATTTATCCATGTTGCCACAACACAGCAGGATTTCCTTCTGCCTAAAGGCTGAAAAATAGTCTGTTGCATATTGAGACACCATTTTTGTATGAGTTTGTGTGGTGTATGTGTGTGTATGTGGATACCAGTGCTGTAGCCATGTCAGAGGAGCATCAGATGGCAATTGAGGTTGGAGGTGTCAGCCCACCAGGAGGAAACTCTCTGATGGGTGAATCTGGTTTAGGCAAGGCCACGGGACTGCAGACCTCAGAATGCCTTTTGCTTCTGCTGTGCCTTTACATGTTTGCTGCAGCTCTCTTTCTCTGGTATCTAGCATGGTGTGAGTGGATGTGGGATATCTCCACTGCCTGTAATATAGTGTGTTTATCTCTTAGAAACATCCTATTCTACTGGGCATTTTATCTGTGGATTGTCAAGAAGATGATCCTTCCCTAAGCTGTCCTGTCTAAACTGATGATAATAATGATAACCTATACAGAGTTTTGATGAATAAAAATAAATACCAGGATATGGTTTCACAGCTAGGGCCTGTGAGTTTCACCTAAGGAGCTGCATAGATTGTAGCTCAAGTTAATGATTAAGAAAAAACAATTGAGTCCCAATAGCCCAGATAGTTTAAATTCTTTTAACCTTAATGTCTGGAGATGGATTCACAGGTTTTGGAGTGTATTTCAGCTGAAACAAAGCTTTAAAAATAACAAAGTTAGACTAAGATGTTTTTGTTAAATTGCTTTAAAGTATACACACACACACACACACACACACACACACACACACACACGAAGGCAATCTAAAGTTTTAGAAAGGCACAGAGCTGAACTTGTTAAGGTCAGGGAACAAGACACAAAGCAGCCCAATTATCATTGGTTGGCATACCTTTCCTGTTAGGATTGGTTGATGACCAAAGGTGAGGATTAATTCCTTATACCCATTTCTGCCCTCAATCTCCTGATATAAAAAAAACCCATTAATGAGTGGGTATGTACCCTAAAGGTTTAAAGTAGAGCTGACTGATTCTTTTTCATATATAAAAGTTTAGGTTTGTGATTCTTTTAAGATTCCTTATAAGATTACCTTTCAAGATAAGTAATAAAGTAATTGTCCTCCACTTTTGTAACTACAAAATGCAGCCTTCCAGTAAAAGACCTGACAAGAACACCTTGCTTGCCCACATGGTTAAGCTATAACAAGTTGCTTGGGTATAAATATATGTGGGTTATTGGGATAATTTGTTTTTCACCAGTAGTACATAAAATATTTAATCATGTCAGGGATCTGAAAAACATGCTGTTTTTTTTCCATTTGTTTTGTATTCCCTGTAATCATTCACTTGAAAAACAAAATGCAACCACATTGTAATTCTTATACTGCCTGAAAAACTTTATTGGGATATATAAGTTGTAGAAAAAAGTATACAGTTGAAAAAAAACAGAGGAAAGAACATAGAATGAACACAAGAGAAGAATAAATAAGGAAGCCATGAAGAGAGTGTGTGTTTCTTTTCCTAAACCCCTGTGGGATAGAAAAGTGTGGTTTACACTGACATCATAGGCTCCTCTTAAAGCCCTGTGTGGCTGGAGGCCAGTCCCTCAGACAGCAGTATTGACATCCTTTTCTATTGTTCTCCATCTTATAGTTGGCTAGAGGGTAGACTAGCTGGCTAACAAGCCCCAGGGATCCTCCTGTCTCTGCCCTCTCAGCACTGGGGTTACAGGTGCACACTACACTTCCTGGGTTTAAATCTGAATCTGAATTCAGTTTGCATGCTTGCAGCCATTTCCCCATCCTTAGACACCATTGTTTGGGATAGTAGATTTCTAAAACGTATTTATCCAGCACCGACATTTAGGGTGCTTCTATATTTTGGCTATTATGAATAATTCTTTAGTAGACAGAAGTGCAAAAGCATTATCAAGATCCAGACCCCATTTCCTTTGAAAATACATTCAGAAGATTTCAGGGTCATACGCTGCATTGCTTTTGTTTTCTGAGGTGGCTTCACACTGTTTTCCATGATGGTGGACCTATTTACTTTCTCTGCAACAGAGCACAAGGGTTCCCATCTCTCTCTGTCATCACCAACCCAACCCTTGTTAGGCTTCATCTTTCTGGTGATAGCTGTTTTAACAGGTGTCAGGTGTGGACTGGCTGATATAGGGTCTGTGGTTTCTGTTTACTTTTGTTTTGTGTGGTGCTGAAGATGGAAACTAGAGCCTCACACATGTCAGGCAAACACTACCACTGAGCCAAACCCTCAGCCAGGTCTGGATTTGAAAATGTTTGTGGAAACTGGAAGTTTACCTGGAAACAGGCTTGGTTTTTCACCTTTTCTACTTGAAGCAAGAAGCAAACACTTTCCCATTTCTGACTTTCTTAACATTTACAGTAAAGCAGGCAAGAATCTAAAACTTAACCCCACAATAACAAACACAGCAGAGACTGGATTCTGAGTGTTCTGGACAGTTTATTTTTCCCACATTCTCCCTCCACTCTCCCGGAGGTGGCCCATGGCAACGAGCCTCAGGAGAGTCTCATTCTTCCATCTTCTGTGGGAGAAAAGAAATTGTACACAGGAAATGAGTCAAACTCCATGGGAGGCTCAGCATCCCCTTCAAGGGAAGCAGATGCAGAGTTGGGAATTTCAGAAAAAAATGGCATTAAGGAATGGACTTGTCTCACTTTGTGTTGACAAAGAAACCATTTAAGCTACTAGGGACAGGATAAGTCACCTCAAAAGCAGGGGCTTACTGGACTGCGTCTCTACCAACAGGGAGAGAGGGAGATGACATGCCTGCCCCTATGCTTCTAGCAAGAGCCTGGTACATAGGAATCTATGCTAAAAGAGCATTTGTAGGTGTATGAGCAGTGGCAAGGATTAGGACATCCTCCAGGCTGTCCTTGGTTGGTCTGTTGGTCCTGAGGTATGAAGAACCTGTTGGGAAGACGCCATCCTCAGGTGTCTGCTCTTACCTGGCTACCCACATCACGGCTCTTGGCCCTTAGCTTGTTCACTTGAGACTCTGCAATGTCTGCCCTCTCCTCAGCCTCCTCCAGCTCATGCTGGACCCTCCGGCACCTGGACAGCTGTGTGTTGGCTTGCTCCTCCTACATGGAAAGAAGACAGGGGATACAGAGTTGTGGAATCTCTCTGTGACTCTGAGGCTCTGAGGAGTTGGGGGAACCAGGAAAATGTGAGCCATGTATTCACTGACAGCAGTGAGGGAAGACGAGCTGAGTTCTCTTGAGAATATTGAATGGTGTCCCGCTCAACCAATGTGTTGTTGTTGGTGCTGGTAGTGGCGGATTTGGTAGTTGTGGTGCTGCTGGTGGTGGAATTAATGGTAGTCATAATGGTGGCAGTGGGAGCTGTGGTGGTGTTAGTGCTATCTGTGGGTGCTGCTGGTGGTGCTGATGCTGGTGCTTGTGGTTGGGATATTGGTGGTGGTCATAGTTGTGTTCGAGGAGGTAGTGGTGGTGTTAGTGGGTGATGGGGGCAATGGTGATGGTAGGTTGCGGTGGGGGTGGTGCTATTGGTGAGGTTGTTAGAGGTGCTGTTTTTTGTGGTGGTAGTCTGAAATAAGTGTTCATAGTGGTTGTGGTAGTGGTAAATATTGTAGTTGTGGTGGTGATGGTCATGGTTGTTTCTTCTGAAGGATGACCAATTTTTTTCCTTGAGACATTGGTCTTGAGAGATGCTCTGCAGGTATTAGTATGGTCCCCAAGCCAAGAAACTGTAGGAAAGGCTTTGTTCTAGAGGGCCCTTTACTTTGGACAGTTAATTACATATTAGCTATAAAATCTGAGAAATCTTGAAAGCAACAAGTTTAACCTCATTAGACTGAATTTTTTTCTTTTCATTTCATTTATAAAGACAGAGTATATCCATGTAGTAACACAGGCTGGTCTGGGACTTGCAATCTTCCTGACTCCATTTTTGGAGATCACAGGACAGTGCCAACACCCTGCATAATTTATTTTCTTAAAGCTAAGGCTTCCTCCCATCTTGGCTCCAGTATTTCACTATTTGTAGCCCTCAGACCCAAAGCTTCTGGAGGACATCTTTCAAAGTGCTGGTTTTGGCCCATTTACTGTCTTTCCTGTTGATTTTTACCTATTTGACCAGGGAGGCAGCTAAACAGGCATGGAAAGGAGTGTGGGGTGCTGCTATAGAAATCTGGGGGTAGGGACCAGGACAGTAGAGTGTGGTAGGATGACAAACATTAAGATGGGGTGTTTCAGGGCAGAAAGGCAGGAGCTGGTATGGGTAGTGGTCTGGTCTGGTCTGGTTAGTGAGAGTTGGGATGGTACAAGGTCAGCAGAGTAAACTAAGATGCTTTGGGGTAGATAGAGTGAAGAAGGGTGGTGTGGCATAAAGAGATGTAGGCTGGGGATGGAGGTAGCTGGGAGAAGTTGGGGAGCTATGAAGGTACAGGAGGTTAGGAGATGGAGAAGATTCGATAAACACAGACCAAGCGAACATGTAGGGTTGGTGCTTGTGTCATGACCTGCAGATGCAAAGTCAGTCCTGGGGCTCTCTGAATGATCCTAATCAGGCACTGGTTCCCACTCAGGCCTCGTGAGGACACCCCAGCCAGTGACAAGACACACATGGACCTCCAATACTCACAGCCTCCTCTGCCTGCCTCTTGTAGGACTTCACTTTGGCCTGCAGCTTGTCCACCAGGTCCTGGAGCCGGAGGATGTTCTTGCGGTCCTCCTCAGCCTACAAACAGAGCACCCATAGTGGAGACCTCCTGCCCCTGACTCCTTTTGCTGAGGTCTGCTCCACATAGCAATGCCTAAGGGCTTGCAGCTTGCTACCTGGTAAGTCATCTCTTTGACTTTGCGTTCATATTTGTGGGCCCCCTTCAGAGCTTCAGCTCCTCTCTTCTGCTCAGCATCCAGCTCACTTTCCAACTCCCGAACCTGTGTGGGACGGGGAGCATATAGAAGTGAGGTCAAGATGACTAGCTTTCTCTAGCAGACTCACAGGCTAGCCATCCTAAAGTGACCTTAAGACCTTGCTGCGATTTACAGAGACATCTCCTCCCAGGCCTAGTCCATGTATTGGCTTTGTACATATTATAGTCATATGCCCTCTTAGGGTAGAGGCAGCCCCTGGCGCATAGCACTTGGCTCCTGGGTCAGGCTTAGCAAAGAGACCCCTTCCTCTGGGACTGTGTACTTTGACAGGTTGGGAGTCTGGCCTGTTTATCCTCATAGGCAAAACCTGCTGGACTCTTTATAGATGTCTTAATTCCGATTAGGCAAGGCATTAAACATAGGCACACCATACCAGGCGTTGATGGCGCACGCCTTTAATCCCAGCACTCGGGAGGCAGAGGCAGGTGGATCTCTGTGGGTTCGAGGCCAGCCTGGTCTCCAGAGCGAGTGCCAGGATAGGCCCCAAAGCTACA